>NC_063333.1:126741367-126778449 GCF_021869965.1 Rhincodon typus
GGCCTGGACCCTTCTTCAGAAGGGTCCAGGCCCGAAACGTCAGCCTTCCTGCTCCTCTGATACTGCTTGGCCTGCTGTGTTCATCCAGCTCTGCACCTTGTTATCTCAAAGTTAGGTCATATGGTGGGGAGATGGTGGCAAGTGTGCAGGGTTAGGGTCATGGAGAATGGGGTTTACCTGGTTTGATAGCAAGGGAAGGAGGCTCACTCTCAGCAATGTCCAGTCCTTCAGTCAGGAACTGAGGGCCTTTGATCAAAGTTACCACCTCAACATCACAGCTCAGCTCCCCAACCCCTAAGGTGACAAACCAACCTCAGAACAATATGGTCCTTAGGTAGTCACTAATTAGACACTTAAGGACAGAGAGGGTGGAGAGGACAAATTAAAGTTAATTCTGGAGGCAGGCTTAAGGAATCCCACCTGATTTTAGGTCCATCCCACCTCCAAGGTAGCCACCAGCAACTACAGAAGATTCCACCCATTCATTCTGTTTCTCTCCACAGATACTGTCTCACCTGCTGAGTATTTCCAGCATTTTCTGCCTTTATGTCATATTCCTCGCATTAACCTTATCTTGCTTTTATAAAGTTAGCTCATAGAAAATCTAGTAGCGAATTGAAACAGAGCAAGGTCCCACCAGCAGGCATGTGATAATGATGAATTAATCTGTTTTAGTGATGTGAATTAAGGGCTGATTATTGGCCAGACCAAATCAAGCTAGGACCTGGTATGCTGCATTAAAACCAAATGTAAAATGCTCCTGTACACCTTTGTTTGGGGCATAAACTTTGCTCACCTCAAACGAGGCCCTCAACATTAGAGATGGCAAGATAAGGAGCAGAGACTTCTGGAACTGGGATTTCACCCTAGGAAACAGTAATTAAGGAATCAGCAGCTGCCATCTCCGAGAAGAACAAACCATACAGATCCCTCAAGAATGACTTGGGCCTAGACTTCCCCAAATATTCATTGCAAAAGCAGAATTATTTTGCCCTTATCACAAAGGGAACCAGTAGCCTTAATCGAGACGGAACGTTTGAATTTCTGGACCTAGCAGATGTTTGATGTTTAATCCCATGAGAACAGATATGTTTCCTAGATAAAGCAATGTAATTATCAAACTTCTCTTTGACCTTTCAGCGGGGCCATTGCAGGCCTTCCCAGCCGGGCACTTACTGACTTTAGATTCTATACAACTGGAACATCCTGAACCAAGATCACCAAAATGAACATTTATCTAGCTTCTCTTTTTTTTTGGGATCTTATTTGCCTAGATAACAAAAGCAATCATTGGGTATGGTGCACTTTGTAAAGTCCTGAACATATGCAAGGTATTGTGGTAATGTAACTTGTTCCATCCAAATGTTTGCCACAATGGGTCCCAGCATCCAGTTTGGCAAGGAACCATTATCCAGCATTTCTGTGTTTGATGGCAATTCAGTGATGCCTTTTGGGAGTTGCACCTGGTTATGATGCCCCGTGCTATCACATAGCAAGCCAAGAGTCACTAGACCTATTCTTAAAGGATGGCCACAGTGGACAAGGTAAAGGAGAGTGTTAGTGCTCCTGGAGCCATAACCCCACAACAAAATCAATTAGCTAAGGGTGGCATAAAAGGGAAGAAAGTGTCAACGAAATCATGTACGGTGTTGTCCTCCATAAATCAAATCAGCAAATGAAACAGCACCCTCGAAAAGAAGCTAATGTTAACCCTTTAGTCTTGATGTCAAAACCCTGTGCAACTGTCAAAACCTTTACTTATGATTCATTTCATGCTGTATTACATTATGACAAATTGTCTTTCATCTTCTCTGTCAATGTCTCATGGACTGTACCCCATCCATCTAATCAAAGAAGGAAAAGCTCAAACATTTCTGCATGCAGAACAGAATGGATGTTTCAAACCTGACCTTGGTATTGTACTGTACTTAGTTGCAGGCCATTTCATTCATTATTTATGTCTCAATCAGTTGAAATGTGCAAACTATTATCACAGATCCCTGCATCTATGCCTAGTAACAGTAGTCCACTGGAGGCTAATGCCAAAGTTATTCCTCAATGTCAGATACAAAGCATGGATGAATCCTTCAGTGGGCAATCAGATGCCCATTTCTGATTTCCTTTTCAGAACTAGCTTGTAACCTCTGTCAATCCAATTGATGTCTGCTTTATGCTGACAGCACAGTTAAAATTGTGTCGGTGCAGTAGAATTAGTGCACCACAGCATTATCCCCATCACCTGCCCTCCCTCACTGTGTAACCTTAGTCAGTCACTGGTCAAAGTCAATGTTGAAAAGCAATTTAAAGGAACTAAGGAAGGACTCCCAGTGTCCTTGGATGAGTTGTTAATATAGTGAGAGGACACCTGGTTTCGAATAAATACACTTCAAACAGAGTATTTGTTCATTGTTACGGGGTGATTAATTTTTTGTTTATTCAGTGTTTTTATTGAGCTTTGTACACAGAGAAGATTACCTTTGGGACAATTCACTGAACAAAATGGAGATAAATCAGGCAACAACATGTACAGGAAATGTAATGTTGCACAAAAATATTGATTTTTGATGCCCACTTGGCTTTCTTCAGTTGTCTGTTCCCATTTTCCTTTGCCCTGCATGATGCACTGAGATATAATCTTTTGTTACCATTGTTCATAGCAGAAAGAACAATCGATCATATTTGGAAACACAAAGCACAATTAATTTTCGGGACTTTGCTGGAATTTTAGCAGGCGATTTATTTGTGCATGTGAGAAGCCATGAGATTTTACATTCCAAGTATCTTTTCCATAATCACCTCAGTTGAGAAGTATTACATCACTGACTGAAGTCACTTCATGGCAAAAGACAGCTCTTCAGAAAACATCATTATAGTCTTGTCCTATCTCCACCAGACAAGAAGTGGCTGGCACATTTCCAAATTTGTATTGGCAAATATTTTGAGGGCACAAAATATCTAGGAAGCACTTTAAAGAGATGACAGAATAAGGAAAGACCATGAGTATAATTGAATGGTGATTCTGATCTGGGCAGTTAATGTCAGATCTTTGAAACTTCGACCTTGATTGTTTATAAAACATATGTCCCCTGATTTTACCATTTGGCAAAAACCGGTACTGTGTTTTACCCTGTTCAGTGCCAGGAAATAAAAATGATCCTTTCTTGTGAATTTTTTCAAGATTGAGATGATACTCAGGTTGGAAGGGTTAAGTCACGAGGCCAGATTATGTAAACTTAGCTTGTATGGTCTTGAATGTAGATATTAAGGAGTAATCTGTTTGATGTATTTGAAATAGTAAGATGAATAGAAGGCTTAAATACAAGTTAATTAATGTCACTAAATCAAAAAGGGGACGAAGTAGAATTAAATCAGAAAGTAGTTTTTCTCAAAGAAGAGCCAGAAGAACTCTGGATTTCTTCTTGTCAAGACATTGTGAATTTTGGGACAGTTTCAAGACTGCAATCAATAGATTTTTGTTGGGCATAGAGATGGAGATGTTTATACCCAACATATGTCTCATGAAGAGTCATTTGACTCGAAATGTTAGCTTGCTCTCTCCACGGATACTGCCTGATCTGTTGTGATTTCCAGCATTTTTTGTTTTCAATATGTCTCATACATACTGCATATACCATGTGGAATAACATAGTTCCCATGTGGAGATATGAGGTATGGCTTTAAGACAAGTAAGTAGAGCCAAGGTGCAGATCAGCCTTGGTCTAACCTAATGTTAGGAAGGCTTAAGGGGCTTAATTGCTTACTCGTCATCCAATGTTCTTAAAAGTTTAATTTTCATGAATCCTACTGTTCTGCAAGTGCAGGCTCTAGCCCCTTCCAGTTGGTTTGTGCTTAGCTTGTTTCTTCCCTGCTTGAGTATGCTCAACCTGCAATAACTTTCAGAATTACCTTTCATGTTTTATGAATTTTCATTCTTAGAAGTAAGTCAACTGTGTTTTCGTATCCAGCATCCAGGTGCTTCATTATATTTTTCTGAAAAGTTGTTGAGATGCTTGGGTAAGAATCTTGTTGAAATATTTTCTCAGCTTCCACCATGTAAAGCCTCTGAAGAATTTTATATAATTCACATAGATCGCCTCGCATTCTTCTAAACTTCAGGGAATGCAGGTCCAGTCTACATAATCTCTCCTCATCGGATAATCTTTTCAACCCAGGAAACGTTCCAGTGAACAATCGTTCTACTTATTTGAGGGCCCGTATATCCTTCCTTCAGTAAATTAACCAAAATCAAATGCCAAACTTTAGGCAAGGTTTCATCAATATCCTATTAATGTTTGGACTTACAATTACAATCCCTAAACTAATATGCTTTCATTCTGAGATAACAAGGTGTAGAGCTGGATGAACACAGCAGGTCAAGCTGCACCAGAGGAGCAGGAAGGCTGACGTTTAGGACCTAGACCCTTCTTCAGAAATGGGGGAGGGGAAGGGGGTTCTGAAATAAAGAGGGAGAGAGGGGGAGACGGATAGAAGATGGATAGAGGAGAAGATAGGTGGAGAGGAGGCAGACAGGTCAAAGAGGCAGGGATGGAGCCAGTAGAGGTGAGCGTAGGTGGGGAGTTAGGAAGGGGATAGGTCTGCTTGCTGCTGCCGCATGATAACTTTCTGTGATATCTGTACAAGGGCAATCAGGCTCCTCGGAATGCAAATATTTCCTCTCTCTCACCATTGAAAAGTATTCTGCTTTTTAATTTTTCCTGCCAAACTGGATGGCTTCAAACTTTGCCTCATATTACTTTAGCCACCTGGTTCTTTCCCATTTCTCTTCTGCATCTATGCATCTTCCTTTGCACTTAGTTCCTAACCAAACCGCGTGCTGTCAGCAAAGGTAACCAACTTATACAGGAATGGTAGTGTAGGTAATTTCACTGAACTGTTGATCAAGAGGCCCATGCTTAGACTAATACCCCAGAAACACAAGTTCCAATTCATGGTCATTTAAGAGCCTTTTCACCTCCTGACAGTCCTCGTGGTGTAATGGCTGCAGTCCCAGTAGTGGTCACCACTGCTGGGACTGCAGAGCAGCCTACCCTCTGAGCAGGGGCACATCCCCCTAGTCAGGGGCAGAAGCCACAATATGAGCCACTTAATAGCCTAATGGCTGTAATTGTCAGATTTTCATTTCCCAGCATTACAGATGTGGGCTCAGCTCCCATGTACCATCTTGGTCAGCAAAAAAAAATTCCAGCCATTAGATTTTTGCACTAAATGTACTCAAAGAGGTCGGGAAGGATATTCGAACTGAATATTATACTTTACAATCGGGATGAAGGAACCGAGGCCGTTGTTGCTAAGTTTGCAGATGACACATATGTGAAGGGACCGGTAGTGTTGAGCAAGTGGGGAGGCTACAGAAGACTTCGACAGGTTAGGAGAGTCGGCAAGGAAGTGACAGATGGTATACAATGTGGGAAAGAGTGAGATTTTATGCAATTTGATAGGAAAAGTAGAGGCGTAGGCTATTTTCTAAATGGTGAAGGGCTTTGGAAATCTGAAGCACTAAGGGATGAAGGAGTCTTAGTTCAGGATTCTGTTAAGGTTAACATGCAAGTTGGAAATTAGGAAGGCAAATGCAATGCTTGCATTCATTTGGAGAGTGCTGGAATACAAAAGCAGGGATATACGACTGAGGCTGTATAAGGCTCTGGTTAGATTGCATTTGGGATATTGTGAACAGGTTTTGGCCCCATATCCAAGGAAGAATATGCTGGCATTGGAGGGGATCCAGAGGAGGATTTATAGGAATAATCCTGGGAATGGAGGGCTTGTCTGGGTCTATACATAAGTTTGAAAGGGTAAGGGAAGGATGTCATTCAAACTTACAAAATGCTGAGAGGCCAGGATAGAGTGGATGTGGAGAAGATGTTTCCACTAGTAGGAGAGACTAGGACCCCAGGGCACAGCCTCAGAGTGAGAGTGCAACCCTTTAGAACTGAGATGAGGAGGAATTTCTTCAGCCAGAGGGTGGTGAATCTGTGAAACATATAAGCCATGATCGAAGGGTGGAATGGATTTGATAGGCCGAATGGACCGTTTCAGCTTTTTTTTTTATCGTTTTATGAAGATTGAAAATGTCAAAAACAGTGATGCAGCCACTTTGCATCATACCTTAATATGGTACACCATGTCATAAAATCCTCAAATCAATCCTTCAACTATATTGATGTTAAAAAGAGAAAGAGTATCATAGCTTTCACGACATCAGCAGGTTGCAAAGTTCTTCACAGCAATGAGGTATATTTGAAGCGTGCTTACAGTAATAATATAGGACATGCAGCAGCCAATTGTGCGCACAGCAAGTTCCCTTAAACAGCAATGTGAAAATGACTAGATAATCTGCTTTTGTGGAATTGGTTGAAGGATAAATATTGGCCTGGATACCCAGGGAAAAATACCTGCTGCTGGTTGAAATAATGCAGTGGGATCTTTCATGTCCAGCTGAGAAGGCAGTAAGGGCCTTTATTTAAAGTCTCACCCAAAAAACAACTACCTCAGAGAGGTAACCTTAAATAAACACTCAGGTATCTGGCATGAACCCATCGGATGGAATCTAATAGGGGTCGGTGTGTTTGGACTGTGGTGAGATGTGTGGCAGGATCAGATGAGAAGCCGAGCAAGGCCCACCTTGATGTCAAGTTAGATACTCACCTTAAGAGTATGGTTCTCCCTAACTTCACCATCTGCAGCAGTATTTTTCCTACTGCAAGAGAAATCCTGGGAGTGCCCATCTTTCCAATTCTGTTGGCAGTCATCCAGAACAGTAACGCAGGACCTCATTCCCTCTATGGACATGCTAAAGCCCACCCTTTCACCTGCTACAGACCTTTAAATCTTGATCTCAGTTAGAGACATGTCCTTGGAACTTGGCCAGCAAGTCCTGATGAGGTTGATGTCAGAAATCCTGATGGGTTTAACCGTTGTAAAGCCTGACCTTCACATGCCAGTTATTTCTCAAGCATTTGTTGAAATAATGAGGATGAGGCGACCGGGTTTTCCTCCCAAGAATTCAGCTTTGCCAAATGGAGTAAATACTTAAAAATCTCAAACTCTGAGTTCTTAATGCAGTGTTCTTACTATCACTGGATCAATCATCACAGAAAATCCAGGCTAAAGTTCTGGGGACATGGATTTGAATCATTGAATACTATATGGTGAAATTTGAGCTCTATTTTTAAAAGTTGGAATATAAAGAAAGCCTAAAGGTGACCATGTAACCATTGTCGACTGTCGTGAAAACACATCTCGTTCACTAAAGCCTCTCAGACAAAAAAAAATCTGCTATCTTTACCTACCTTGGCTCCAGATCCCCAGCAATGCCGTTGACTCCTAACAGCCCTCTGGACAATTAGGGATGGGTAATAAATGCTGGCCTAGCCTGTTGTATCCACACCCCATTAAGAAATATCAAAAAACTTGACTCCTACTGCCCTTCTCCCACTTTAACTGAGGTCAGTAAGGCTAAGCAATGTCTGCAGTCTCAGGAGATACATCAGTAAGTATAATGGTCTTTTGTCAGAGGATCAGGGTCTTGATTTTATGAACACTTTTGTAGTGAACTCATAGATGGAAGGAAGTGCGAAGGGCCTGGATTTGTGAGGAAATTGCCTTTATTAGACTGTTGGTGGACAGATGGACCAAATGAACGCTTACATCCAAGCTATAGACTTCCTCACAAAATGTCTATTCCCCCCCCTCCCAATCTCCACTTCCCAGTTGTGCAATGTTCAACCTCTGTCTCACCACCCACATTCCTCCCAACCATGTGTGATGTTCAGTCCCACTGGTGATGTCCAGTATACCCAGTGATACCAGATTCCTCCAACCCCAGCCTATCTAACAACTGCCCAAAATGTCAGACTTATGCAACCTTTGTTGTCCAGCTGCTCTGCCACCTGGTTGTCAGTCCACCTGACTGTTATGTGGAAAACCTCTGGGAATATTTAGGAGTTGTACCAATGTTAATTCCTGATGGACATGTGGGAAATGTTGGATTTCCATCTGAAAGTTTTCCTCCCTTCCAGATCCTCATTAAAGAGCAAGGCATTTTGTGTGTAGCACTTCAATGAAAATACCTTTTCCTAATAGCACTTAGCTGTTTGGGAATAAATACAGTGTTGATGTTGAGGTTGATGTCAAAGGCTACCTAAAATGGTAGTCAACACTAGAAAGCTATGGATTTCATGGTCTTTTCTGCTGGAGCTGTGAAGAAAATGTCATAAACACAATGGATTCTTTTTGGGATATTTTCTCAAGACTTCACTAACACTCACTGAAGTTTATTCTGAGGAATTCACATAAAATAAGTGGTAATCCACCTCACTGGCGCCTTTTAGAGTTGAAATCAAACCTCAAAAATTATAAGCAAAAACAGAAATTGCTGGAAAAGTTCAGCAGGTCTGGCAGCATCCATAGAGAGAAATCAGAGTTGATGTTTTGGTTCCAGTGACCCTTCCTCAGAATTGATGGTTAATAGAAAAATGTTGGTTTATATGCAGACGATAAGGTGGGTCGACGGGATCAGGACTAAACAATAGGTGGAGATAGAGCCCAAAGAGAGAGAACAGTTGGACAGACAAAGGAGTGGAAGTCACATTGGCAGCTCCACAATACTTGTGCCCAACCAGGCCCTGCATGCCATATAGAGTCATACAGCAGGGAAACAGACCCTTCAGTCCAACTTGTCCATGCTGACCAAGTTTCTCAAACTAAATTAGTCCCATCTGCCTGCATTTGACCCAAATACTTCCAAACCTTTCCCATTCATGTATCTGTCCAAATGTCTCTTAAATGTTGTAAGTGTATCTACATCTACCACTTCATCTGGCAGTTCATTTCACATATGAATCACCCTCAGTGTGAAAATGTTGCGCCAAAGATCCCTCTCAAATCTTTCTCCTCTCACCTTAAAATTATGCCCCTAGTTTTATGTCTGCATGTTTCTGTTCAGTGCCTAAGCATGATCAAAATATGATAATCATTAATTGGACTAATCATTGCAGGTTAAATGAAAACAGTCAAACATGCATTTCTTTCAACACAGCACCCATTGAGCATCTGCCTTTGTTCAGAATAACCCACAGTGTTTTCTGCCTGAGGGTCACAAGTTGATTAGGTGCCACCTCACTGAAATTAAAACCAAAGAGGTCTTGAGTTCCATTAATCTTCTGGTTTGAATTTGAAGCCTGAAATTTTCCGCTCTGCAACCTTTAAGCAAACAATTGGAAGAATTAACACACATCAATGTGACTCTAATTGAAAAGTCAAATACCAGTCAATAATATTCTGGTGTGGTGAAGGTTTATCCATTGTTGACTTATTCAATCACAGATTGTGTCAAGTGACTTGTCATTGACAAATGAAGAATGAGGCACTCAAGCAGGTTTTGTTTGGTTAAGGAATCATCAAGATTTAATGGAAAAAACAAAATAATTTTTAGGAACAAATATTTGTAGTTTTGTTGAGCTCTTCAATATGTTGCATCTCATTGTTACTGAGTAAATTAACTTATTTTTTCAAAATGTAAGCTGTTAGAACAGATTAATTCTGAGCTAGATTCTGATTTGCCTTGGAGTTGAGGTTGAGGAATCATAGATCCAATTATCCTGTTGAATGACCAATGAAATGACTAAATGCAGAATCTTATAGGGAATTGAATGACATTGGCTATGGCCAGAAATCTAGAAAAATCAAGCGCAAAATCGGGCAAGGCCTTTCTCAAACAAAGTTCCAAATGTTGCTATGAGATTCTCGCCAGAATCATGAGCAGCATATTAATAGATTATTGAGGGTCTGCTTGCTCCTGGTTCTTTGGACACGTGGGTGTTTTTGCTGGTGGTGGCCTATCATTAAAGTTATTTACATACCTGGTGTTTTTACTGTGTCTTGCACCTACACACACATAGGTGCTGGAGAAAATAAGCAGTACTGCTGTATGGCAGTAAGAACAAAATAATTAACAGATTGTTGATTGTCATCAGCCTCATTAATTGTAAATCTTGCCTTGTTAATATGCAGCTTCCTACAGGTAGTTCTCCTATAACACAATAGTTGCGTTCTTGTGCGACCTCGCACTATAGAAAATCACATTATAGGGAAATTGCTATAGAAAATCACTATACTGTACAGTAGAAAGTTTGTGTAATCCAACCAGCGTCTACTATTCATCAATTGCATTACAGCCAATTTGCCTTAACGAAACACGCGCTATAATAGAAATACCTGTATCTGTACCACCCACTGCAAAGGAGTTAGACGTCGACAGTTCCCAACAGGAAAGTCAGAACGGGAATCTGGCAACTTCAGCTTGCTGCTTGCTCCTCCAGTCCACCATCTTGGACACCTGGCAACAACATCTCGGGGCACACTTCAGGACACCAGACGCACTCATCTCCCATCCACAGCCACTGGTGTCTCTCATGAACATCAGGACACCTTCTTAATTTACTTACTGGATGCTTCTGTACTTTAACAGTTTACTCCAGGGTGCATGGCAATGATCATTGCAGTGCTACTGCAAGGACACTCTATGCAGGCTGTGTCTCAGACCCACTTCTCTTGCCCACTTAGCACTCCCTCACC
This sequence comes from Rhincodon typus, assembly GCF_021869965.1. Taxonomy (NCBI): domain Eukaryota; kingdom Metazoa; phylum Chordata; class Chondrichthyes; order Orectolobiformes; family Rhincodontidae; genus Rhincodon; species Rhincodon typus. Next base: position 126,751,964 of record NC_063333.1, read on the forward strand.
TTGAAGCTCTGAAGGTGCTTACAGCATCACTACCTTACCGTGCCTTTTAATGCTCTGCCACTTAGCCAGAGCTGAAAGGCTCACAGTGTCTCTAATTTGCTTTGCTGCTTAACCACAGAATCAAACCCAGTACATTTGTCATGATTGTCGACAGCCTTCAGTCAGTGGTCTATGGCAATTTAATGATGGGATCAACCATGCACCAGTATGCAATGAAATCTCTGATTAGTTCACAGCAGATATTGGCTCCTCTGCAAACCACAAAGTCAAAAGGTTACAACTTCTTTCCCTTATTAGGTTTGATGTAAAATTTGTTTGATATCGCGCCCGTCATGTGCTTTAATGCATTTTAATAAACCAAAGGTGCTCTATAAATGCAGGTCATTGGGTATGGGGACAGTTTTTGGAAAAGGGAATTTCATTGTCTGATTGGACGGTTTATAACTCTTGTGAGGGAGAATTACCAAAAGTGGAGGTGACAAATCGCAAAGCCAGAATGAGGAATAAAAACTCACAACTGTGTTAAAACCATTACTAAACAACAATAAAATGGGGCAGAAATAGTTCTGTCAAGTAAAGAAAAGCTGATCAGTATCCTTAATACAGGCCTGTAAATTCAGCTTGCAGATAGGATTGTGTGACATTACAAGTTGCTGGTGGTGACAAGGTTCAATTCATTGGGTCAAAAAATGCTAAGAATTAAGCAGTAGTCATTTTGTCATCAGTTTTAAGGGCAACATAGGTTTGATTACAGCTTCAGGATTCCTTCCACTGTTTATGTAGTGCAATAGGTTTCCTAACAACTATCAAATACATAAAGTATAGACCAGTCAAAGGGAAAGTGGTAGACAGTAAATACATTGAAGAAACAAGAATCTGTGCTGTTGCATTGTATTTAAGTAATATTAGAAGTTCTTCTTGAAGAATGCACTTTTTGTGTTGCTGTAATACATTTATTTATGTTCTTATGTTATTTCCATCCGACATTTCTTGTATCTGCGTGTGCTGACTTTGATCTATTTCTGTTGTATTTTCAAACATGTTTACCTTTCCACCTTTCATCTTTGCAGCATTTCAAAACATTTCTCAAGTCCAAACCACATCCATCCATTCCTCCTGTTGCCATTACTCCCAACCCTTTTTTTCCCAGTGTGCCTCTACACTGTTTTTAAATTACCTTTCACATTCCTAGGACATGTCAAAGTTCTCCAAGTGTAGTGGCCTTGACTCATCATCACCTTCTCAGGGATTTGCCATGAATACCAGCATTAACAGCATCACCCACATCCCTGCAGACGCTGATCAAACATAGACAAATATGAGGCTAACACCTGTCTCAACTCTATTTGCTGTTTATCTCCATTGATTTACTTGGGGATCTGGGGTGAGCACAGATGGCAAGTTGCATGGTAATTTACTGTGCCATGTTTCCACTCCACCTAAGTATCTCTGAAAATGACCTACAGTTAAGTGCCATCCTCATGATTCCAAACCTGCAGACCACCATTCCACTGTTCCATAATCCAGCAACCCCTTTCACTACACCCGCTGTTCCCCAACAGGAACCTTCCCCTGCCTCCATTTTTCCAAGGACCCCTCCCAGTCATCTTATGCTGTAAAAAGTACCTATTACCTGCTTCAACAAGGTCTGTAATTCACTTTACAGTGCTCCCAAATGTCAGTACCTCCTCCAAATGTTACTGAATGCCACTTCCTATAGATTAGACCCACTTCTCAGTTTTACCATTGCAAATCCTGACATAGTTTTCCCAAGCTTCAGCATCTTCTGCAGGCTGGCAGCATTTTCATTCACAATTTCCTCAATTCCTAACATCCACCTGTTCCATAATACTGTTACAATAACTTGGATGTGACTATGAAAGGTAGAATTAGGAAGTCTGCAGATGACGTGAAAATTGGGGGTGTTATTGATAGTGAGGTCTCGGACTACAATCAGATATTGATCAGTTAGTACATTGGGCAGATGAAATCCAATCCTGATGAGTGTGAGGTGTTGCATTTTGGGTGGTCTAATAAGGGAAGGATTTACACAATGAATGGTACACAGAGAGTACTAAGGATCATAAGGACCTTTGTGTACAAATCCTTAGATCTTTGAAGATGTTGCACAGGTAGGTAGGGTGATGAAGAAGGTATATGAGTTGCTTACCTTAATTAGCCAAGGTGTAGAATATGGAAGCATGGATGACTGTTTGTAACTTCATAAAACATTGCTTAAGCAACAGTTGGAATATTGTGTGGAGTTCTAGTTGCCGCACTATCGGAAGGATATGATTGCACTGGAGAGGGTTTAAAGGAAATTCACGAGGATATTGCCGGGGATCAAATGTCTAATACAAGGAGAGACTGGAGAAGCTGGAATTGTTTTTCTTGGAACACAGGAGGCTGAGGAGGATCTACAAGGGAGGTTAACAAAATTATGAGAGGTAAAAAGAGGGTAGATCATGAGAATCTTTTTCCCATGGCAGACTTAGCTGAGACCAGAGGGCATAAGTTTAAGATAAGGAGTAAGCGTTTTAGACGGGATCTCAGGAAACAATTTTTCATCCAGAGGGTGGTAGAAATGTAAACATGCCGTCTGACAGGGTGGTGAAGGCAGGCACTCTGGCAATATTTAAGAAGCATCGGGATGAACACTTAAAATGCCAGGACATAGTAGGCTGTGGACCAAGTGTAGGTAAATGGGATTAATGTAGGTTAGTGAGATAACAAGGTGTAGAGCGGGATGAACACAGCAGGCCAAGCAGCATCAGAGGAGCAGGAAGGCTGACGTTTCGGGCCTAGACCCTTCTTCAGAAATGTAGGTTAGTGTTTGTTGGTCAGCATAGACATGGTGAACCGAAGGGCTTGTTTCTATGCTGTATGACTTTGACATGTTGTACCTATAACCTGAAGCATCTTTCCCCTGTTTCCTTTGAAACCCTGGGCATTTAACAAAATAATGACTTAAAATTGACTATATCATAGAGACACTTAATGAACTCTGTGTTTATGTGCACGTGTGTACAAATTGTGAATCAATCAAAACCACCGATTCACAATTTATACACAGGGGCGTATAAACACAGAATTCAGTCTAAAAATATCATCGATGCTATCACAAGAGTGCTTGTTGATAATAGTTTTAATTAATTTCTATCTCACAGACCTTGATCAAACATTGTACATTATATGGCAGATATTCCAGTTTCCTTTGTCAACTTTAACTCTTTCACAGCAGTCAGGAAGGTTCAAGTTCCAATCCAAATTCGTGTGAATAACACAATGTAGGACCAAGTTACTGCAGGTGCTGGAATCTGTACTGAAGACAACAAACGCTGGAGATCACAGCGAGTCAGACAGCATTCATGGAGAGAGAGCAAGCTAACGTTTCGAGTCTAGATGACTCTTCATCAGAGCTCTGATGAATAATTATCAAGACCCAAAACATTAGTATACTGTCTGATCCACTGTGATCTCCAGCATTTGTTGTTTTCTTGCGAATAACATACAGCTGACACTCTGTTAAGTACTTAGGCTGTGCTGCATTGCTGAGATGTTGTTATTTGAACTGAAAGTTAAGCCCTAGCTCCATTGTTGGTAAGTAGATGTAAATTATTCTGTCGCCATCATTGGAAGTAGTAAGTTTGACCCCAGTTCCCTGACCAGATATATCCATCAACAACATAAATAAAACATTTCATTGCTTTATAAAATAAGTATCTATTCATGAGACCTTGTGTACAGAATGACTCTAGTTTCAAACATTGCAGACTGCAAGGCACTTCAGGAGATTGTAAGGTTGTGAAACGTGTTACAGAAATGTAAACACATACTTGGTTTCATTTGCTTTAAGCAAACACCGCGTATGCCAAAACTTAGCTCTATGTGCTGATTGTTCAGCATTTCTAAAGTTCCCAGTAGAAATCTTGCACAAAATTTTCCTCACAGTACAACTTGGTTCACCTCTGTATTTGGTTTGCTTCCCTTTGGATACTGTATTTCTTTAGTCAGTCAGCATTAAACAATTCATTCATGTGAATATATCCATCTCCAGAAACTGAGTTACAGTTTGTTGACCACTTGCATGTTTTGACATGCAATTCTGAAATTCAAAGGCTTGAACATGCATTGAAGAAATTCCAATCTTGGACAGTACGATGTTCCTATATGGTTTTTGAAGTAGTCTGCAAAATTAACAATACAGAATTTTTTCTCAGACTAATTAAAACCTGTCTGTCAAGAGTAAAAATTGGATATGAAATAGACTTTCCAATATTAAATGACATTGAGTATGTGTTTTAATAATGCAATGCAGTGTTTTACCTCACTCATGCAAAATTACAGTACATTATTAGCATGCCATTTTAAAGGAAATGTCTCCCGTGATCTGAATCCTTGTAAGTTTGCTGACATCAATGAGCTTCTGTGTTCACTAATCAAGAATAACTTTGAAAAGTAGACGCATCTATTCTCCCCATCATTAAAACTTGTTCCTTTTTTCCTGCACCTCGTGTATTTTTTGACACATTTGGACTTGTTTCACTTGCTAGAAAATAAGCTAATGGTACTATGGTACTAGGGATAAACTGTTCCAATTTTCTGGAGTGTTTAGAGGAGCTGGGATTGTTCTTCTTAGAACAGAGAATGTTTAGCAGAGATTTAATAGGCATGTTAAAAATGTAAAAGTAAGTAAAGTGAAACTGTTTCTACATGCACCAGGGTCAGTAATCAGAGTAAACATATTGAAAATAACTAACAAAAGAATGAGAAAGGACTGCAGCAAGTTGTTACACATTGTAACCTAATGCATGGAAGGATGGTGAAAGCACATTCAAAAAGGAGAATTAATGTCCACTTCAAGACAAGAAATAAAATATTGTTATTGGGAAGGGAGGATCAGTTTTACTAATTGGGTTGCTGTTACAAAGAGTTAACATAGGCTGAATGCCTTTCTCTTGTCCTGTATGTTTCTCTGTCCTGTATTTTTCCCTGACCTGAGTGTGATGAGATTATTCTACTGACACAGGTTGTGTTTTATTCTTCAGGTGAAATTGAGCTGGATTATGCTCTATCTACATTTTTCAAGGCTCAGTTCTCTGAAGAAGTATTTGTTAATTAGTTTTAGGGCTATGACAGCCTGTTTACTCCATATTAAAATGGCCATCTTCAAACTTACAATTATGCTTTCATGGTTGCCCATCAGGGTTATATTCAATTTTAAAATACAGCACTTTTTGCTCAATACATCACAAATGATTTTTATAAACTCATTCGAGGAATGTTGGTGTCATTGACCAGCAAGCATTTATTTCCCGTTCCTAGTTGCCCTGGATAAGATGGTGACGAGCTTCCTTCTTCAACAATTGCAGTCCATTTTCCACAATGTCATGGGAAAGGGGATGTTCTTGGATTTTGACCCAGCAACACTGGAGAAATAGCAATATATATCAAAGTCTTGATGGTGAGTGGCTTGGAGGGTAACTTGCAGGTGGTGGTGTTCCCAAGAATATTCTGCCTTTGTCCTTCTAGATAGTAGTGGCTGTGTATTTAGAAGATGCTTTCAAAGGAGCCAAGATGAATTCCTGCAGTGTAACTTGTAGATGGTACACACTGCTGCTATTGTGTGTCAGTGATGGAAGGAATTTATGTTTATGGATGTCATACCAATCAAGAATGTTGCTTGGTCCTGGATGTAGTGTTGTTGGAGCTGCTCTCATCCAGGCAGGTGGAGAGTATTCCATCACACTCCTGAATTTTATCTGCAGGTGGTGACAGGCTTTAGGGAGTCAGTAAATTATTTACCTGGTGGAGTATTCCTGGGCCCTGATCTGCTGTTGTAGCCACTGTGTTTATGTGGTGAGTCCAGTTGAGTTTCTGGTCAATGGTATTCCACAGGGTGTTGATAGTGGGGTGTTCAATAATGGTGTCTAGGGCCAATGGTTAGATTCTCTCTTGTTAAATATCGTCATTGCCTGGCACTTTGTGGACCATGTGCTGCTTGCCACTTGTTGGACCAAGCCTGAATATTGTTCAGATCTTGCCGCATTTGGAAATGGGCTGCTTCAGAATCTGAGGGGCCACAAATGGTGCTGAATATTGGGCAGTCGTCAACAAACATCCCGATTTTCTGACCTTACAATGGAGTTGAAGCAGCTGAAGATTATCGGGCATTGGACAATACCCTGAGGAAATCCAGCAGAGATATCCTGGAAAGCAAACTTGGGCCATAGAGAAAACAAGGTGTAGAGCTGGATGAACACAGCAGGCCAAGCAGCATCAGAGGAGCAGGAAGGCTGATGTTTCGGGTCTAGACCCTTCTTCAGAAATGGGCCATAATTAGTTTGTGAAATAACAGTGATTAGTGTAGACATTTCTACTGCATAATCATCCCACAACTTGCAATCTGAAAGAAATACCCTATAAGTTGCAAATTGTTCCTGTATAATTGGTACAACAAAGCTGCTAAACTCTCAAAAACAGTAGCCCACCCTCAAACACCTCAAAAGTTTTAAGAAATGTTGCGTTTGCATTGCTGGAATTATCTCACAACAGAAAGTTAAAGCTAGCACTCAACAGCCTAAAGATCCATTTAATGAGAAGATTTCTCTTCCTGAAATATCACTTGACCTTTCCAGTCCAGAAAAGATGCCATTGAATCTCATCCCTGCAGGTAGTAAAATGTTCTTAGAGATTTTTTTAATTTAAATTTTTATTTTAAAATGTTTTCAGGTTGAATATTTGCATAATGTGGCTCAGCCCCAATTTCGGTAAGTTTTACCAAGGGTTTCCCTCCATAGTGTAGCAAGTTTTCTCATGCAATTTTCACCTCATTAAGTATACACCACACAGTACAGCTTTCATGCTGTATTGTGTTCAGCTATTGTGTAAATGCTGTCTGTGCTTGCACCTTATAGTGTCCATGCCACAGGTAGTATATTTCAAGCCCAGCTCTGCATCATTTTGAATTCAACCATCCTGGCCTGAAGTAATCACCTGGATCAGTACAGTATCCACAATGAAGAGGTCTGTGCAGCCATTTTGCAAGGAAGCCAATGACCTTCCAAGTTCCTTAGAGTAAGTGCCACCATTTTCTATCTGCTACCTCATGCCACTTTATCTTTGCAATTGCATCCACCTCCTACCAAGGCTCAAGTTCTGAGTCAAACAGAATGGTAAAAAATTGCAAGTGGTTGGTGCAGCCTCAAAGTCTGAGATCATTAGTGAAACAGATAGAGGAGACTAATAGTGATGGGTGTAGTAGACATAAAATTGAAAGTCACAAGGTTTACACACACGCAGTTGTCCAAGCTAACTGACTGACTGCTTAGAGATAGTAGGAACTGCCAATGCTGGAGTCTGAGATAATAAGGTGTAGAGCTGAATGAACACAGCAGGCCAGGCAGCAACAGAGGAGCAGGAAAGCTGACGTTCCGGGTCTGGACCCTTCTTCAGAAAATTGACTGCCTTGTTCCTCCAAAAACGAAGTTGTGGTTTATGTAAATAAACACAGCTTTGAACAGTGCATTGAAAGGCCTTTCCACATCAATGAATTATGACAGATCTTTTTTCTCCAAAACTATCTTGTGAAATCCGACAGAAGAACAGTGATCATGTAGAAGGCAAATAGGAGAAACACGGGCAATTATAGATTTAGTACATATCTGAGCCAGGAAGGAGAAAGGACAGGGCAGAATATAAACAACTCCTACAAAATGTAAGCAAATCCTTGTTCCCTTAAGACAGGCACCATATTTTCTTTTTGTTTTTGGATTGTGATTATAAATGTGGCCTATTTCTTCAATCCTACAAATAGGTCCCAAAGGGACAGTTCTAGATGTTCTTTCATCCGACAAAATCAATGGGACCACAAAGAGGAAATAATTTCAGAAATAACGTAAACTGCAGCTTTCTTGGTCATTGTTAATCACTAGATTTCCTTTATGCTTTCCATTCTTTAATACATATCAGTACTGCTTGCAAACAATACAAAATGATTTTGAACTACACCTGAGTGTGAAGCTGAAAAAAATACTTACGTTAATTGGGATTCTGCAAAAAATGCATGTGTACTGAATACGATTGGGGTATTGAAAAGAGTTGCTTTAGCAATAAATAAATCATAAATAAATAATAAATTGTGATAAATAAATGAAAAGAACTGCAGTTGGTTTAAAATGAATGGTGGTCACATTTAGGTGAATTTCTATAGCGGATTCATCTTGTGGTAAAGCTTTATTTTGGGAGAGTAAGGAGTTAGTCATCATCTGGACTGTTTCAATACCATGCCCTGGAATTCCATTCTGCAGAGTTTGGGGGCCATTAGTTTCCAAGACAGTTTAAGGAGAAACAGCAGAGACGTCTATTGCTTGGGTATTCTAGGCAACCCCAAAAAAGGCAGAATACAAGATGTACACGGGAAGAATGAGCCAATATTACCCCTCCCACCTCAATTCCCTTCCATTCCAACCAAGTGGTGCTGTAAATATCTGGTCCTGGTGCAAAAACGTCCAACAGATTGGATCAGCAAGTAAAAAACAAAGACCCAGCAAAAGACAAATTGGAAAATGCAAGCACATGGAAGGAAATCGGTGAATTAGAGTCAAATTTCATGAAGAAAGAAAAATAAAGACAGGGAAACAAAATGTGAAATCTGAAGAAAGAAAACAAAAGTTATAGAAAGCAAGATCTGTATTTCCCATGCTTCTAAATGACATAGACAATGGCAGGAAATATGATGAGAGTGAAAAATTTATATTCTCAACATGCAGGGAAAAAAAGTCTGATTTTCAACTTAAGGCTGGATAAATATCACTACTGAGTGATGAAGGGTCTATTTACATACATTCACATCTAAAATTGTACATAACGGCTGAGGGTGGGATTATTGCTAGACTATTAATCTAAAGACCAAGGTAATGTTTTGGGGACCGGGTTAGAATCCTACCATGGCAGATGGTGGAATTTGAAGTCAATGATAATCTGGAAATAAGAGTCTACTTATAACCAGGAAACGACTGGCGATTGTCAGGAAAATCCCATCTGGTCATTAATGTCCTTTAGAGAAGGAGATCTGTTGCCCTTACCTGGTCTGGGCTACCTGTGACTCCAGACTCACAGCAATGTGACTGACTCTAAACTGCCCTCTGGGCAGTAGCCCAACAGCATCTTCTTTACTATCATTTCCCAAAGTTTCATGGCATGCTCCATAGACTGCAACTGACTGTATTCGCCATTAATGGAGGGTGGCAGCACCAAGCTGACCACATCATCATGGCAGATCTCTGACTAAGTACACTTCCACACTTCAATACTGCACTTGGGAGTTCACTGACATTTTACATTGCAATGCTGTTATCAGGTTGCTATGTGAGCAGGGACAGGCACTCATCTCATGCATAAGAACAGGATACAATTCTTGGTTTGCTTTCTTAGTGTCTCACTCACTTTGTACTTGATTAGATGCTCACATATAATCTCTGCCTTGCCTTGGCTTGGTATTTTTAGCTCATGCAGAAAACCAGGAAGCTTGTCATGTTTGCCAGCAATGAACAGTCAAGAGGGTGGACATGCTAGTGTATGACACCATTCTCTGTCATGATACACCTGTAGCATGTGACAGCAGCTTACATGGCAAACTTACATATTGCAAGCGCTTCAATTAAACTGCCATGGCTGAAAGTTGAAGGGGAACAATCCTTAGACCAGCTAAAGGACTCTATAGTCAATCAGGGAGCTCCTCCACCTTCAGTCAGTAAAGTTGATAGGTGTCCTGAGTAAGTGAGTAAGAAGCACATGTGGCAGGCAGGGTTTGTAGTTCGTGGGAAAAGGGGAGAAGTGAGGGCCATTGAGGAAAGATGCTGCTTGCAGTATTGACGTCAGCTTTCCTGCTCCTCTGTTGCTGCCTGGCCTGCTGTGTTCATCCAGCTCTACACCTTATTATCTCAGACTCCAGCATTGGCAGTTCCTACTATCTCTAAGCAGTCAGTCAGTTAGCTTGGACAACTGCGTGTGTGTAAACCTTGTGACTTTCATTTTTATATCTACTACACCCATCACTATTAGTGTCCTCTATCTGTTTCACTAATGATCTCAGACTTTGAGGCTGCACCAACCACTTGCAATTTTTTACCATTCTGTTTGACTCAGAACTGAGCTGTTCACCACATATCCCTTCTATCACTAAGACCACTACTTCCACTCTCACAATATGGCCCACCCCTACCAATGTTTCATCTCATGCTGCTGAAACAATCAACCATTCTTTGTTACATTTCAGACACTTATTACAGTGCTGCCCTGGATGACTTACAACATTGCCCTCTCCACAAACTGGAATTCAACCCGAAACCCTTTGCTTAAGGAGATGCGAGTTGTAGGAGCGTGGAAGAGGTCATTCGGGGTAGGATGTCAGTATGGGGTTAGAGATCGGTAGAGAAGAGGTATTGAGCAGAGGGGGCTATGACAAAGAAATTGGGGTAGAAAATTAGGAACTTGAAAGAACAGTCATGGAAACATGCCCAGAGAGATTGCATGACTGGTGGGGTTGAGTAAGCCACAGATGGGAGATACAAAGATTGTTTGGAGAGAGGAGCCTGAAAGATTGCTTAGAGGTTGTGTTGCCTGGGAGATTGTTATGGGACAAAAACAGAAATTGTTGGAAAAGCTCACTAGAACTGGCAGCATCTGTAAAGAGAAAGTGGAGTTAATGTTTTAGGTCCAGTGACTGATTTTCAGAACTGATCGAACATGGGAAATGGTTGCTCTCTATGCTAAAGATGGGGGGGGAAGAGAAGTAAACAAGGTGTTGTGGTGTAGAGGTAATGTCCCTACCCTACCCCTGGACCGAGAGGCCTGGGTTCAAGTCTTGCCTGCTCCAGAGCCATGTGATAACATCACTGAACAGGTTAATCAGAGAAACAGGTTAAATTTTTTTTTAAAAAATGCAGGGTTCTAGGGTTGGGAGTGCTGAATGAGAGGACGGGATGTACAGCACAGTACAGGCCCTTCGGCCAACGATGAATATCATGGATGTCATTCCAGGGTACAGCAGAAATTTGCCAATGGGGGTCCTAGTGATTGAAAGTAGGTCCGGACTTAGGAACCATCTACTCAGAATTGGGTTGGAGCACTAGGCATCAGCAGTGGCACCAACCAGAAAGGCAGTCTAAAACAGTCTAACAGCATCTGTGGATATATAATGATGATGATGAATAGGTGGAAATGGAACCCAGAGAGTGGGTTGAGCAGACAAAGGAATGGGTAAAGGTGAGCCTGGGAGAATGAATAGCTGCTAATGGGAATGATTATTGGCTGACAATGGGTTGTTTGTAGTAGCGGCCTGTGTGATGACTGTTCTGGGGGTTATATTTGAGGAATGCCAAAGAGATCAACCAGGGGAAGCATTGGGTGTGTTGGAGGGGTTTATGTGAATGCAACAAGGAACATTGAGAAGAGAGTTGCTGGTGTTGGAAGTGAGTGTTGGTGATCATGGGAGGAGGAGGGCACTTATCGGGAATGTGGTCTCATTGAGGACAGTATAACAAGTCAGCTTCTTCATGGCCTATTAAATAATCTGGAAAGGCTCTTAACTTGGCATCACTCATTCTTGGCTCCATTCAGCTGCTGGGTATTGAGAGCGTGGGAAATCCAGCCTGCAGGCATTAAATCTGGAGCACAGATTTTTGGATCTTTACGCATTACCTGTTCAACATGTTCAGATTTCAAAGGAATTCCTGATATAATAGCAAGTCATTATATTAGACACCCCGTGATGCACTAACAGAAGGTTGAGGGGAGCTAATTAGCCAGTCTTTCCCGTCTCAATGGAATAGAAGACGTACCCACTTTAGCTCACGATCATAGAAAACAGTGAGAGAAAACCCTGTGTTTGAATTCTCTCTGAGGTTTGGAGTGTGGCCATTTTCAGCTCCTTCCTGTGTTGATCATCAAAACCTATCTGTCGAATCAGCAATTTGCCCTTTTCCTGATGCTTCAGTCAAGGCCACAGGGGCTGTACACAGTGATAGCTTAGTTTGAAGCTCCTGTTTAATTTAAATCCAAATTGTGACTTCATTGCTTTATTTTCTCCATCACCATTAAGGGAGAATCACTGAGAATAGGTCAATGAAATATGCATCCTGAATTCTGCAACATTGTTAGAATAAAAAAAAATCATTAAATGTGTTCATTCCCAGAACCTTGGTAGGTTAAAGCTCAGTGCAGATTTGTGGAATGTAAGTTATTGGCTCTATATCAATACTAATTATGATTTCTATATTTAAATGAGCATTGATCGTATATGTTAGAATTTGTTTCTGCATCATTACTTGGTAGCTTTATTTTATTTCCTCTGTAAAATGTTTTGCTCAAAAATATCTTACAGAATCGGTAATATATCAAGGGGAACCTTACCTGAAGGTGTGTTATTAGGCTTTTGTTTGAAATAATTTGATTTTAGCCATGTCTCAATAGTGGCAGTCTTGCTTCAGAATCGAAGAGCAATAACTACAAGACCGACTCCAGAGTTGTAAGCAGATAATTTTGGTGCTGCACTTTTGGAAGTGCCCTATTTGAATAAAAAACAAAATTAAAGCACAGAGATAGTAGGAACTGCTCGGAGGTTGGTGGGGTGGTACGTGAGGACGAGAGGGATTTTAATCAAAATTAAAGCACAATCTCCTTTCTCAGAGGTGGATACAAAGGATCTCATGGTGCTATTTTGAAGATGATCAGATTTCATCCTGGTGTTCTGGTCAATACTTATCTCCCAACCAACAGCATTGTTAAAAAAAAATCATCTGGTCATGTTCACGGGTAATGTCTGTTGAAATACGCTGTGTGAAAACTGAAGTACACATTTTCTACATTAAGATAATTAATTCAGTTCAGTGATCCCGTGAAGTGCTCTACAAAAAAGGGTAAATCTTATTTAATATTTATTTCCATTTCTGGAACTTCTCAGTTGAACCTTTGTTTAGCAACTGATATGACAGAGGATGTGATATTTCCATTAGAGAGTCATTTCAATGTTCTATGGTCCACATTTTTAGAATTGTGGCAGGCAGGATGATGAGATTGGTTTAATTCGTTGTTGAGATGTCAGCGTCCCTAACTATCCTTGAGGATATATTGTGAGCCATTTTATTGACTTGCTGCCTTCCATGTGGTGTGGATGTACAACACTGTTAATGTGGGAGTTCCAGCATTTTGAGCCAGTAAAGGATTGGCTTCGTCATTTCAAGTCAGGATATTGTGTGACTTGGAGGGGAATTTGCAGATAGGTGGGTATTTCTATCTGTCTGCTGCCCTCGTTCTTCTAGGTGAGAGAGACTGTAGGTTTGGAAGATACTATCTGAAGAGCTTTTGAATCTTGTAGATGATACTGTTGCCACTGAAACAAGTAAAAGCACAATGTGGTGATTAGGGTTCGAATCAAGCAATTCCTTTATCTCGGATGGTATTGAATGAGTGTTGTAGGAGCTGATCTCATTCAAACAAGTGGGATGTATCCCATCTAATTCCTGATTTGTATTTTGTAGATGGTGGGACAGGCTTTGGGAGTCAGTAGTTAAATTACTCACTACAGAATTCCTAGCTTCTGATGCAGTCAATATAGATGTGATCCAGTTATGTTTCTGGTCAGGGGTAATCCTCAGGATGTTGATAGTGGGGTTCAGCAATGGTACTGTCAGGATGGTCAGATTCTGTCTTGCAGCAGAGGGTCATGATCTGACACTTGTGAGGCAGAAATGTGAGTTGGTACTTGACAGGCCAAGGAGATCCTTTCCTTCATTTGACAATCTAATCTCATCAGTATTCATAAAGGAGAGAAATATAGTCACGGAATGATTACACTGAGCTGTATTGGCAGGTGAAACGGATAAAAACAGGAGGCAGTGAAGCATTCTTACATCTGCAATGTTTAGGAAATGGTTTATTGCCCCACCTCCTCCAAAAACACAAACACCTGGAACTCAACTGTACTTTATGTGTATGAAAATTGTTTTTTTTCCCAAATATATTTAAAACCCCTGTGCAGAACTGCGTAGAATTTAAAAATGTCTCCTTTGGTGGACCTGTGCAGAAAGATGAGCAGTTATTAGGTTGTGCAAGGGGTGCAAGCAGGTGGGATCATTGTTTGATATCAGTTGATAAGATTATACATTAAAACAATAAATGAAGAAACTTACTAATATTTAATGCCAATAATGCTATTACATCATAAAATATTAACTGGAAAACATAAATTGAATTCTAAGAACAAATTCAGCATGGACTACTGTGAATGGAGTGGACATTACCTGGTTTGGAAAGCTCAGAGCTACACTGAGAGGATGGATCCTTTCTATTTGCTGACACAAACCCACTAGAAGATTTTTGGAATCAAAAGTTTTTTTTACGGTTTACTCACGTCAGATTTAAATTGCTTTGAAAACTATTTAAAATAACCCCTAGAAATGGCCAACTCCTAATCCCATTATCAGTCTATCTTTGACAGCATACTGCTGAGCAGAAATTATCAAGAGTGATATAGATTGACATACAACCATGCCAAAGCAGTTGCAAAGCAGATTGCTCTGAAGTACAATGGTTTTGGCAATAAACCTTCTCCCTCGTTCTCCCTGCCAATTTTTAACGTGTCCAAATATTATTTCCATTGACTGTTATTTCAATGACTTTTACCCTGAGGCAAATCCCCATGAGGATCTGCTTTTGGACTCTGGACTTATGTATGTGAGTGGCAAGGCCAGCTCACCCAAGTTGAATTATTTGGAGGGTGCTTTTCCTGCTGTTAAGCTCCATGATCGTAAGACAACAGGTGAAGATACGACACAATGCACAGAAACAGGGCATGGAGCAATGGAGTGAGACACAGAGCTCAATAAAAGTATTTTTTTTTGAAAAAAGTGAATAGAAGAGATTAGTGCATGTCAAGGAAGCAAGTATAAAGCAGAACTACCAAAACTGTGCACTGGACAGAGGGTCAGAGTTAAAAATCCAAACATAAAATTTGGATAGCCTTTAAGGTTTCTAGGTTACACAACCAGCCCAGATCCTACAAAGCCGCTCCTTAGTTTGTGCCGCGCTCCCCACCAACCACTCCAACCCGCCTGGTACCTTCCCCTGTAACCGTAAAAGATGCATCACCTGCCCGCACACCACCTCCCTCACCTCCATTTAAGGCCCTAAACAGCCCTTCTAAGTGAGACAGAGTTTCACCTGCATCTCCTCCAATTTACTCTATTGCATCCAGTGTTCCCGACGTGATCTTCTCTACATAGGTGAGATCAAACATAGACTAGGTGACCGTTTCGCCAAGCATCTTCGCCTGGACCGTAATGGCCAACCTAACCTCCCAGTCACCGCCCATTTCAACTCCCCTCCCCGCCGACTCCCCCTCCGACATGTCCGTCCTCGGCCTCCTCCAGTGTCGCAGCGACTCAGAACGCAAATTTGAAGAACAACACCTTATCTTCTGCCTGGGCACCCTACAGCCCAGAGAACTCAACATTGAATTCTCCAATTTCAAATAACCTTGCCACCCATCCCCCGCCTCCCCTTCCAGTCCCACCTCCTCCGTTCCATTCCACCTTCTGACCCTCCCTTCCAGCCACCGACCGGATTCATTCCTCCCATCAACCAACCAGGTCGTACCTACCACCAGTGTCCACCTATCACCACCATTTTGCCTCCACCCATTCCCCTCCCCCCACCCTTTATCTGCAGCTCCCTCTAACCCCACATCCAGTCCTGAAGAAAGGTAACACCTGAAATGTTGACTGCTCCTTTCCTTCAGATGCTGCCTGGCTTGCTGTGTTCTTCCAGCCTCCTGTTGTCTACCCTGGATTCCAGCAACTGCAGGTTTTTTTTTTGTCTCCTATAAAGCAATTACTGATCATGGTGCTACATTATGAAGGAACAGAAACTAGCTCAGAATAGTGTATGACATACAAATCATTCACGAAGAGAGTGAGAAAGAAAACTTTGATTTTATACTGTTGTTGAGTGACAGGAACCAGCAACAAGACAACTAAGTTGTCAAACATGTGCAACAGAGAATAACACACACCTCTCCAGACAGTTGTATGATCACCAGATCAGTATGAGCTGTCAGACTATCAAAAAATTATGATGAAATTTGAATTGTTAATCTTGTAAATTATGTTTTATCCATTTGCATAATTATCAAATTTCAAAGTCTTGCCTATTTTGGGTGAATTTTATTTATGGAAAAAGGAAGATGTTGTGTTATGTTTCATGTTCGTTATACCTTAGAGAGATGCTCATCATATCATCACTGTACGTGACCTGAGATACTAAAGTCTTAGATACCATGTTAACTGGGATCACTTGAAACATGACGCTCTGCCTGAATTATGCTTCTCTTTGTAACCTAAATAGAAACGTAGAATTTAGGAGCTGGAGTAGGCTACTCAACCCCTTGAGCCTACTCTGCCATTCAATATGACTATAGCTGATCATCAAGCTCAATACCCTAACACCAATCTTCCCCCCCCCCCACCCCCACTCCCCCCCCCCCCCCCCCCCCCCATCCCTTCATTCCTTTAGCCAGAAGTGATATATCTAGCTTTTTCATGAATGCTTTGGCCTCAACCACTTTCTGTGGTAGTGAATTCCATGGGCGCAAAACTCTCTGGGCAAAGAAATTTCTTCTCATCTCAATCCTAAATGGTTTATACCTTATCCTTAAACCATGACACAGATTCTGGACTGCCTCACCATCAGGAACATCCTTCCTGCATCTAACCTTTCCAATTCCATTAGAATTTTGTAGGCTTCCATGAGAATTCCCCATCATTGTTCTAACCTCAAGTGAATACAATCCTAACTGACTCAATAGTTCCTCATATTATCAGTCCTGCCCTCCCAGGAATCTGTGGCATACCTTCACTAATTTCATCAATAGCATGAATATCCTACCTCAAATAAAGAGACCAAAACTGCACACAATATTGAGATATGGCCTCACCAATGCCCTGTGTAATTGCAGTAAGTCATCCTTGTTCCTGTACTTGAATCCTCTCAACATGAAAGCCAATACACAGTATGAGTATGCCCTCTCTACTGCACTGCATGGTTACTCTCAGTGACTGGTGCATGAGTACACCCAAAGTACGTTCCCCTCTCTCAGTTTGAGACCATGAATATAATAATTTGCCTTCCTATCTTTGGTGCCAAAGTGTATAACCTCACATTTATCCATGTTAAATTGCATCAGCCTTGAATTAGCTCACTTACTCAGCCTGTCCAAATCACACTGCAACAACTCAGTGTCCTCCTCACAGCTCATGCTTCCACCCAGCTCTGTGCCATCTGCAAATTTTTGAGACATTACATTTTGTTTCTCATCAAAATCATTAAAATATATTGTGAATAGCTGGGGTCCTTTTAACAGTCTCTGTGACACCCCAGTGGTCACTGCCTGCCATTCCAAAAAACCCATTTATTCATACTCTTTGTTTCATGTCTGCCAACCAATTTTCTGTCCATCTCAATATGCTACACCCAATCCCAAGTGTTTTACTTTTATACCTTAAAATGTCTTAAACGGGACTTTGTCAAAAGCCTTCTGAAAGTCAAAATAAACCACATCCACAGGCTCCTCCGATCAACTCAAGTAGTTACCTCCCCAAAGAATTCCAGCAGATTTGTCAAACATGATTTCCCTTTTGAAAATCCATGCTGTGTCTCATATCACTGCTGTTTTCTAAGTGCTCTGCTGTAAATTCCTTGATATTGGACTCTAGCCTCTTCTCCACTACTGATGTCAGACTCAGTGTCTATATTTCCCTGGTTTCTGTCTGCTTCCTTTTTTAAATAAAGTGGTTACGTTAGCTACAGTCCAACTTGTAGGAACAATTCCAGAGTGTAAGTGTTCTTGGAAGGTGCCCGCCAATGTTTTTGCTATTTCTCGGGCCATTTCCTTAAGTACTCTGGGATATAAAATATCACGCCCTTGGAATTTATCAGCTTTCAATCCCATCAGTTCTCCAGCACAATTTCTCTACAAATACAGATTTGCTTCAGTTCCTCCCTCTCACTAAATCTTGTGTTCCCCATCATTTCTGGCGCATTATTTATGCCCTTCTTCGTACAGACAGAAACGAAATATGAACTTGGTTTGTTAGCCGTTTCTTTCTTCTCCATTATAAATTTTCTTGTTTCTGACTGCAAGAGTCCTACCTTAGTTTTCACCAATCTTTTTTCACTTTACCTACTTATAGAAACTTCTTCAGTTAGTTTTCAAGTTCCGCAGCTCAGCTTAGTGTGAGCCTAGATACTGATGTGCCTGTGAGTGTAATATCTCTGTTTGATACTTAAGTACCATGTTATCTATGCCTTGCTTTTTATGCTATGAGAGATAACAAGCACACCCCCCAGTACTTTTAGGCCATGGGTTGCAGAGTAATAACATATGAGCAAGGTTGTCAGTTTCTTCATATATATTTTGCATTCTCAGGGTTATCTTTGTGGAGAATTGCCAGCTGGCCTGAAATTTGAGGTGAACATTTAGGGGAGAAACTGACTGTTCCCCAATACTGTTATAAAGAGTAACACATTTCAGGTAGATGAAGACACGTATCAAAGACTACTGAAGAAGAGAAAATGTTTAAATAAGCAAAGGGACAAACACTGTGAGAAAAGGTTAGTGCAATAGTGTGCATCCTTTTAAAAACTGTCATTATGCAAAACTGTGAACTTTCCCCAGAGAAGTAAATGACTTCAGGTACAATTTGTAAGGAAAATTAAGATTTTACAGGACATCATTGGTAATGAAGTTTAAATTTAGAGTGATCAATGTATCATCATTACATTAATTATTCAACACTGATGGACTGAAACTTCCAGTTGACTTTCCCATTATAAAATTACAAAATATGGATTGTTAGCATGTAAGTATTGCTGGCACATTTCCATAGTAATTCTTCATCAGAAAATTTAACAAAGGTGTTAACTCATTTATTTTACAATTTAAGTGCTAACACGTTTGCTGAAATCATACAATTGTACCCCATTGCCATCATGTTCCGATTAGCATTTGATCATCTGTACTTATTTTAATCTGTGCCAACGTCAATCCCTTTAATGATCCAGCACAGTTTGCAGTTGGCACTAGTTCGGAGCGCACAGTTGGGAAACGCTAGAATCTTGCACACTATGTGAACAATGGACAATACAGCCAATTTGTAGTACTTGAAGTTGTAATCAGTGTTTGAAACTGGGCTGCCTGTCTCATGTGTCATAATCAGGTTATTATCTAAATGAGTTGCTGGCGTCTGCCACAGTTTGTGTTAACCAGATGTTCAGAACAGAGAAGTTCTGACTATCGGGAACGAATGAATCTGATGAGCCTCGTCTTTAGGAGCAAATTGAGAAGATAAACATGGAGAAGATATTTCCACATGCTGGCAGTTTCAAAACTAGAGATGATAGATGCAAAATATTCACTGTTAAATCCAATTTTAAAAATTCAATAGAAACTATTTTTAGGAGAGTCATTTGCATAGTTGCCACTAAGAGGAAGTTTGATAATTTCACAAAGAAAGGAACAGGAGGATACAGAAATTCAAATACAAAGCTATGTTTAAAAAATGTGGAAGAATCGCGTGAAAAGTCTGGCAATGCCCATCTCAATGTCAGGAAAAACTCACAGCATCTTTTAACCAAGTACCAGGCGTCGAGGTAAAGTTCTCACTATGTAGCAGCGAGTTGCCTGGGATGGGGGATTATTGCTTGTTAAAAACATGAATTAACTGCACATCTTGCCTCATTAATATGCAGTTTTCTACAAACTAAATGTTAATAATTCTCAATATGGAGGTCAGAGTGGCTGCTTGGCAACATCAGCTGTGTTTGCTCCAAAGGACCTCCATGTTGGACACCAGGCACCAGCATCTCAGGATGCACTTTATGGGCACCAGCTGTACCCATCACACATCCACCAGCATTGCTGTCTGTCCTGTCCCAGCCTTTAAGAACCCTCATGGCGCATCTCGAAACCACTTGCAGTACTCTTCATCAGATCAGTATTGCACCTTGCGTAAACTATCATTGTAATGCTGCAGCAAGGACATTGTGAGCTCAGGGACATGCACCCAGTTCTTGGACTGGACCAGGCTATGTCTCCAGTCTATTAATTTACTGTTTTAATGCTGACTCACTTTGACCCTACCTGGATGCTCACAGCATCACTGTCTTACTTTGTCTTTTGGGCTTTGCCCCTCAGCCAGAGATGGAAGGGACAAAGTACTGTTGGATTGGCTTGACGGTTCATGCAAACACAAAGGCAGGAAGCTTATCATGATTTTCCACAGTCCGCAGTCAAGTCAAAGGGTGTAGGAGACGGTAAGGACTGCAGTTGCTGGAAGGTAGAGTCAATAAATGTGGAGCTGCAAAAGCACAGCAGGTCAGACAGCATCCGAGGAGCAGGAAAGTCAATGTTTTCGGCTGAAACCCTTCATCACGACTCCGAAGGTACTATGAGGTATTGGAAAGAAAATGGTGGCACTTAGTGGCGGAGTGGAGAACACCGTTGACCTTCCTACACCGCTGGGCATTCCTCCAGAGGGCTCAGACTGCAATGACCAAGGCAGCAACCTCCCAACAAGCTGGCATCATCTGTTGTCATGGCCTCCACTTGTGCTCCTGAGGAAAGATGTCCTGCATCTGCATCACCCTGTCTATCAGGACCTCTGGGGTTGTGACTGCAGGGCAAGGTGCCAATTTTCCCCACCTGCCAAATCCAGGGCAAATATCAGGTAACGTAAATGGCAGCTCCGGACTGACAGCACTTGTCTGATTGTACAACAGCCTTTTAAGTAGGGTGTCAATGCCAACGATCCCAGCACATTCCAGAATATCCCAACAGTAGTGAGTTATTCTAAGTATGGCGAGTGGCTACACTGGGCTATCACTGGGTGCAAGGGACACTATTGAGGTGGGGAAAGTTGTTAATAAAGTAAGTTTGATAAGATATGATGAGAGATCTTGCTAGGCCTCAGTGAAATATCAAATGAAACTAACTCCTTGCCAAAAAGACATAAGATTCAGCCCCAAGGATTAAATCTGAGAGGGGTGGGAAGAGGCTCACGTGGAACCTAAAGACTGGCACGGACCAAATGGCTAATTATTTTGCTGTCCATTCCACTGAAGCTATATTTGCCCTCCGTTCATGTTTCAAAGTGCTTGCCAATATTTTTCTAACTTTTCTTTCATTTTGCAACACACAATATTTTTTCACACGTCAAATCTTGAACTGTGTTTTGGTCTGATCTAGCGTAGATACTATTTCTGGAAGAATTTTTTGTGGAGCCTTAATGAGATTGACAGTAATGCTTCCAAACTGAAGATGGGAGCAGTTAACATGTTTTCAATGCAAAAGATGACCTAATTTTTCCCTCAACATACAAAAACAACTTCAATCTACATAACTTTTTCACGTTAAAACACCCCAAAGTACTTCAAAAGGGATTTTTTTTTTGTCTTTGGAGTGCAGGGATGTCATCGAGGCTATGGTTTGGAAAATCAAGAGGAAAGACTTTTCAGTTCATGATTTTCACTCGGTGCTTATTTGGCAGAACAGATTGCTGGCCCTGTTCCTATATGCGTATGAATGGTGAAGAAAGTTTGAGCTGCTGAATACCCTGCCCCAGTTCCATTCAAACCATGAGCAGAATATTAAGATATTTTATGAAAGTGTCATTTTTGTTGATTTCATGGAGGGATTCTTTCCACAAAGCCAAGTGGGTTTTCTCTCACAGTTGTCCCAAAACCACCTCATTAATTACCAACTCCATTCTTGTGCCATCCTTCTGGTTTGACGTTAGCCTGATTATGCCACTCACCCTAGCTTGAATTACTCACCGCTGCCAGGATATCCTGAAATAGCCCTGACACAGCACCATTTGGAAAACATGGTGGCACATCCAGCTAAGTGTTGGCATTCCAGACCTACCCTGCACAACTGCACACGTTGGTCTTGGACATAGCACACAAAGACAAATTGGCACTCCACTCCACAGATCGGGACCTGGAGGCCCTGGTGCGTGGAATGGTCCAGCCTCTTTCTTCCAGACTGCCAGAGGAGGCCATGTCACCAGACCCTGCCTGCTTGGATCAAGGTCTCGATGGCCTGGAGAAACATGCAGCAGTGCAGGTAGAAGGTAAGTGACCTTCTCCATTCCACCAGCAAAAGTACCGAAGGGTATTTTTTCTGAACAGTATGAATCTATGACTCAGTACGGTGTCCATATACTCCACCTACTGTGCTGATGGGACAGCGTGGTTTCTATTGGGAATGTCAATAACTGAGGAGGAAAGCAATGCTGAAGTAAAGTATATTAATTACAAGTGACTTTAACTTGTAAACTTGTGCATGCATATTATTAAACAATTAATGATTATAGTATGAAACTGGAGTAACATCTAAATATTCAAAAAAATTCAAATATTCAATATGCTCCGCTGAATGACCAACGTAAGGCCTTGGAAATATGCTGCCAACTTTTGTAACTTTCTGCATGTTTTCACAAACAAAGCAGACCATTTTTTGACATGAGCAGAGATCTCTTCACAGAGCATAAGTGGTTTTATTGATGGCATACGGTCAATGGTTCACTTCGCCGAGGTTGATAGACCAGCTAATGTTTTTTCGCCTATCAATATTCTGAGAGATGCTATGTTTGCCAACACAGCTCATTGGTATTTTTTTATCAAGGTACAACCTCTCATCTTCCCAACAACACTTTATTTCATGTCAGTGCACCCAATCATGAACTTATTTTTAATAATTTTGATCAAACCCTTGTTAGGAACTCTCTTCAGTTTTAAATCGGATTCATGTTATCATCACTATATAGTAAGTCGTTTGACATTAACTGCTTCTGACACAATCATTTTAGTAAATATTTACAGCTATTCCTAAATAACTTTGGTGATTTAGGAACAGGTGGTATGGCTGTACCTGAGACATATTAATTAATTTTGAGAACAGGTGTCAGTGTTTATGCTGAACAAATCAGATTTTTTTCTTTAAATATTGCTTCCCAATGCCTCTTTGTTAGTGTTATGCATTTCAAATAAATGATATCTCATCACTCAATATTACAATCAGATCATTTCCATCTGTCATATTTAATGTGATCTTTAATCTAATTAAGCCATTAAATACAGGTATTTTATTATTCAATGTTAACATGTTCAAACAATCTCTTGTTAGCTGGGATGTTGCGTAGTTGAGAGCAGATACTTCAGTTTCTGACCACACCTTCATTCAGAAGAACCTCTAAAACATGAAATAAGATGAATACAGTTGGTGGTACAATCGCCCAAATAAATAAAGCATTGTGTTACCAAGGATTTGTGATGAAGCTGTGCAAATCTTAGAGCATCATAGTTTGGCAAGATGTGTCTTTTCCTTAGGGAATTTGAAATGTTAGGTTAACACCCTGAGTAGTGTCAGGATACAACAACTTTGAATGTCTACAGAAAATTGTGCATTTAGTTAAACAAAACATCATAAATGAACAGTTGATAACTGTTATAACAAGGTGTAGAGCTGGATGAACACAGCAGGCCAAGCAGCATCAGAGGTGCAGGAGAGCTGACGTTTCGGGCCTAGACCCTTGTTGATAACTGTTGATTTAATTATTATTTAATTCTCTTTAATTTAAATGTCAGTGCCTTGATAGGTGATGGAAGTTTGAAAACAAAGTCTTGACTGAAGGTTTCCTCCATGCTTCAATATGTAATTGCAGTATATAGTACCATAGCTACTTTATTACATGTCGGAATGAAGTTCGGTGGAAGTTTTTTGCTTTTGAACTGTTGGAGGAAGGAATGCATTTCCAAAGCAATTCATTGCTGTGTTTCCCATTGCACCTTGCACCTTTTAAGGCAATATTGGATGAGTGTATGAGAGAAAGCTGGGCAGTGAGATTAGTTTTGAATTGCTTTAGCAACAATCAGTCACTCACATGATGGCTCAGTGAGCTCCACTTGTGTTTTAAAAGTCCATGATATCCTGTGAAATTCACAAGATGTTATTAAATTTAATCCTCTAAACATTTTAATGAACATTCCTTCCTGTAAAGATTCTACTCCATTCTCCCAGTTCCTCCGTTGCATCTGTTCCAATGGAGCCACGACCAAGAATTCCCCAGCACCATAGTTGACCTCAGCCTGGTCCGACCCATCTCCTGCACTTCAGCCTTCACACCCTTTCTTCCCTACCACAACAGTGAGGGTGTCCCCCTTATTCTCACATTCCACCAGCATGCACATCCAGAGGGTCATTAGCTGCCATTTCTCCAGTGAGAATCCACCACTAGACACATATTCCCCTCCCCTCTCCTGTCAGTATTCTGCAGGGACCGTTCCCTCCGGGACACCCTGGTCCACACTTTCTTCACTCCCAACAAACCCCATAGCCCCCATGGCACCTTCCCCTGCAACCGCAGAAACTGTAACCCCTGTCCGTTTACTCCCTCCTCAGTATCCAAGGCCCCAAACATACCTACCAAGTGAAGCAGTATTTTACCTGCACTTCCCACAATCTAGTCTACTGCATTCGCTGCTCACAATGTGGTCTCCTGTACACTGGGGAAACGAATTGTGTGAAACGATTTGCAGACACCAATGTTCTGCCTATGAAAAAGACCCTGAGCTTCTAGTTACCTGCCACTTCAACACACCACCTTGTTCTCTGGTCAACAGTTCTGTCTCAGGCTTGCTACAGTGCTCCAGCAAAGCTCAATGCAAGTTAAAAGAACAGCACCTCATTTTCCACTTGGGAACTCAACAGCTTTCTGGACTCAATGAGTTTAACAGTTTTAGGGCTTGAGGCACTCTCTCCCATTTCCTTACCCCAAACCCCAGACACCAGGCTTTGTGATCACATGGTCTTCTATTACATACAGCTGATAGTCCCCATTAGTAGCTTTTCATTCTCCTAGGCTGAGCGTTATCTACTCCTTTGTCTCTCCAACAATTCTTCTCTGTCTTTGGGCTCTATCTGCACCTATCGTTTATTCCTAGCCCCTCCCTCCACCCTATCTTCTGCATAAAAACCAACTTTTTCCACCTATCAGTTCTGAGAAAGGGTTGCTGGACCTGAAACATTAGCTCTGATTTCTCTCCACAGATACTGCCAGACCTGCTGAGCTTTTCCAGCAATTTCAATTTTTGTTGTTAATGAGCATATGTGCTTTGAGTTAATTTTCTATAGATCTTGGTAGCAATCTAGTCTGGCCATTTCCCTACAGGACAGCAGGGACAAGTGCAAGATTGGCTGTCTTGTGTGCGGCTTCGAAACTGTATCACCGTGATAGTTCTGTTCAGCAGTTTGTGAGTACGGACTTTCTGCACTGTCAGCCCAAACATGGCTCCATTAATAGAGTAATATCCTAACTTGGTTATTGTCAAGGTTCATTGTGTATAGGGTCATGGCTTTTATATGGAAGTGATATGATTAAATCCAGTTAATAGGCATTGAAGTTCTACATTTTGTCTTGAACGTGTGTAGGTGTAATCTGTCAGCATGCACCATATCTTAGATTTGCTTCAAATAGTGTCACCTTCTCAAACTTTTCTGCTCGAGATCAAACTCTATAGGCTTATTATTGGTACTAAAGTTCTGTGGACTTTCCTCCTCTACATCCTCAAAACCTTCTTCCTAGTTCCTGACTGCAGTTGGAAGGGACTGCAATAAGCAGTGCAGCTAAACATTCAATGGAATGGAATCTTATAGGGGTCTGAATAATGTGGGCTACGGTAGAATTTGTAGTAAAATCAGATGAGAATCAAACAAGGCCAATCTAAATGTCAGAAACATCTCAGTGCATTTTTAGTTTTTGACAACCTTGTGGAAATGAAGGGAGGATTTAACAAAAGCTATTTAAATTCAAAGAAAGGGTAACAAAATACAACTTTTCTCAGGCATTACGAGTATAACATGCTATTAAAGTTTATGTTGAGGTGTGGAGGATGGTGGAAGAATACTTGATTACTTATCGATTTGAAAAGGAGTCCTTCAGTCAAAAATGTTTCAGAACGACTCATGTAAAGCACTGCTTTGAAGGAAACATGTGACTATGACTGTTACAATGTGCATCTAAGGAATGTAGATTTGTAAAGAATGTCGACATGGACAAAAAGCAAACTGCCAAGCCTCAAGGCTTGGAAATTCTGTGCCTAGTAAGCGGTTCAAATTCGATGTTTAGAAGCATTGATAAGATATCAGTCATTGTGAGGCTTTTATCAGTAATACTTGTAAGCTGTAATCCAGTTGACTATACATTAGAGATAGTAGGAACTGCAGATGCTGGAAAATCCGAGACAACAAGGTGCAGAGCTGGATGAACACAGCAGGCCAAGCAGCATCGTAGGAGCAAAAAGGCTGACGTTTCGGGCCTAGACCCTTCATCAGAAATCTGATGAAGGGTCTAGGCCCGAAACGTCAGCCT
>NC_063333.1:126778849-126845616 GCF_021869965.1 Rhincodon typus
TTTCTGATGAAGGGTCTAGGCCCGAAACGTCAGCCTTTTTGCTCCTACGATGCTGCTTGGCCTGCTGTGTTCATCCAGCTCTGCACCTTGTTGTCTCGGACTATACATTAGACTTTTGTCTTTGAGACTGTGAAAGTATTCAGAGAATTATACAAAGGTAGATTGCATTTAGTGAATGGAAGGAGTGGACTTGTTGGGTTGAATGACACTTTCTCATTTCACTAAGCTAGCTAAGGATAAGAAAATAAATTTGTGTTACAAGTAATCTGACGATCAATATACAGAAATGTGGCAAAGTGGAAAACAGGCCTAGGACATTCTATTTAATACTTAAAATTACTTGCGTGTTTTCGGGTTTTGTTTAATTACCTTGGTGTAAAGCTGGAGAAACGTTATGCTGAATTGAGGAGAGTGATTAATGGGTCAACTAGCAAAAAATTAAGTTTGATTGCTTCCTGCAAATATCCTTATGGTCGAATCCTTTCACTGTCTTCCTAAACCCAATCTCTTTCAGCCTTAAAACCTGTGAGATCACTGAGCTCCTGTACTTCTAGATTCTTGCATTGTTCTGATTTTCATCACCGTATCATTGTTTGTTGTGCTGTGCCTGCAGCTATTGAGACACAAAATTCTGGTCTTCCCTCTCTCTAAATCTTACCTTCTTTCCTCCATTAGGTCATTCCTTAAAACCTGCCAATTCCATTAAGCGAAAGCAAATGTATGAATATTTGTATATATAAAATATATTCATTGATTTATATAATTTTAATTAATTTTGAAAACAATCTGTATGTTTTAAGATCTTCGTCTTTAATATACAGAAGAAAGCTACTCAACATCTTCCCTCATTAATTACTGCCTATTCACAATTTGGTTCTAATTTGGTTTCCAACCCTTTTTTCAATACAAGTCCATACATTCCCAGTTTGATAATGTCGTCTCTTTCTTGTCAAATCCTGTTTGCTGTCTGTTTAATAAGTCTATGTGATGCAGATGTATTTTGTATTGTCAACCCTCTTGTCACTTCAAATCACATTCACTTCAGGAAATACAATTTGACACTTGCATGAGAAGATTTCGGTCCTTGATTATAGGCATTGTCCAGGCCTGTTGTATACTTTTATTGGTTCTGAGGAATTCTTAGCTATTCACATTCAAATGATAACCTGATGTTTGAGAAACCTATCGATTTTTCCCAATTAGCTTCAGTGCTTTAGAGTGAAGTGTAGTAGAGAGTCAGCTTCCTCCTAAGCAAACAACATCTGAGTAGATGTGTCAATTGTCTGCGATGAAATTGTGTCCTATTTATACTGGAAATAAATGGAAATGGATTAAAGTCACTTGATGCATTATTAACAAGGAGTACTTAACATGCTGTACTAAATGGCTTCATTAAGATAGTGGACTTGGCAATTTTATTTCAATCTATTAACATATACACGAGTAATATTGCTATGTGATTTAAATGCCAAAGGGTTAACAAAATCGTAACAATGAGCACCACACACAGACTTCTATTTTAAAAGCTCCTTATTGCGGCATGTAGGCTCTACATGAAGTATGTAAACTTGAATTGTCTGCTTGTTGGAATTACAATTTGTGCTTGTGCATTTATCTGTATTGACCAGTTTATCAAATACAGTGACACTTCAATAAACCTGGGAATTTGTGTTGCAGCACCAGAAGTGTAGCCGCGCAAGTAACTGGATTGTTGTAAAAACCTGACTGGTTCAACAATATCAATCAATGCAGGTTTCTTCCGTAATTAACCCAATGCGGCCTACGTGCAACACTCACCCAACTTCGCATGATTGCCTCTAAATT
Organism: Rhincodon typus; assembly: GCF_021869965.1. Classification (NCBI taxonomy): domain Eukaryota; kingdom Metazoa; phylum Chordata; class Chondrichthyes; order Orectolobiformes; family Rhincodontidae; genus Rhincodon; species Rhincodon typus. The sequence continues at coordinate 126,780,674 of NC_063333.1, forward strand.
ATGTATATTTACATGGGATCTATAGCACAAGGAAGACAGTTCAACCCAACTCACCCAAGATGGTATTTACATTCTATGCAGGCATCCTTCCACTCAGATTACTGCCACTAATGAAGAATCAATGCATGTATAAAATAATCAATCTATGACCATTAACTTCAAATTGAAGCTTCTTCTAATAGTGGTTCCAATAGCACACAGATATGGTTGCAATGTAAATGGTTTTAATAATTCTCGGTAAGTGATGGTATACCGTGTTGAAAGTATCAGCAATAGGATCTTCCTCCATTTCAGTTATTTCTTGGGCGATTATAGTGAATTAGGTCAGTACCCAGTGTTGGAACTGTCCGATTGTCCAAGGGTACAGTCTCACAGTTTGATCAGTATAGTCAACAGATTGATAATACAGATACTCTGAGTCTTTTGTTCTCCCAGTCATCCAAGATCTTAAATTGTCTGAGTAATCTTCTCCTCCTTTCTCAGTCACCACTATAGATCAAATTGAAGTTGTTGATTGTGATAACTTGAATTATCTGTGCAAGTATGAGACAGAGTATGAGACTTTGTACAGTAGGTCGCTTGATCATAGGTAGTTATTTATTTTTCCTGGGCTGGCACTGTTCTTTGTTTTCTGACCTTTATGGAATCCCCTTTAGATCTTTTGTCTTTGACATGTTTTTGGTACTTGCTTCACAATGCATGTTCATATTCAACACTTTATTCAATCTTTGGGCTTTTTATATAGAACACAGTACAGTACAGCACAAGAACAGCCCTTCGGCCTACGATGTTTTGCTGAATATGATTCCAATTAAACTAATCCAATCTGCCTGCCCATGATCCATATCCCTCCATTCCTTGCATGTTCATGTGCTTATCTAAAAGTCCCGTGAACACCGCTATAGTAACTGCCTCCACCACTACCCCTGGCAGTGCGTTCCAGACACCTACAACTGTGTAAAAAAAAAAAAAAAAAAAAAAAAAAAAAACTCACCCCTCACAACTCCTTTGAACTTGCCCCTTCTCACCTTAAATGCATGCTCCCATGTATTAGACATTTCACCTCTGGGAATAAGATTCTGACCATCAACTCTATCTGTGCATCTCATAATTTTAGAGACTTCTATCAAGTATCCCGTCAGCCTCTGCTGCTCCAAGAAAACAACATTGGCTTTTCTAGCCTCTAGTTATAGCTCATACCCTCTAATCTAGGCAGCATCCTGATACACCTCTTCTGTGCCCTCTCCAAAACCTCATCATTCCTGCAATGTGGTAATCAGAACTGAACACAGTACTCTTAAGTGCGGTCTAACCAAAGTCTTATAAAGCTGCAACATGACATCCTGACTCTTGTACTCAATGCCCTGACCAATAAAGGCAAGCATGCTATACAGCGCCTTTACCACCCTATCTACTTTTGTGGCAACTTTCAGGAATATGGAATTGAACCCCAAGATCTCTCTGTATATCAATACTGTTCAGGGTCCTGACATTTTAATTGTACACTTTTCCTTAACATTTGACCTCCCAAGGTGCTGCAGCTCACACTTACCCGGATTAAACTCCATCTGCCATTTCTGCACCCATAACTGCAACTGATCTATGATGATTTTGCCTAGAATGCTAACGAAACGTCTGCACACCATGGAACAATGGGCTCAGCGAGCTAATGAACTGCAAACTGTTTATTAACAAATGTCATATGGTTTATTAATAAAAAGAACTATTTGTATTTATACAAACATTTCACGACTTTAGGACTTTACTGCCAGTGAAGTACTATTTGAAGTGCCATCGCTATTGTAATATACGAAATGGCTTTGAAGATGTTAATTACAATAATTTAATATTTACTTGTCATCGATAAATTATGTTTCTGGAATATTGGCGGGACCAAATTGACAGATCAATGGATACTGAATACTTGTTTATGTGCAAGCCCTGCCAAAAACACTTTGCAACCTGTATATAGTGATTGTTCTCCAAATTAAGAATAGGAGAGCAGCTGCAATTCAATCGCCTAGAAAAGAGTGCCAAAGAGATAACCATCCAGCAATCAGGCATGTCACTGGGAATGATTGAATTGATTGCTCATGTACACTGGCTTGCAAAGGGAAAACAAAGTCAAACCACAACATCAAGAATGGTGCATCTGTTCAGACACTTAGAAAAACGGTTTCCAAATGACAGGACAAGCAATGATTTTTTTCCTTTCACTTTAAACGTTCAGCTCATCTTGGAATTTTTATGCCCATATTAGCCCCCATAGAAGAGGAAAACTTATAATTTGGGCATTGACAAAAGAGGCCACAGTGACAGTCATTCTCCTCCCAGCTTTCAAGAAGCCATTGAAAGATGACAACCTTGCCATTAGCCTGCCTTGCCAAGTTTAGCTCAGCTATACCTATGTCTACCTTAAGGCCCAAACGTTCCATTTGCAACAAGCACATTAAATATGGGAATAGTGAGATGTGAAAAGTGGGCAGAGGGCAAGAACTTTTACTTATAACCTCAGCACATTCCCAGCACCAATTAATTATTTTTATAGGGAAGACAGTGTTGCAATGCAGGCATATGTGACATTGTTTTCTGCACAGCAAGATTCCACAAATAGCAATAAATAGATCATTTTGTTCAGTGAGGTTGTTTGAGAAGTAAATACGTGCCAGGATATCCTTGATTGTCCTCAAAAAGCGCCTTGGAATCTTTCACAACTGTGCCAAGGAGACAGATGGAGATCTTGGCTTAAGATCTCATCCAAAAGAAAGTGTCCTGTTTGGAGTGTCAGGTAGGATTTGTGCTGAAGCCTCTTTGGGGGCAGATTTGAACACACAATCATCTGATATAGCAACAAGACTACAAACAGTTGAGCTTATCTGACCTCAATATGGAGGGTTGTCAGCTCTCCCAGATTGTCTTGAAGTCTCCAAGAACATGTGACCGTACAAACAATGAACGAGGCCAGGGCACACAGTTGTTTGAGCCTGCTCGCTATTCAATAAAACCATGGCTGATCTGATTTTAACTTGAACTCTACATTCCTGCATATCCCAGTGATCTTTTGCACCTTGATAATCAAGAATCTACCTACCTCTGCCTCAAAATGTTTAAATATTCTGTATCCACTGCATTTTGAGGAAGGAGATTTCAAAGATTCTCAATTTTCTGAGAGAAAAAGTTTCTTCATCTGTTTTAAATGGGTATCCCTTTTAAACTCTGATCCCTAGTTTTAGATTTTCCCCCAAGATGAATTGACAATTAATCTCATGAATACTACTGCAAGCACCCAGGTGAAAATGTACTTTTTCATTTTGAACTCATTGTTTTATTAACAATTAAAATGTTGGAAATTGGGACTAGAAAACATAATGGTTTGAATTACCTGTTCTCCTACATAACAGATTGGAGACAGGACAAAATTTATTTAGGCATCATTGCCAACTTAAGGGTCTCATTCCAGCGTCACTGGTGTTAACCGAGCAGTAGGGTGGGGGCTTACCATTTGAGGAGAATAACAACCAAACCCCTAAAGGTATTTTGTGGGCCCATGAGGGCAAAGTATATCAAAGATGATCTGCTTCTGAACAAGGCACCTGCTATTGGAAGGAGCGGCAGCTTGCTGAAACCAAATGTTTGTTCTCGCTGCTGACCCGCTCTCATGACTCCCAGTCTGTGACTCCCTGCCCCATCCCCCAGCATTAATTATCTGTGAGCTGCCATCCAATTAGTGATCACAGGCCTTGGGGCAGGAGCGGGTGTAGTACTGGGAGCAGCCACTGTCATTCTCATGGTGCTGCCATTCAATAGATCATCCAACTTCTGGCTGGCAGCTTTCAGCAGGTGGACCTCCATCCCCTGAGGACCTTGATCCCAAGGAAGGGTCTGCTGTCTGCCTTCTTAAGTGCGTAAATGGCACATTATGTGGTGAACCTTCCTGAAAATAGTTAATATAGGGCTTTGGCTGATCTCCCACCAGCAGTCAAGATCCCATTAGCTTCTGACCATTGTAACAGTTAAGAATCATCCTTTCAGCTCAGTAAGGAGTTGTTTGTTTTCCAATTAATGTGGAATTCTGGTGCAATGTGACAAGAGGCACATGTCAGGCAACCGAAATTGACAGCAAGGGAGTAGTGCAGGTCTGTGGTTGTACCTCCAAGAATCCAACGGATCAGGAATACTAACTCTAGCTCTTTTCCATAGTGGTTTACAACATTTTCAACCATTGTGTTTGAAAGATGCAAGGCATTGTTTGCATTGGAGGTTTTCTACTGACAGACCAGGTTACAGTCTATAATTTTTTTGCCCCAGAGCTTCCTTGCTTGTTGATGAGCAGTTAAGCATTGATGCCAAATGGAAAACAAGAAAGCAATTTCCTTTGAGTGCTGAATTCTATTAGCAGTTATAACGCATATTTTGGTGTCAATGGGCCTATAATTTTAGAACTGCAAAATAATTCTTGTATCATAGTCACATGATTCACAAGGGAATGTCTTCGTGCAAGGTTACCATTGCAAAAGCCAGCCTGCCTTCTTCCACAATAATTTCAGATCTTGACTGTTAATATACTGCTAATGCTGTTGTGTCTGTGGCATGCATTAAATTGACTTTGAAACACGAAAACATATAACCTGTCAGTGATAGCCATCTCAGGTTCTGATCTATGACTTCAAAGGAGAGCAGAGCAATTCAATCTCTCTGCCTGAAAGTCACATGAGTTAAAGTGTTCTTCCTTTGAGCTTCAGTGAGTTTGTTAATGATTTTTTTCTCTCGGTTACCCTGAGGGAAAGATGTTTCTTATGATAAGTTGTGATCAGTGAATAGTGATCTCATCCTTGGGTCAAGGGGGCATAGGTTCAGGTCCAATTGCAGAGATTGGAATCCTCAATCTTGATACTGCAGCATTGCATTAAGGTATGTTTTCTTTCCGATGCAATGTGAAACCAAGGCCATGTTTGCCTTCTTGAGTGGATGTAAATGATCCTAAATCACTAATTTGAGGAGCAGTGGACTTCGTCCCAGTATTTTGCCCAAATTTTATCCCGTAACCTACATCACTGAAACCAATCATCTAGTCATTTATTTCATTCTGTTTGTAGCAATTTGTTGTGCTCAAGTTGATTGCCATGTTTTCCAGATTATTATAGTGACTGTTCTATAAGATACTTAATATGTGAAAAGATTAACTGACATAAAATGGTAAGGTCCATCCATCAGGATATAAAGGAATAATCCTGGTAGGAGCCGACCAGAGCTGTGAGCGGTGCCCTATGATTCATCCATGTGTTCACTAGGGTTGCAGAGAGCTCCCAAGTGACTGTTCTTCGCGTTAACAACATGTAGCCAAAGTTGCGGTGTAGATTTACTTTTAAATTGAGCCTGATGTCTCACAAGGGATAATCACATTTCATGGACCTAATGTACCTAACTATGAAGTATCATGAAATATGCCTTTACTGCTTAATTAAGTCAAAACCTGTCTCTGCTTAAGGCATTGGGTGGGCATCCTTCCCCAAAAGGTGCCAAGTACCTCAACTAGTATCAGCAAGAAGGATTGGTACCAGTGAAACTACCCAAGATGTTCCAGATGGTTCTGCAGACGCCGACCTTTACAATATACCAGCAACAAAGGCATACAACGTTGTGAAAGCGATTACAGTTATTGGATAGAAAGCACTTTTGGACATTTTGTGTCCTTGAATGTTGCTGGATAAATGTATGTATTTATTAAAGTAAGTATTTATTAAATATAAGTATTTATTAATTTGTGAAGTAGTCTGATGAGCCTTCTGTACAAATGGTGATTTTAAAAACATATTAGTCCTAAATTTGAGGAATGTGAATAAAAGGGCATCTGTTTTCTGCTTCATGTTTCCCACATCAGCATCAAACACTCTGCCTGATAATGTTTTCAAAAGATGTATCTGGAGAATAGGGGAAGAGAATAAATAGTCTATACTCCCTCACGCCACCTGTTTTGTACCCTTCATTCTGAAGTGTCTTACTGAATGACATGCCACATCAGTTGTTCTCATTACATGGGAACAGCAGTCAGCCATTAAACTCCCTAAACATGTTCGTTCATTCGATTTGACCAGTTAATTTGTATCTTAATTCCATCTGTCTGCCCTCACTTTATATTTCTTAACAGCCGTGCCCAGTAAAAATCTATTCATCTCCATTTTGACATTTTCAGTTGATTTATCATCAATACCTGTTTGTGGGAAGACTTCCAAAACCTTTCGATTTCTGTGAAGATGTGCTTCCCCCAAATGATCTAATTTTAATTTTTTATGTTCCTCTGTTTATCAGAGGAAATAGTTTCCATCTAATTACTGCAATCCTTTACCCATATAAGACCTGCTTGGATCACCCCTTTCCTATCATTGTCCTTCAACCAATTTCCTAGTTTACAGCCATCAAATTGCACCTCATTTCCTTTTCCAGGTCAATAATGATTTTCGTTACTGTGGATTAATAAGACTTCACCACCTCCATCAGTCTCTAGTAGTGCAAATGCAAATGAAAAGCAATATAAAACTTTCATTTGCCTCAGGAGGTAGCCAGCTCCTAAAAGCTGAAGGTGATGTGAGTTAAGAAATGTAAGGGACAATTTTAATCCTCAGCAGAAATCAAGTGGGGAAAAAAAAGCTACAGTGCCTTGCCTACTCCAATCCCATTGCCTTTCCATGAACAACAGTTTGAACCTACTCCATTAAGTTTGCCAAGAGAGCCACCTACCTGAAGGCAGTGCAAGCCTTCTGTGAGGAAGCAGACCCAAAGTGTAATGACAACAGAGCTTAATTGGAAGTTTTATCTGAGGACTTTGCAGGGAAGCATCAGATTAACAAGATGGCTACTGGAGTTGGCACCAAAAGTGGCTCATCAAAGGTGCTCGAAGGCAATCGTGAGTGCTCCTCTGGACCCCATCCAAAGCCTTGACCCACTTCTACCACAAGCTTCAGCTATCCCTGCTGTGATACTCTCTCACGTTCCTTCCCAAACTCTTACCTGATTTCCAGAGACTGTACCTCTGACTGTCTGAAATCTTGTTGCTGCCCAGAGAACAGTAAATGCTGCTCTGCAGGTATGGGTGAAGGATTAATGGTCCTGATTTAGCTGTGGACTGGGTTGTTAAAATATCTAGACATCAGGGAGTGGAATGCTGAATTATTTCCCTTCACTCCCATAACAATGCACAGCTTCTGCCGTGTGTTATAATGAGCCCTGAAAAGACCAGTTACGAAAGTGCTCAGTCTGGAGAGCCATTGCAGGAGACGTACTCCTGTCAAGATTCTGAGTACTGACGTAAACACAAAGCAATCTTATTGGGCATTGTGTAAAGTTCGATGAAGTATAAAAATCTTTGGTGACCAAACATTTTATATAGGTCTCACCTTCAACACCATAAGTATAGGTGACTACCTAGAGACTAAACAGTAAATAAAAGGAAAGTACCTGTGGATACTGGAATTCTTAAATGCCAATGTAATGTGCGAGGGAAACTCGGCAGATCTGACAGTGTTTGTGGAGAGAGGAGCAGAGTTAATGTTCTGTTTCCAATATGTCACTTCTTTGGAAGTGAAAGGGGTTGGAAAAGTAATGGGATTTATTCTGTAGAAAAGGGGTGAGCAAATGTAAGTGGAACAGGTGTTATGGGTGCCCAGAGCAAAAGGCAAAGGAAGTACTACTGGTAATAGATAAGAAATCTTGAAGTGTTAGTCATAATGTTAGGAGTTCATGACAGCTAATAGGTCAGCTAAGGGCAACCCTATGCAACAAGACACTGGGGGATTGAGGCAGGGAAGTGGACGTGATCAAAATGGAGGAGAGAGATCAAGTTCTGAGGTTTTTGAATGCAATGTTGAGATCTGAAGGCTGCTCAGTGTTTAAGCAGAAAATGAGATGCAGTTCATCCTCAATGCATCGGGGATTGCTGAACTGTTGGGCTGCAGACCTTGGACAGAAGTGTCAGCATGAAAACAAAGTCCAATCCCCACCACTACCACCCCTCATGGTTGACAGGGTCTTGTCCGATCCATTTGCCGTACTTATGCCCTCACCCTTGCCTCTCCCTCCAGGGTGCCAAATAGTTGACATACAGAGGGGGAGAGAATGAGCACTTTCTACTGCAGAGTTAGAAGAAATGCAAGGGTATGGCTTCAGTGATAGACCTGGTTGCAGTTTGGTGAATTTTCTACATTACAGAAGTGACTATACTGTAAAAGTATTTAATTAGCTGGAGTACACTTGGGGATGTCCTGAGTTCATGAAAGACTATACATAAATGCAAGTATTTGATTTCTTTCATCTCCCTGTTGTTTGATGCTATGTAAACAGGTTTTGGTGGTCCACCTTCTATAAAGTGGAGGAGTATGATAAATAAGAATAAGCCATTATGCTTTAACTTATTGTGATTCCAGTTGCTGTCACAAGGTTTAAAAAGATGTTCAAAAAGAAGAATATGTCAAATATGCAAACAAACAGCCTGACACATACTACCTCAGCTTCAGAAACATGATCACTTTTCAAACCTTACTTGAAGGCTTTGAAAGACCATGTCACAGTTTGATAAGCTGATTTTTTTTTTTGTTAGTATAATTCATTTATAAACCTTCTTGAATTTTCCATCTCTCTCCATTTTGACTTGTTACACTCATCATTTAAGATCTATCTTGTGAAATCGATAAGCTACACAACTATGATGAAAGGCAGTCACTTCAACTGAGCCCCAAAACCAGTAAAGATGGAGGGAACAAAATAATGGATACTAGAAATCTGAAAAAGAACACACTACAAGTGTGCAGTGAGCATCCAAAAGGGCAAGATAGCTAGAAAATGTCTCAGTCAAGTATTATTGTTTTTACAATTTGGCAGTTTGTAATCTTTGCAATCGTTTTTCGATTCCCTCAATTTCTTATTGCCATATCACTCTCCAGAGTCATTTCTTGTCTCACAGATCTGAGGGCTGTGGGGCAGCAATTCCTCTGATATTTCACAGCCTGTGATAAAAGAAAGGAGGGGCTTACATTCATATAGCATCTTCCAATACCTTTACAACAATCCAAAGTACTTGTCATGCACATAAGTTTTATTTTAAATCACTGTCATTTGTACTTTGGAGATGTGGCAGTCAGAAATGTATGCAGCACTATTCTCGAGCAGTAATGTGGTCATAAATAGATAACCTGCACTGGTGATGATGGTTGAGGACTGAATATGGGCTTGAAAAGAACTTTCCTTTGAATAGTACCTTTTACATCCATCAGAGGACTGATGAGTCCTCAGTTTGACATCTCACCTGAAAGATCAGTGCAGTGCTCTTTCTGACTTGTACCGAAATGCCAGCCTTGATGTTGTGCTAAATTCCCTGGAGTTGAAGCAACTACCTTTTGACTCAGACAAGTATGTTACCAAGACTGAACTCCAGCTGACAGGACCTACCCTCGCAGAGAGAAAAGCCAGATCATTTTTTCTGGTAATACCTCATCGTATGAAGGAGCTTCATCCTGCACTTTGGATGAAACCAGATGGAAACAAACTTGTTTCTTTACTCCTCAAAAAAATCTCTGAGTAGTGAATTGTGGCAAATGAAGGTCTCTAAAATGAGAGAATCTAAAAACTGTGGAATGGATCTGGAAAAGTTCGAACAAGGCACTTTTTTCAAATTACTTACCAGCTCATGTTTAGTTATCAGTAATGTTTTTGTCCTATTAATTATCATCTAGTAACAAGTGTTGGTCACTTCATTTTAAAAAAGAAAAATGTTCTTTCAACACCGATGATAACAAAAACTCTCCCCAGTCCACGCGCAAGTCAGTTGTGCACTTAACTGGATTATAGGACATTACAGTGTCCATCTCTTTGAAACTGAGACCCAATGAAAGGGTTTGCCTCAAGCAAGGGCATCATAGACAATTAAATCTGTCCATGCAATAGACTTGAGATACATTGGTTACTGTCACTGAGCCGAGAAGACGAAGATTTAAAGAGTTTTGTAAAACAGTGAAGGATTTTGATTGTGGATAGCAAAAGACAATTTTCTTTGCACTTATGGAATACTGCGTTCAATTCTCATGTCCCTGCTGCAGGAAGGATGTTGTAAAGCTTGAAAGAGTTCAGAAAAGATTTACAAGGATGTGCCAGGGTTGGAGGGTTTGAGCTATAGGGAGTCGCTGAATAGGCCGGAGCTGTTTACCCTGGAGCGCTTGAGGCTGACGGGTGACCTTAGAGGTTTGTAAAATCATGAGGGGCATAGATAGGGTAAATAGTCAACGTCTTTTTCCCAGGATGGGTGAGCCCAAAACTAGAGGTTTAAGGTGAGAGGGGAAAGATGGAAAAAGTACCTAAGGGGCAACTTTTTCACTCAGAGGCTGGTGCGTGTATGGAATGAGCTGCCAGAGGAAGTGATGGAGGCGGGTGCAATTATAACATTTAAAAGGCATCTGGAACGGTATATGAATTGGAAAGGTTTAGAGGGATATGATCTGAATGCTGGGAAATGGGAACAAGCTTTATTTAGGATATGTGGTCGGCATGGACAAGTTGGACCAAAGGGTTTGTTTCTATGCTGTGCATCTCTATAACTATGGTTTTATGACAAGGTGCTATCAATTTAAAATTCTCAGTGAAAGGAGGGATAGATGAAATATCTTTACATAGGTGTTTTTTTGGTGTGTAGAATAAATACTTTGCTGCACATCATTAACCAGCAGAGACCAATGCATCTCTTAAGGGAAAATTGTACACATTTTTGAATCTGGGAAGATCTAGCTTGTGAGAGGGTGGGACCATGGGGTGAATTTTGAATTGTTCAAACAAAAAAGCCCAGCACAAATGTTGGATGAGATGCTTCCCTTGTATGTTGTAAACCTCTATGGTCTAAAGGATTGCAATTTCTGATTGCTGACAAAAACAAAATGACGAAAGAAAGAAGTTACATTTCTTTGGGATCTTTCATGATCATCTAATGTCCCAAAGTGGTTTGCAGTCAATGATGTAGTGGCATGGTGGCTCAGTGGTTAGCACTGCTGCCTCATAGCGCCAGGGAAGCAGGTTTGATTCCATCCTCGGGTGAACGTCTGTGTGCAGCCTGCACATTTTCCCCATGTCTGCGTGGGTTCCTACCGGGTGCTCCAGTTTCCTCCCAGGGTTAGGGATAGGGTAGGGACATGGGTCTGGGTGGGATGCTGTTTGGAGGGTTGGTGTGGACTCAATGGGCCGAATAGTATACTTCCACACTCTAGGAATTCTTTGATTCTGTATACTTCTGTAATACAGTAATTGTTGGCAATTAGTTCACAGCAAAGTCTCACCATGTCAACATGGCCAGATAGCCTGCTTTTGCGTTGTGGGACAAAAATAGGGAGGCCTCCTCTTATTTTATTCAAATACTGCCATGACAATTTGTGCACCTGCCTGAGAGGATGGGCAAAATATTGGTTTAATTTCTCATCTGAATGATGCACTCTGACAATGTAGCATTCCATCAGTACTCTACTGAGGTGTCAGCTGGATTTATAATCCTGGGTATAACTTGAATCCTCTGACTCAGATGTGAGACTGTGAGCATTTGAGTTCAAGCTTAGCACTGTAAACAAGTCAGGATCCATGCTGTCAAAGCAGAGGTTAAACATATTCTTCCTATTCTTCAGCTGAGTTTGACTTTGAAAAATTTGAAACAGAGTTACTGATCTGCCAGTTGACACAGCCAAGGTTATTAAGTAAAAATTTATGATAGACGCCTTAACTCATTTTCCTTCTGGAATATTGATATTTTGCTACTAATACTCGTCACAGGTTTTTGGAGTCTATTGAAATACGTGCAGAAGATATTATGAGTATTAATTAGTGATGAGCCTTACTTAAGAGCTGGAAATGCAGCCAGTTGGAATATTTTTTCTGAAATATTTGTGGCATAAATACTGACTCAAAAGCTCTAAGAATTTGCTATTTTTCACTTGATGTGAATTGACAGTAGACCTGACTATATTTTCCCCTACTGCAAAGGCAATCTCCAATTGGCAGATAAGGTATTGCCTAAAAGACACTCAAATTTTTAACAAAGTTGTCTAAATGGATTTTTCTCTTATTCTACACTGACCAGAAGGAACTGTTCTGATACTTGGCAAATGTTGCTTATCTGCTTCCCATGGGGCATGTCAGCATCACATGCCAACATTGTAGCTGCCTTGCCAAGGTGAGAATTATAATGCCTCCTTTTCAATTAGAATCTGCTGTTTTTCAGAGGTGTTCTGCATTCAAACAATCAATTTAAGCAATGGCTAGTTCCAAGGGTTATGAAGCCTGATTGGACATAATCCTGGACGTTTCATCCCTTGACTGCTGGCCTCGAACCACCCCAATCTTAAACACTCACCATTAATAGCCTGACATATTCATTCTTGTGCTTATAATCTTTCCACACCAAACAAAAAGCAACTGGATCAACCATTCTTAATATTTGATTGTTATGAAAACTGTGTGCATTCTTTTTCCCCGTATAGCAACCCAAATATTCCACTTCCCATATATTTTGAAGGGGTAACTATGGATTGTGTCAAACATTTCCCGTATCTTGGCAGCCATCACTCTTGAAATATCGCCTTCACAAAGAGATCCAACAACGTATCAGCGGCATCAATTCAGCCTCTTATAAGCTGTAGCAGTGAATTTCTGACAATGAAGACCTATGCACATCAACAAAAGCCCCTGTGTACAGAGCTGTTGTCATTATCACACACATTTATTGTAGTTAAGTGCTAGTCTTGATATTAGTGACACATTACAGTCCTACAGAAATTCTGTTAACAATGCAGACTCAGGTGGAGGGCTATGAAACAACGCACTTGTCTTTTTTTGAAACCAGCTCCCCAAGCATTCAGGTAAGACTGCCGAAAAAAATTGACTTTGATGAATGAGACACTGTGTCGAATGATTTGAAAAAAAATCTCCAGTTCACATTTGTTCAGCTCTCAAACGGCCAATGTCACAGGGGAGAACAAAGAACGCACTTTGAAGATACTCTGAAGTTCTCCGTGGAGCATTGACATTAATGATTGGGAGGAACTAGTTACCGATCATTCAAATGATCCATCAGGCAGCATCATACTTTGAGTCCAAACATCATAATGTTGAGGCATAGCGTCAGCAGAGAAGCAAAGGACAGAAAGTGAATCCCACATTCCAGATCCCTCATGATGCAAACCATGTGCCCAAAGATCCTTGGGTCGAGAACTGGCCTGATCAGTCATTCACAGGTCTATGGAGAAGAAACACAATCCTGAGGTGATGTCATTCTCAAATTGAGGGATAACCAATGATGATTGTAATCCAGGTCAAATATTTTTTAACTAGTAAAGACTTTAAAGAATTTTTCTGCAAAACATAGTATTTAAACCCGAGGTTCATAGGTGTTTGTGATCCCTCATCCTCAATGATGGACGTAGATCCAATTTTTATATCTGCTGTCCTTTAAATGGTGGAACCTCCAAAATTCTGCCATTTTGACAAATTCCTACAGCAACCTTGCAAAAGCCTTTGGCACAAACATAAACCAACCTTCTCTGAAGGAGCCTAGCCCTCTCTTTGTAATAGCTAAGTCAGATTAGATAACAGATTCCTCTAGACACTGTTTATTTCTCCTACCAAATTTAGTAATTTCATCAGAGATAGTAGGAACTGCAAATGGTGGAGAATCTGAAATAACAAGGTGTAGAGCTGGATGAACAGAGCAGGCCAAGCAGCATCAGAGGAGCAGGAAGGCTGACATTTCAGGCCTGGACCCTTCTTCAGAAATGGGGGAGGGGAAGGGGGATCCGAAATAAATAGGGAGAGAGGGGGAGGTTGATAGAAGATGGATAGAGGAGAAGATAGGTGGAGAGGAGACAGACCGGTCAAAGAGGCGGGGATGGAGCCAGTAAAGGTGAGTGTAGGTAGGGAGTTAGGAAGGGGATAGGTCAGTCCAGGGAGGATGGACAGGTCAAGGGGGCGGGATGAGGTTAGTAGGTAGGAGATGGGGGTGGGGCTTGAGGTGGGAGGAGGGGATAGGTGGGAGGAAGGACAGGTTAGGGAGGTGTGGACGAGCTGGGCTGGTTTTGGGATGCAGTCGGGGGAGGGGAGATTTTGAAGCTTGTGAAGTCCACATTGATACCATTGGGCTGCAGGGTTCCCAAGTGGAATATGAGTTGCTGTTCCTGCAACCTTCGGGTAGCATCGTTGTGGCACTGCAGGAGGCCCAGGATGGACATGTCATCTGTGGAATGGGAGGGGGAGTTGAAATGGTTCGCGACTGGGAGGTGCAGTTGTTTATTGCGAACCGAGCGTAGGTGTTCTGCAAAGCGGTCCCCAAGCCTCCGCTTGGTTTCCCCGATATAGAGGAGGCCACAACGGGAACAGCCGTGCAGTATACCACATTAGCAGATGTACAGGTGAACATCTGCTTGATGTGGAAAGTCTTCTTGGGGCCTGGGATGGGGGTGAGGAGGGAGGTGTAGGGGCAGGTGTAGCTCTTTCTGCAGTTGCAGGGAAAAGTGCTGGGTGAGGTGGGGCTGGAGGGGAGTGTGGAGCGAACAAGGGAATCACGGACAGAGTGGTCCCGCTGGAAAGCAGATAAGGGTGGGGAGGGAAAAATGTCTTTGGTGGTGGGGTCGGATTGCAGATGGCGGAAGTGTTGGAGGATGATGCGTTGGATCCAGAGGTTGGTGGGGTGGTATGTGAGGACGAGGGGGATTCTGTTTTGGTTGTTATTGCGGGGAGGGGTTTGAGGGATGAGTTGCGGCCCTACACTGGCCCTAAATCCCACCTTTTCCTCCGTTACATTGATGACTGTTTCAGCGCCGCCTCGTGTACCCACGAGGAGCTCGAACAATTCATCCACTTCACCAACACCCTCCAGCCCAACCTTAAGTTCACCTGGACAATCTCTAATACCTCTCTCTCCTTCCTGGACCTCTCTGTCTCCATCTCCGGCAACCACCTAGAAACCGATATCCATTTCAAGCCCACCGACTCCCACAGCTACCTAGAATACACCTTCTCCCACCCACCTTCCTGCAAAAATGCCATCCCCTACTCCCAATTTCTTTTCTTCCGCCGCATCTGCTCCCAGGATGAGGCATTCCACTCCCGTACATCTCAGATGTCCTCGTTTTTTAAGGACCGCAACTTCCATCCCTCGACTGTGTCTCCCGCATTTCCCGCAACTCATCCCTCACACCCCCTCCCCGCAAAAACAACCAAAACAGAATCCCTCTTGTCCTCACGTACCACCCCACCAACCTTCGGATCCAACGCATTATCCTCCGACACTTCCGCCATTTGCAATCCGGCCCCACCACCAAAGACATTTTTCCCTCCCCACCCTTATCTGCTTTCCGGAGGGACCACTCTGTCCGTGATTCCCTTGTCTGCTCCACACTCCCCTCCAGCCCCACCTCACCCAGCACTTTTCCCTGCAACCGCAGAAAGAGCTACACCTGCCTCTATACCCTACTTGATCTGTACTGTATCAGTAAGGATGGTCGCACTTTCGCCCTCCTTCCCCAGCAAGGGAAAGAAAAAAAGTGCTGAATTTCCTTTCAAACATCAGAGGTCTGCTGCAGGAAGGACTACATTGGCTTCACCTGTAGTGGCCTCTTTTCTCATTGCATTATCCACCACCATTCCCCTCACTATTGATTGGAATAATAAAAGTCATCTTGTCATGACTGGTCCCTAGGTGAGCGTCCCCGATTTCTTATGATCCCAGACTGGATACTCTCAAATAGTTATGTTCCCAGGTCAGCTGGGATGAACTGACTCCCATTCTTAATTCACCCTTCTCTTGGTTGGTCATGACAAGATTCATTTATAAAGGATCCCTTCCTTGTGGATATATCTTCCCAATCCAAGAATCTTTGCATTTTTAAAGGAGGTAAATTAACCAGGCTTTCTTGAATTGAAGAAAGGGTGTGTTTATTAGCTACTAAACAAGAGGAAAGGTAATAAAATGTAACATACACGTACACAGATGAGAAATGTGAATTGAAGTAAAAGGATAACACTTAAAAAGACATAGGAATTAGTCTCTGGGTTCTACGAAGAGTAAATGGTATAACATTGCTGCCACTAACTTGAATGATACTGCTAATAATGACATTGGTAGTGAAGCAGTTAATTTCAAGATTTTTGCTTTGCAAGTTAGCTGATGGGGTTTTGTCCTATTTCCTATTTAATGAGGACTTCAGAGGGTTGCTTGGCTTTGGCACTCAGAGAGAGAAGGTTTTTCTTTACCTTCTTGCAGGCGTATCTATTGGTTGTCCTCCAGCTGTGATCTTGACAGCACACTCATCTGTATTAGCACCTCGGAGACTGAGAGTTGAAGTTGATTTTTAATCCCTTTTTTGTAAATTCCTGGAAGGACAAACCAAACACATCTCCCCTTTGTGTTGCATCTCTCCCTTTAAAGGGTTTCTGTCTGAAGTTCCCTCTACACCTTTTCAGGTGTGACATTCCATAGTTCCTCTGAGGACTTTGTCTTTCAGTCATTGAAATTACATCTACAGTCACCTTTTGGCTATATTTCCTCTTACAAAAACACATCAAAATTAAAATTTTCATGTGCATAAGTAATTTGGGGTTATGATCCTTTGTCATAACAATTTTGTAAGTTCATACATGAAGAATGGGATCTTGGAGAGATACAAGAGGGTTCAGTCTTGGCACACATAACCTCTGAGTGAGTCAATAATCTCTGCAGAAACCAAGAGAAGAGAAAAATAAAATAAACTGGCCTCTTTACAAAGAAAAGAAGAATGAATCAGAGCCTCTATAAAGTGATTTTCATAACCTCAGCATGTCCCAAAGTGCTTTGTTGTCAAAGAAGTACTTTTGTTTGAAGTACACTTGTAATGTAGGAAATGTGTTGGCCAATTTTCATTCATTGATTTTGGTTGTGGTGTAAGTATTGGCCTGGACACTGGGGAGAACTCTCCTTCCCTTCTTTGAGTAGTGAAGCTAGACTTTCCTGATCACTGAAAGGTCATTTTGCTCCATTTTTCAATTTGTCATTTTTCACATTCCATGTGATGTGTCCATTATAGAAATGTCACTGGGCATAGGTAGAGCACATGATGTATATCAATGTTACAAAATGTGCCCAACAGGAAATTGTTTAATGGTTTATTGATATTTTCGTATCCATTTAAGAGAAGATAATGTGGATTGTATTAAGTAGGAATTGGAAAATCAGGCTGATATCTGATTTATAGCAATATTTCTCCATGCTTTAACCCAGCACGACAAAATAGAAGTACTTTATTATCTAGATAAAGTTATATGGTACATAATAATTCGGTGAGAGCTGCAGTCTTTTATTTTACTGTTTCAAAGCATCCAAAGCAGAAATCAGTAGTTAGGAAGTACAAATCATAAAATTGAGTTTCTTGGAAGAAGATGATGAAATATAGGTTTCACTAAGAAGCACTAAGCTTGAATGTGACAAAGTTAAGGGAGATGCATCTTATTTAAATACCACCAAATTTCCTATAACATGCGTCATGGCAAGTTATAGATGACACTGTTTTATCATATGGAAGAGGCAGCAGCTCTCTCCCTCTCTCAATCCCAGCATAGCCAGAGGCATATGTTTCTATAAGTAGATTTTTCTCTCACTGTTTCCTTCTCTACTGAGGGTAACACATTCTTACCCTATTACTGACTTTCACTGGATCACTCTTGACCATTGGTTTATCCCCGACATCCTTCCATTCGTGACTTGTCACTTCTAACTGACTAAACAGAGCCCTTTCCTCTCTTCTCTTACTCTCTTTGCAATAAAATGAACTCTACACTCAGTAAGTGATCATCAAACAACTATATCCAATGGATGATAAAAGAGGACAAGTTCTGGAACCCTACACACTCAGGCTCCAATTCTAAGGCTGCTATCAAAGTGACTGTCAAGACCTGTACATTTTTGAATATGGCAACTCCCTGCTGGGGAGCATGGTTTGCCTTCGTCTGACAGTTCTGAATTATGAATAATCTGTCAAAATGGCAGTATGGCTTCATATTTCTGAGTGAGACCTGAACAGAATCTCCTCTCAGAATTGCGGAGCATGCTCCTTTTGTTAAAACAAAAGGCCAAAGTGGCCATCAGTATGAGTTTGCCACACCTTGGAAAATCTGACCCTACGTGTTTAGAAACAGAACGATGCTTCTTCTAAATTAATTCAATAATTCCAGTCTTAACGGATCATCACTTCGCGAAATTGGTAAAACAATTCAATTTTCCATACCTGCAACCTCAAATAGATTTTGAATTTAGGCCTTTCCAGGCATGAGGAGTGGTGTTGAAACTGGATAAAGAACACAAGACCTGACTGCAACAGAAACTGGGTCAACTGATCCTAATAAGCATTATTGCTGTTTCATAGGTCAACTGCACTTGCCCACATCCTGCTTTATTTTCCTGCCATCCCTACAGTTTTCAGAAATATACCTACTTGTCTACTGAACTCCTCTCTATCACCTGCTTCATAGATTCTCTGCTAACTTTGTTTATATTTATTGTTACCTGTTATGAAACAATTTCTTTCAACTTAAATACCAGGGAGCTGAATGAACCTATTAAAAAAAGGGAACTTTTGGACTAGAACTAATTCACATCCAGTATTCAAAGATGAAGAGAGTGTTTATTAACGAATTGCTTGACTTGCTCCATGCCACCAGCCAACCCCCAACCCCCACGCCACTCTCCAGACACACAACATGGCATTCTGGATGGTAATGGTACATCTTTTAATTCTTAAGCCAACAAAAAATAATTCACAGGAATGTTTCTTAATTAGTTTACACAGGCAGCAATAAATGCATTTTTCAGAAGTCACGGTCTATTTTAGTCCATCTTCAGATCACAAAATTAAAGGCAAGAAGCACTTCAATAAATTTAGCATTGTAATGCTGTGACATATTCACTGCCAGTATGTATAAATTAACAGCAAACCATCCCAAAAAGGGAATGTTCTAAATATTCAACGTTTTCCTCTTTCTGCATCTTCGTCTTTAGATCAATGTAGTGATACATTTGTTCAAATATTTTCATTTGGTACAAAGGTGACATCTCACAGCACGATTTTTCTGTAAACTCAATTTAAGGGAAAATCCAAGGCATTATCTTTTTCAAATCTTCAGTACGTCACACCAGACTAATTAACACTAGCACTGCCTGTAGCACCAACCCTATTAAATTGACTCCATGCAATCAGCTTCTGCTGTAACCAAGCTACAATCCGCTACAGAAGATTGTCTGGCATAAAGCAAACTTTCATTTCATAATTAACATTTTTTAGGATGTGATACAAACAGTATTGATTATGAAGACAAGCAAGATATGTCCAGTGTTCCACTCCTTTCCCTTGAGAAGCTGGCCACTTATCTAGTCAGCACACTCTTCGGATACAAATCTTGTACCAAAATATCTCGCAAGGGTATCCTCTGTCCATTTATCACCTGACAACCTACTTCCAGGCTCTTGTCAATGCCATTTAGTGACATTGAGGGAAATATTAGTGCTGACTGTAAGTGTGTGGTGGTAGTGGAGCAGAGAAAAGCCTTTACACAATGGGATGTATAACTGTAGAATACATGATTGAAGCGGAGATTCTAACCAGGGGTTGTTGTACAGCTGCTCTTCTTCCACCATCAGGAGAGTAAAAAAATTTCCCTTTTCACATCTTAACCTGTAACAGAAGTACACAATTAAGGGTGAAGAAAGAGTTAACTTTGGATACTGTATTAAACTATCTACAAGTGTAGAAACCTAGGAGAAAGATTCAGGCCGTTAATATTTCGCCTGAGATCAGCATATTGTCCCTCTCACTATGACACCCAGTGCTAAAAGGATGCAAGAATTGAAGGATTGCATCAGAACTAGGATGCAAGTAATAGATTTGAAAATAGGGACACTATTTTATGCAGCATGAGAAGAGGCTGCTGACTGGTTGGCCCATCATTGGTAGCGAGATGCAGCAAGAACAGTTAACTGTTAATATTCACTCTCAATCCAGACAGTAGATTCTGATTGGTCAGGGTGTTGCCATGCAAATGCAGCAGAAAATGACCATCTTCCTGACTCCATTTTTTAAATGAAAAGGATGGAATGTGTGTAGAAATTCCATTTGTTTACCTAAAACAGGGTCCTATGCATTTATATATAGATTCTAGCATGGGCCACACAGTATGAGCCTGACTGATGATATTAAATTGGTTCCTGGTGTAACTCTTAGCACAGTCTGGATTATTTAATGAATCATTTCCAGGAGCAAAATCACATGTAATGGTGAATATATCTTTCTCAGGTTGACAAGTTTGGCCTGGTTAAGCACAATTGACATGCTGCCAATTCCGAAAAGTCAATGGAACATGTTGTTTGAAATGGTCCACTGCACTGCCAAATAATTACTTGATTAACAACTAATATTTGTACAGCAGCTTTAAGTAGTAAAACATTCAGAAATGCTTCAGAGAATTATCATCTGACAGTATAATATATTAGAACTAGGAAGCTTGGTCAAAGAGGTTGATTTTTAGGGGCATTTTAGAGGAGGAGGCATAGAGATATTTTGGGAGTGAACTCAAGAGCTTCAACTTAAGGCAAAGGTGGCCATAGGTGTGGTCACCAAGGTGAAGTGGCAAAAATAAGGAATGCATTAGTGATCAGAATTTGAAGAAGAGTGACCATGAAGGGTCACAGGAGATTACAGGGGTAATGAGAGGCAAGACCAGAAAGTGGGGCTCGATTTACAGCACGCTACCCTCGGTGAGTCATGACACTTGGGAGTTATCAGGATCTGTGCAGAATATTGCGATCAATATACAATGCACTACCGACTTCGGTTATGGATGGATCATATCTTACAAATGGCTGTGCAAGCTATTGTTCAATGTCAAGGTGAATAATCCTGTCAATGCTTCAGCTGATGCAGTGTGAATCGTTATGATACTGCCCAAAATGGATCACTAAACGCAGCAGTTCAATTTTTATTTATTCTTTCATGCGATATGGGTGTTGTTGGTTGGGCCAGCATTTATTTCCCATGAACTGAGTGGCCTCAGGCCATTTCATTGACCAGTTAAAAGTCTGTGGATCTGGAGTCACATCTAGGCCATACTGGCAGATTTCCTTTCATAAAAGACATTGGTGAACCAAACGAGATTTTATAACAATCGACAATGGTCATATGGTCACCATTAGATAAGCCAATAATTACACATTTTTAAACATTGGACTCAAATTTCACATTCCCAGACTGTTAGTCTGCCATCTGGATTATTAGCCCAGTAACATTACCATTCTACCACCGGAGAATGGTCCAACATGGATGGCTAACCCCACAATTTGAGCTGTTCCTCAGCGATCAAGCAGCCACATATTCTCTGGTCTATGCCCTGCGTTTGAGGGTTGTCCAACCTTTCTGTAAAATCTTGAAACCTGGAACTTCACACTCTGATCAGTTACCAAGTTGTGGTTGGTGATATTTGCAGTCATACAGGAGGTGCACCATTCAACTTATCTCAGACAGATGTACTGTGTTGGGTTCTGTTGGGGGAGATGATCTCTCAGGGGAAAGCAGCAACAGTCAAGTTGATGGCACCACAGTTGGCTCTGATGCACAGCAGGGATGGAAAAAGACTGGGAGATGGGGACTCAATTGTAAGGAGAACTGATGGGCAGTTCTGTGGCTGCAAAGGATACTCTCAAATGGTATGTTGTCTCACTGTGCCAGGGTCAGGGATGTCTCAGAGCAGCTGCAGGACGTTCTGAAAGGTGTGGGTGATCAGCCAGCACTTGTGGTCCATGTTGGTACCAACAATATGGGTTTAAAAAAAAAATGAGGTCCTGTATCAGGAATTCAGAAAGTTAGATAGTAGATGAAAGACGAGGACTACCAATGTTGTAATCTCCTGATTACTTCCTGTGCCAAGTGCTACTGAGTATGGAAATAGTAAGATAAGTCAGATGAACATATGGCTAAAGGGATGGTGTAGGAGGGAGGGCTTTAGATTTTGAATCACTACGGCAGTTTTTGGGATAGGTGAGACCTGTACAAGCTGGATAAGTTGCACCTGAACTGGAATGGGTCCAATTACCTTGCTGGGAGATAGGCTAATGCTGTTGGGAAGGTTTTAAACTTACTTGTAAAGTCAGGAGTAGCCATGGGCATGATAAAGCACAGGGGAAGACCAGAAAGCTAAATTGTATCTATTTTAACACAAGGAACTTGATAGGTAAGGCGATGAACTTAGAATGTTGATCAGCACGTGGGAATATGATATTGTTGCAATCACAGAGACATAGTTGAAGGACGAGCAGGACTGTCAGCTCAACATTCCACAGTATGGAACTTTCAAGAGTGAAGCAAAGGGGATATAAGAGAATTGGGCATGGCATTATTGATAAAGAAAACCATCAGTACAGTAATGAAGGAGAATGTCTTAGAAGTCTCTTCAAGTAGGGCCATCTGAGTAAGAGGTTAAATATAAAAAAGGACAATCACTTTGCTGCAATTATACGAAAGGCCTCCCAACAGTCAGAGGGTGATAAAGGAGCAAATTATGAAGGTAAATTACAGAGAGATGTGAGAGGAATATGGTTAGTGTAGTAGGGATTTCAACGTTGCTAACATTAACTGGGATCACTTAAGTGTGAAAAGATTAGATATGGTGGAATTTTTAAAGTGTGCAAAGGGGAACATATTGTGCCAGTACTTAGATAGTCTTATTAGAGATGGGGCAGTGCTAGACTTAATCCTAGGGAATAAAGTTGATCAAATGGTTAAAATGTCAGTGAGCGAGCATTTTGGGGATAGTGACCGTAACTCTGTAAGTTTCAAAGTCATAATGGAAAGAGACATGGATAGTGTAAAAGTTACATATCTAAATTCAGGGAAGGCCAATCTCAATATCATTAGACAAGATCTGGCAAACATAGACTGGGAGCAGCTATTTGCAGGTAAGTCTACATTTGGAAAGTGGGAGTCTTTTAGTGAAAGTATAGTGTGTGTTCAGAGTCAGCGTGTTCCTCTAAGAATAATGGGCAAGAGCAGCGAGTCCAGGGGAACCCTGGATGTCAAGCGATTTCAAGACCATAAAGAAAAAGAGGAAGCATATGTTAGGTACAAACCAATAAAATAAGGGAGGCCTTTCAGGAGTACAGAAAGTAAGGGGGGAGGGGTGCTTAAAAGAGAAACTAGTAGGGCAAAGAGGGGCAATGAAATAACTTTGGCAGATAAGATTAAGGAAAACCCCAAGGCATTTTACAGGTATATTAAGAGCAAGAGGATAACAGAGAAAGAGTGGGTCCTATTGGCGGCTAAAGGGGTAATCTGTGTGTGGAGCCAGACAATGTGGGTGAGGTGTAAAATGTGTATTTCCCATCTCTACTCACAAAGGAAGAAGATGGTGTAGCCGGAGATTTTGGTTGGGATGATGAAGTTATAGTGCATAGCAAGGTTAATAAGGAGGAGGTATTAGATGTTTTAACACGGATAAAGGTGCATAAATCCCCAGAGCCTGATGAAATATATCCTGGGCTGCTATTGGAGGCAAGGGAGGAGATTGCTGGTGCCCTGGCAGAGATATTTAGTACTTCACTGGCCACAGATGGAGTGTCGGATGACCGGAGAGTAGCTAATGTGGTTCCTTTATTGAAGAAGGGTACCAGGGATACACCAGGTAGTTATAGACCAGTTAGTCTGATATCAGTGGTGGGGAAATTATTGGAAAAAAGTTCTTAGGGACAGGATTAATCGACGTTTAGAAAGCCGGGGATCGATCAAGTACAGTCAACATGGATTTGTTAGAGGGAGACCTGTTTGACTAATTTAATTGAGTTTTTGAAAAGGTGACTAAATATATTGATGAGGGTAGTGCAATTGATGTGGCTTGCGTGGACTTCAGAAAGGCCTTTGACAAGGCCAGACGTGGTAGTCTGGTCCAAAAGAGCCCATGGGATCCAGAACAATTTGGCAAACTGGATCCAAAATTGGCTTGCAAATAGAAGGCAAAGGGTGATGGTGGAAGGTTGGTTTTGTGATTGGAAGCCTGTGACCAGCAGTGTACCATAGGGTTCAGTGCTGGGGCCCTTGTTGTTTGTTAAATAATTTAGCAATTTGCATGTGAATGCCGAAGGTATAATTAGTAAGTTTGCAGATGACACAAAAATTGATGGTGTTGTTGATAGTGAGAAGGATGGCCTCAGGCTACAGTCTGATATTGATCAGCTGGTAAATTAGGCAGAGCAATGACAGACAGAATTTAATCCCGGTAAGCATGAGGTAATACATTTTGGGAGGCCGAATAAAAGAGGGATTTACACAATGTATGGTAGGTCCATTGGGGGTACTGAGGAACATGGGCACCTTGGTATACAAGTCCATAGACCCCTGAAGATGTCATCACAGGTGAATAGGGTGGCGAAGAAGGCATACGGGATGCTTGCCTTTATTAGTCGGGACATAGAATATAGGAGCAAGGAAGTCTTGTTGCAAGTTTGTAGAGCATTAGGTAAGCCACAAATATAATACCGTGTGCAGTTTTGGTCACCACACTATCAGAAGGACATGTTTGTACTGGAGGGGTTGCAAAGGAGATTCACCAGGATGTTGCCTGGGACAGAAAGTCTCAGTTATGATAAGAAACTGGATAGGCTGAATTTGTTTTTCTTGGAACAGAGGAGGCTGGAAGGAGAGAGGTTTGGTTCTGATTGAGTTATATAAAATTATGAGAGGCATACACAGGCTAGATCACAAGAATATTTTACCCATGCGGAAGTGTATAAGTTTAAGATGAGGAGTAAGTGCTTTAAAGGGGAACTAAAGACTACTATTTTCACCAACACAGTGGTAAAAATATGGAATAAACTGCCTGAGAGAGTTGTGAAAGCAGATGCTGTCGCAGTATTTAATAGGCATCTGGATGAGCGCTTAACCTTCCAGGACATAGTAGGCTATGGTCTAAGGTAAATGAGATTAGAATAGTTTGGTATTTGTTGGTCAGCCTGGACATGATGGGCCAAAGAACCTACTTCCACACGGTATAATTCTATGACTCTAAGATATCGGACTGTTATGAGTTTTTGGGTGTAGAGTATGTTCGAGTAGGGGCTAAGGGATTTTAGACAAGAGCTTTGGCTTTTTTTGAGGTTCTGTGTCGGTGGAAACGTAGTAACATAGAAAGTAGGAGCAGGAGTAGGCCATTTAGCCCTTCAAGCCTGCTGTGGCTCTTCTTATGATCACAGATGATTGAACTAAATAGCTTGTTCTCACTTTTCCCCCACATTCTTTGATCACTTTAGCCCAAGTGCTCTATCCAACTCCTTAGAGTCATAGAGTTGTAGAGTTATACAGTGCAGAAACAGACCCTATGGTCCACCTTATCTGCACCAACCCCAGCTATCCTGAACTGATCTAGTCTCATTTGCCAGCATTTGGCCCATTTTTCCATAAACCTTTACAATTGTTCTTGACTGCTTTCTGTGGTAGCAAATTCCACAGGCTTACTACTTTCTGAATGAAGAAATTCCTCCTCATCTCGGTCCTAAAAAGTCTACTCCATATCCTTAGACTGTGACCCCTATTTCTGGACTCCCTTGCCATCAAGAACATCCCTCCTGCATCTATCCTGTCTGGTCCTGTTAGGATTGTATAGCTTTCTATGAGATCACTCCTCATTCTTCTGAACTCCAACAAATATAATCCAAACTGATTCATCCTCTCCTGAAATATTAGTCTGGTCATCCCAGGGATCAGATTGGTAAACATTCGCTGCACTCCCTCTACCACAAAAGCATCCTTCCTCAAATAAGGAGACCAAAACTGCACACAGTGTTCCATGTGTAGTGTCACCAAGGCCCTGTATAATTGCAGCAAGACGGCTTTGTTAGGTGTTAGTTGGTGGTGATCTTTGAGGAAGATCATCAGGAAATCCAATGTGCATAAGCACAGGAAGCCATGTGAGTTATGTCATCTCAACATTCCAAAAATAATCCTCAAGATTGTGAATGGTAAGATATACTGAACATTTTTCCTCAATTATAATCATCTTGTGATTTTATATGCAGCAACATCCATAACCAACACAGACTCCCTGCTTCAATCGAGTTACGGAAAATGAATTCAAGCTGTGTCTAAGTGTTACCTCACCGCCAGTTTGTTTATACTCTGTGTAATTGCTTTTGGGACTGCGTATGTTTGAGGTCCTTATATTGTTCCATTTTGGAAGCATTCAGACTGATTTTTATCTTCCTTGTGTGGTGCTGGATTTGTGCACTCGATTGTACACAATGTGAGAATTTGAAAAAGAGAAGGGCTAAGACGAAGGTGCCTCAAAAATACCAGCAAGCCCGTCACAAGACTATGCCCCGTGAGACTGCTGAGAGGCAGTTTCAGTACTTGCTAGGATACAGAGCCATGGAGAAAGTAACATCTGGCAAACATCCTGGAAACCTGAAGCATTTTACATCAGGAGCCATGGGAGATAACTAAGTGGATTCAAATCAGTGCTGAATATACTGATGATCTCAAAGCTTCTAACCGATGCATGCATAAGTGGGCCAAGAAAGATCTAGATTATGAATGAGTGATGACTATATTCCCTGTTAACTACTCAATATGCATCAGATCAAGAAAGAATATGGTTTCCAAAGAAACACTGGCAACACGTAACTCTGTGCAGAAATAATTGCTGCTGAGACATTCTATTAAGGATAAGAATGGTTTGTTTCTTACAATTCTTTTGTTATTATTTTATGAGAATTCTTTACTTTCTCCTAGCCTTTAAAACCTTTCTGGTGGATTGGGAGAATACATTAGCCAACTCATCCTTTGTGTCATATTTTACTTTGTTCAGATTTAAGACCCTAGTTTTAGAATAAACTATGTTATATTTAAACTTCACCTGAAATTTTATATTATGCATGCTATTTCCCAAAGGTTTTCTGATAGCAAAGTTGTTGATTAGCCCTTTTTCATTACAAAACCCCAAATCCAAAGTAATCCACCCCTAGTTGGCTCCTTAACATGATGTTTCAGAAACCCGTGACAGGATTTCATTCACCATTAGTTGACCCGATAGCAGACTTGCAATTCTCCACCCCAAACTGCCATTCGTTTCCATCTAAATATGCTGTCTATGCTGAAAGGATGTGTTCTTGTCTTTCAAAGTTCATATTTTAACCTGGGTCTTGAGGTTAATGATGCTGATAACATGAAAACCTCTCTGTCAGTTAAAATCAGTTAGTGGGTCATACCTCATTCTTCATGAAATTTGAGAAAGAGATACAAACAATAAGGGCCGAAGTGTCACCAGTTCAACACAACTTGGCAAAATCACTCATACGCAACTGGATTCCAAATTATGGAGTGTATTAAACTTCTGGTCACTTCACATATGAATAGGAAGGCCTTGACGCCTTTAATCTCTCATTTAAAACCTAGGACTGAATGTTTTGCTCTTTTTTGGCTAAATGTCAGTTTTGTTGAATTTCACGGAAGGTCTCTTTCCACAAGAGCTAAAAGTTCTTTCACCATATTTAACCAAACTTGCCTCATTAACAATCTACCCCGTCCCAATTGCAGCCTTCTCACCTGATTGGAGGCCCATTCTACTTCTTACTGTACCCACAACAACTCAACAGTACCGAGGTATTATGGGATGGACCAGGCTCCCCAGCGCTGGTGCCATTCTAAAAGGCTTCTATGCATCTGGACAAGCACCATTAGTCCAGAGTTGGCCTGCACAGTTCCGCATATTTGCTCTGGACATTGTAGATAAGAGGAAGTTGTTGTCTCGCGTTGAGGGTAGGGACCTGGAGGTCGTGGTGGATGGGGTGATGCAGAGATGGAGATCCATAATGACCATTGCGGGGGGCTGGACCGTGCCAACCTGATCACAGATTGTTAACTGGTTTGGTGCAGTCTCAGCTGCCTGGTGGAATGTGTAACAATCTATGGAGAAGGTCACTTCCCTTCTCCAGTTTGCCAATTTCTACAACTATACCCCTCTTCCACCAAGGCTCATGCTCTACCATTCTCACTATTGCCTGAATCATCTTCCTTCACTCATTGTCACTCACCACAGCACCAGAGATCACCAACCCTGCATGTCCTCTGCACTACTAATCATTCGGTGAGGACATCTCCTCATCTGCGTCCTCAGTAACAGCTGTGCCACCCACTTTCATCTCCTTTAATACCTTCCTCATTCTTATTCATGGAGGAAAATAGCTCACAACAGGGCAGAGATGGTTGGTAGGCTGCTTAATGTTCGGCTCCTTACACTTTATGTGGAAAGGATTCTGAATCTGTCCACCTTGAGCAGCTGACTGACCATTCCCAAGCTCCTGGATTACAAGACGCTGCCCTTCACTTACTCTTCCAGGTACCCCTGATGGAAAGTTACGTCCCTTGACTTGACTGAAGCCTGCTGACAACCATGATAAGCTTCCTGGCTTGATGTTTGCACTAACTGACAAGCAGTACTGTGAGCCTGGCTGGGGGGCAAGGTGCAAAAAAAAAGCCAAGATAAGATGGTGATACTGTGAGCTCAAACTGAGTGTGCTCTAAGAGAGCAAATGAACAGGGTGGAGATATAACCTGGTCCAGGCCATGAGCTGAGTGCGTATCCCTGAGCTCACAGTGTCCTTTCTGCAGCATTATAATGAGAGTTGCCATTGCAGCCAAAGATGCAGCATAGACCATACCATTGGTGAATTGGAGATGTTCATGAGGGTTCTTAGAGGCTGGCTTATGCCAGCGTCTGTGAATGTGGGTGGTGCCAATTGAGCATGCCCTCCAACATGGAGATCCTTTGGAATAAGCAGTGAGCTGAAATTGCTCGGTACCCATTCTAACCTCGCTGTTAACAATTTTTGGCATTTGGAGTTTGCTTGCAGCAGGTAGTAGGATGGGAATGTGTGGAGTTTGCACATTCTCCCCGTGTCTGTATAGGTTTCCTCCAGGTGCTCCGGTTTCCTCCCACAGTCCAAAGATGTGCAGGTTAGGTGGATTGGCCATGCTAAATTGCCCATAGTGTCCAGGGAATGTAGCTTAGGTGGATTAGCCATGGGAAATGCAGGGTTACAGGGTTAGAAGTGGGGGTGGGTGAATGCTCTTCAGAGGGTTGGTGTAGACTCGATGGGCTGAATAGCCTGCATCCACACTATAGGGATTCTATGTGGATTCTATGAAGCCGCATATTCGTGAGGTGAATGATCTAGTAATAAGGTTGTTAGTAAGCAATTGCCCCACTTAATAGGGAACTCGCCACTCCCTAGCAAGAAGCTTGCCTCAAATGTAAAAGTCAGTTAAAAGATGCTATAAGTTGCTCCTAATGTTGAGATACGCCTTGCTGGACTACTCCTGTGATTTCGCCACATTTCTCGTCTTAGCCCACTTTGTTCATGCCCCTACAAGATTCCGCCCTCTGTGTTTACATATTGAGTAGGAAAGTCTCAGAAGCCAGGCCCCACCTTGACAGCTCCAAGTCCTGTACATTCTGGAGCTGTGGGGTGTTTGGGAATGATGATGAATGTCACCAAATTTTGATACAACAAGGATTAAAGCAGTGCCAGATTTGGCCCTGAAGCTCCAAGAATCATACCACAGGTGATCAATATGTTAGATCACAGTTTCAGTAGGAATTTTGAATGGACCCGTGCCTTGGATCAGTGTTGAAATGAGACCTAACCAAAATCATATTGTATGACCATCATTTTCTGTTGCATTATGAGGCAGTGAGTAGGAGATCTGACTGTAATAGTGCTATATATCTAAGGTAGTTTTTTATTATTTTGGTGATTAAGCCTGTGCCTCTGTAAGGTTAAAATCCCTGAATTATTACTGTGAACACCGGCTTCTACTGATGGGAACTTACACCAGATATTCTGGCCTGTCATTTTGGGACCATGCATAGATTTCCACAATTAATAAGTAGAAATCATTCAGATGCCTGGATTCTCACTAATCTGTTTCCATTGCATGAAACTCTTGTTCCAGGAGTGTTAAGTCATTCAATCATAGACTAGGTCACCTAAATAGCCATTGTGAGTCCCTTCAGCACAGTCTTTGAGCTCAAAACTAGAGCTAAGAGTGTTGTGGAGATCTTGAAAGTGGTTACAAAACTTTGGTTGAACCATGCCTGGAGTACTGCATTTAGTTCTAGCTACCACAAATCTGGAACGCCTTAAGAGAGTAAATTCAAAATCCTACAAGAGCTAAAGGCAATTATATTTGTGACAACATGGTTTATAAACTAGACTTTTATTCTGTCAAGTGTAGAAGATTATGGTTTGATATATTTGAGACGTTCATGGTGGTTCAAGGATTTGAAAGGTTACATGGAGAAAAACTATTTCCTCTGGTGAGGATACAGAACAGGGAACATAGCCTTGAGGGAGCAAGCTTATTCAGAGGTAATGTAGAGAAGTATTTCTTCAGCAACAAGTTGGGGAGGTGATAGCTAAGTGGTATATCATGAGATTTATTAACTCAGAAACTCAGCCAGCGTTATAGGGACCTGAGTTCAAATCCTGAACACGATTATCTGGCATATAATGAAATTTGAATTCAATTTTTTTTAAAAACCATCTAGCTCACTGATATCCATCAAGGAAGGGAATCTCCATCCGCACTTGGTCTGGCCTACAATGAATATATGACATGGGAGTGTAGTCAGAGTAAAAGAGGAGCTTGTAGGAGACAAATCTGGGACTAGTGTTCTCTTAACAATCTGTAGGAATGTTAATCATATTCTTCTAATCTGTAAATAGTTACAGATTTGTGACAAACTACATGCTGCTGTTCAACAATGAGACCCAAAATCTGGATTTCCCACTCTATACTAGACCACATCCGGCTTGAGGGATTCATAAACAACAACAAACAGAAGTGGAATAGAGAACGAGAGACAGTGTATAAGGTCAAGAGTACAGTGAAGATGAAAATGAGCGATTTTAAAGTTGGCCCATGGTTAGTGAAATGACAGTCTGAGTTTGAGATCCCATATCAGCAGAAAGAGATCCACTCAAAAGTTTCCCATTACCTTTGCTTCAGTACACAAACTTGCTGTCGGCTTTTGATGTTAGACTGACTGTAACTACCAGTCTCTATTTCTTGGAGCTGACAGTAGTTTCATGTAACAAGAGGAGAAAATGGAACACCTCTGAACAGATTTCTTGTTCCTGACAAAGAGCTCAAAGGTTGAACTTTGTCAACAGCTAGACATCAGTTTAACTACATTCATTCATTCACATTTGTTTCTTTGCACCAGGCATTGTGGCAATGCCTTTAACCTCTTGCTATCATCAACAGCATAAATCACAAAGTAAACTCGATCATTGAGGGTGAGATGGGATTCTGTATTTGTTGCTTCTCTGAAGTATCCACTTCTGATTCTCTGTGTCCTAGTCAGTGACTCAAATTTTAAGAACCTTGTATAATCAGAATCACAATTAAACACAATGCACAGAAATTAATCCAGATGACAGTGAACTGCCAGTTAGTCAGAGGGCCAGTGAGGACCATTCCTTCAGGCATGGCCTTGTTGAGCCAGGAGCCAATCAACCATGCATTTCAGTGGCTGGTGGAGGGCCTTCCCTGGGATCAAGGACCCCAGGGCCAGAAACCCCTCAACGGCTGCTCTGTCAATCAGATGCTTCGGCGTTTATTGCAGACAGTGCCACTGGGAGTTTGGTGGTAGCCGCTGCTAATGCACCCATCAGAACCCCAGGATCAGTGAGGGATCCAAGCCACAAATCAGTGAGTACAGAATGGGAGATGTAGGAGAGGGAGGGGGAGGAAGTTGGTGTACAAATGTTGTGACTCTCCGTGTGGGTGATCCATCCTCCCAATGCCAGGTCCCCTTAATCTCAGTGCCCGACACCAAAACTCCACTCCAGAAATCCATAACCAAGTATATCCAGGTTTGCTTTTCAGGTACTCTGCCTAGCAACTGCCCTGCCTGATGTTGGTTGAATACCACTTGTGGTGGAAAGAGACTTTTAAAGTGGGCATTAATTGCGCTTGTAAATATTTCAATGGGCAGCAAGGTGGTTAGGCCATCCATCATTTCCCGTCCCCCACCCCCCCCATCAGATTTCATTGAGGCAGGTGGGGTAAGGTGGCAGATTCCCCAGATTAAATGTTCCCCCCACCTCCAATTCACTTAGGGAGAAGGCATTGAAGTCTGCATTATATTCAACACCAAATCCAATCAATTTGCTTCTATGTTAAATCTATTTGTAATTCCTCCCACTCCCTTGTATGTTCTCCATTCAGCTCCTTAATTTATATCACCGTGTGCTGTCCTTAACCTCTGATTCAGATTGGGAAGTTTAAGTAAATGGAGTTAAGGTGCAGAACTAGCTGAATAGTCAAGCAGGTTTGAGAGCCGAAATAAGTAATCTTGCTCCAGTGCAAAAAGCAAAACATTGTGGAATTCTGAAATAAGAGCAAGAAAACCTCTGGGAAAAACTCCACAGTTCAAGCAGAGATAAAGGGAGTTAACATTTCAGGCCAACGACCTTTAGGGCTGGTGATGAAAAGTCACTGTCCTGAAATGTTAATTCTGTTTCTCTCCATAGCTGTTGCTTGAACTGCTGAATTTTATCTAGCATTTTTTATTCTTCTGCTCCTGTGTTCCCCACCAATAATTATCTATGTACTTTGTTGCACCATTTCTGTGCTTCTATCCCTTTATTTGTCACTCTTATAATTTCTCTCCTTACTGCATCACATCCCTCCCTGTTTTTCTTTCTTTTACTTATTTTGCCTTTCTTTCTTATCTCTCTATTTTGCCTTTATCTTCATCTGTTTTTGTAAGTTTGAGCAGAGTGAGACAGCAGCATTTAGACTGAGATAAATTACCTTTCAAGTTTGGCCATGCTGACGAGAATGCTGAAACAATTCAAGAAGTAATCTGAGTTTTTTTTCTGAGCAGCTTCCCATTATGACTTGAACCAAGATGTTTCACAGAAGCATTGCCAGAATGGCGCCTGTCTGAGATAAGCATATAGGGTTGGACTGTTTGGCATATTGCCTTTACACAGAGCAGGATGAGCAAAGGTTTGTCTCACAAAATTCAGAGGAAATAGGTCATTCATGTTGGCACAGACATATGCTAAAGGAAGTGGAGTCCCAATTTTAACAAACGACAAAATTACAGACTTGGCATAATTAGCAGACTACAGCAATTAGATTCTTTGAAGGACCATTTGGTTTTTCAGGTGGGTCTACCAAGTACAAAACTGTGTGCTCAACTATGAAAATTGCTGCTTGCAACTGGAAACAAGTCATCCTGATTTGGGCACTTA
Source organism: Rhincodon typus (assembly GCF_021869965.1). NCBI lineage: Eukaryota > Metazoa > Chordata > Chondrichthyes > Orectolobiformes > Rhincodontidae > Rhincodon > Rhincodon typus. The sequence goes on from NC_063333.1 coordinate 126,814,020, forward strand.
TTTCTCATTTTTGTTGACTGTGCCCCGGTTCGGACGTTGCACTCTGTCGATAACTGATTAGTGCAACCCATTAGTACTCTGTGGTGGAGAGGTGCAGCATAGTACAAGTGTAAACTGGAAATATGCAAGAGAATAGAAATGCAAACAGTATGAGTGCACCCTTCACAGTGTGAGAAATTGTAGGCGGTGCCATTTGAAGACTGGTGAGAATTCAACCAACAAAGTACAGAGACAATGAACTGACATAAAGGAATGGCAGATGGCAAAGATGAGCAACGTATGTACTGAAATAGATAAAAAATACTGTTAGAAGTCAGTTCCTATTAGATACAGATATCTCAAGGGTGTGCTTTTGATCTTGCTTATAATGCCAAATGTTGACTTAACGAGTATTCCACTTCAACTGAGTGTTTTCTTTTGCTTTAGCTTCAATCCAGAGTTCAGGAATTGTATAGCAGCCATAGGAATAAGGTGAGACGAGAAGCATTTCAGCATCATGTTTAAAAGATCTCAAATCCTCTGAGCTTGGCAGTATTAATTCTGTAACAGAATTAGAAAAATGGTAACAAAATCCTGACATCCCATGTGACCTTTGTAGCTGACACTAATTATTCTCCCCATCACTCCCCCATACCTCCGTTGACCACCCACACAATTTCTCCATATCTTTCGTTTAGATTCCCTGCTGTCTATAAATTATATGGAAATTACAGCAATAGCTTTAACACATTGACAAGCATCTTGCCTCTGAATCAGAAGGTTGAGAGTTTGATCCCAACTCCACGAAGCACAAGATCTAGTCTGACACGGTGCTGAGGGAGTACTGTGGTTGACAGAGTGCTGCACTATGGGAAATGCCACCTTTCGGACGTACTATTGAATTCAGTCCCAGGTTGCTGTCATAGGTGGATATACAAATTCCCATAGCACTGACAGAGCAGTTGTATTGTCTCCAATGTGACACCTAAAATGTATCCATCACTCAAAGCTGCTAAAGCAAATTAGCATGGATTTAGTTGGTCTGACAATGGACTCACCCACTGGTTAGATAGCAGTTCTCTGCATCCTGTTCAGAATCAAGTGTTGTTTAAGGCCACGAGATGTGGGAGAAAAAGCCCATTGAGTCATGGCTGATTTGATAATCTTCAGCTCCACATTTCTGACTTTTCCCTATAAATTTTGATTCCTTTACTGACTAAAAACCTGTCTGTCTTATCCTTGAACATACTTAATAATCTGGCCTCAACTGCCCTGTGCAGTAAAGAGTTCCACAGATTCACTACCCTCTGAGACGAAATTACTCATCATCTCTGACTGAGATCATGCCCTCTGGTTCTAGACTCTCTCATAAAGGGAAACAACATTTATATCCTGTCAGTCCACTAAAAATGCTTTGTGCTTTTAATAAGGTCATCTCTCATTCTTCTAGATTCCAATGATGACAGGGCCAACATTTTCAACATCTCCTCATAAGACAGTCCATCCATACCTGGTATCAACTAAGTGAACCTTCACCGGAGTGCCAATGCCAACATATCTTTCCTCAGATAAAGGACACAAAACTGTTCACAGTATTTCAGCTATGGCCTCACTTGTGCCTTGTATAGTTTCAGCAAATTCTCCCTACATTTATACTCGTACAATCATAGAGTCATACAGCCCAGAAACAGACCTTTCAGCCCGACTTGTCCTTGCCGATCAGACATCCTAATCTGATTTAGTCCCATTTGCCAGCATTTGGCCCATATCCCTCTAAACCCTTCCTATTCATATTCCCGTTCAGATGCCTTTTAAATGTTGTAATTGTACCAGACTCCATCACTTCCTCTGCAGCTCATTCTACACACGCACCACCATCTGTGTGATAATGTTACCCCTTAGGTCCCTTTTAAATCTTTCTCCTCTCACCATAAAGCTATGCCGTCCGGTTTTGGACTCCCCTACACCTGGAAAAAGACCTTGGCTATTCACCCTATCCATAGCACTTAAGATTTTTTAAGCCTCCAACGCTACAGGGAAAAAGACCCCAGCCTGTTCAGCCTCTCTCTTTAACTCAAGCCCTCCAGTCCCGACAACATCCTTGTAAATCTTTTCTGCACCCTCTCACGTTTAATTGCCCAGCAGTTTCTTCCCTAGTTTCCCACAAAGTTCTGGGAAATCAGGTCCCGTCATTCCTTTGAAATAAAGGCAAGCTTTCCATTTGTTTCCCTATTACCCACTGAATCTAGATGCTAACTTTTGGAGTTTCATGGACAAGGACTCTCAAACCCCTCAGTTTTGTAGCTTTTTGCAGTCTTTTTTTCATTTAAATAACTTTCAGCTCCTCTATTCCTCCTGCCAAAGTGTGTTACCTCACGTTTTCCCACATAATGTTCTTTCTGCCACATTTGTGCCCACTCACTTAAAGCTGTGTACAGATGATTTGTAGTGTGTTAGTGTCAGTACTTGCCTTCCAACCTATTTTGTGTCATCCACAAACCTGGTACTGTACGTTCACTTTCCTCATCCAAGTGATTAATAAATATGTTGTAGATAATTACTTCACTTAATAGTTTGCCATCAGGTTTTACTCATGCTTGAGGCCACTGGTCATGCAGATTCCACCCCCTGAAAGGTGCCAGTGAATTGACTGCTGGCAACACCACACCAACCTGAGGGCAAAGATCATGGAGGGGCAAAAGGCCACAGGTGAGTAAAGTTGGGATGGGGTTCATGAGGAAGCAGTTGCATGAGAGGATTGAGGGGAGGCACAGATAAGCACAGGAGAGTGACTTGCGGTAGCTCATTCCCTGCCTCAATTGGGCAGAACGTGGCAAATAATGAGGGTTTCCCAACAAACCTAAGAGACCGCTGTTAGACCTGACAAAATTTGCTGGGCAGCCATCCAATGTTATGGGAGACTCATACAGCCTCCATTTAATCCTTGAGCCACCATTAAATTGCAGTTTGCTCCAGGATAGTGGAGTGACTGTCAATTGCCCCATTATGAACCTAAATGATATTCTGCCATTGCCAGTAGGAATCCTGCATCAGTCACCTCTGCCCTCAGATTTGATTGAGGATGGGAAGGGTGAGGGTGTTTCCTGCCACTGAGAAAATATTATTGGGCCTCTCCCACAATGAAGTGGGCTTGGAAACTCTGGGTCCTGCTGCAATAAAATCCAGTCCATTATCCCATAACTATTGTACTAATTGTTTGCGAGATCCAGCTCTATACAAATTGCTCGTCAAATTTCATACATTGCAACAGTAATTACACTTTGAGAAAAGATCACTGGCTGCAAAGTGACTTGGAACTTCCTAAGCTTGTGAAAATTGCTACACAAATGTAATTCTTTCTTTTCCTCTGTAAAATGATAAAATCCTCCCAAGTGGTTATTTTCTGAAACTTAAAATACTAAATACAATTCAATAACCCAGAATATAAGCAATTGATAGAACAGTAACCAAAATAAAAGAGTGGCCTTTTATTGTGCTTTGTAAAGGAGCTTAAATCCTCTGCATATTCTTTCTGTTATAAATTGGAAAAGTACCACTAAGACCTTTTTCATTTTCCTTTTTTATTTTCCAAAGATTTTGTGAATTAACTAATGTTGAAGAAATCTGAATCCTTGCTTCAATTCTTTATGACCTGCTTTCAAAGTGAAGGGAAAGTCATCTGTTGGTAGCTGATTTGTATGATTGAAACAAAATTGCATATATTGAGAGCTGGGTAGAATGTTCAGCAATCAAAGAACTAGAATTCTAACAGTTTGAATCTTCTTACAGTAGAACCTCAAAGAGCTAATTCACCAAGGTAACTTTAGGAGACCTTTATTAGGGGAAAGTCTCGTATCAGCTTAGGCAATCTAAAGAGATTTCATAAATTATTCTTAACCTTACTACATCTACGATCAGACTGCTGCATAGCAGGAATCTCAGCAGCAGTTGGAGAATTTAATTTACTATTCAGTTACATCAAACTTGACTACGGTACAAAAATCTCTCTCGGGCTTTGTACCTGAACCCTCTTGTCCCAACGTTTACAGTCCCCCTTGATGTTAATGATTGTCTCTTTGAGATACTGACAGTGGATGTATCCATTCTGTGGGTATGTAGAAAGAGTTCTTTGACGTTTATGCTACAGGTAGTGGAACAAGCATCATCAGTGCACTTAAAAAAATTAGAATACTTTAATGATCTTTCTGGATCCATCATCAGACCCTAGAATGATGTATATCCATTGAACTTCCAATTCTTCATACTGATTGACACTGCATCATTGGGATATTCTGCTGATAGGAACAGTTTTCCCATCTCATCCCCTCAAGCTAAATTATCTCCCAATATCCAAACAGCAGCAGGGTGTCCATAGAGGGTTATGAGAACTAGGGAGAAACCAATGTATGAGGCAGAAGCAAATCAGCAATTTGTTCACACCACTGGGTAACAACCATAATTGACAAAGGACTGGGGACCAAGGCAGATATATTGGATGAGGTCTCAGAATATTCATTATCTCAATGAATGGTAGAATAGGCTTGAGGGGCAAAATGACCTGCCCTGTTCCTATATTTGTCGAAAGGACTTGCAAATCAGGAAGAGTTTCTGAACTCAACCTGATTGATTGGTAACTTTTTTGAATGGGGTAGGTTGCAAGCAGTTAAGTAGTAAATGATTTGGCATTTTGGGGTGGTGTGGCTGTTGAAGGTGAAGTTCTAAAATTTATTGAGAAAGATATAGGAAAATTCAAGTCTGGTAGCAACAAAGACATGAATGAATTTGTCAATGGTCTGGGAGCAAAGTGGAAATGGAAATGGGTAACGTTATGGAGGCGGAAGCATAGTCTTGCGGATTAGTTGGATATGGCTCTTCAGGTTAACCCCTCATAGCCACAGAACCATGCTGCTAGAGTTCCTCAGGGTAGTGTCCTCAATCCAACCATCTTCTGATACTTCATCATTTACTTCCTTCGTACATAATTTCAGAAGTACGAAAGTTTGATTTACGCAGTATTCAATTCCATTTGAAGCTCCTCAGAAACTGAAGCAGTCTGTGTCTGAGTGCAGCAAGACTTAGAAAACATTCAGGCTTAAGCTAATAAATGTCAAGTAAAGTTCATGCCACACTAGTACAGGGCAGTGGTCTTCCCCCAACAGTACAGAATGTAGCCATCTCCATTCACATTCAATGACATTACAGTTGACAATCCTCAACCGTCAATGTTCTGGGAGCTACCATTGTCCAAAAACTGACTTGGACCAACCATATAAACATTGTGGCTACGAGAGCTTGTCATATCCTAAGAATTCAGTAACTCCTGACTCCCTGTAGCCTTTTCAGCATCTACAATGCACAAGTCAGGAGTGTGATAGAACAGTTTCTAGTTCTCTCATGGGTACAACTACAACAATTCTCAAGAATCTTAACATCAGGACAAAGCAACCTATTTGGTCAGCTCCCAATCCACCATTGATACGCTTCAGTGACTCACTGAGGCATTTTGGCTCCTTCAACATCTCCTATCTGGAAGAACAAAGGCAGCAGACTCATGGAAACACCATCAACTACAATTTCCCCTCCAAGTCTCATAAAATCTTAACTATATCACAACTTCTGCATTGTAGCTGGATCAAAATCCTGAAACCCACTCCCTAAAAGCACTGTGGGTGTACCTGGATCACACAGTCTCTTGCAGTTCAAGAAGGCAGCTCATCAGCACTTTCTCAAAGACAGTTAGGAATGTTAATAAATTCATCGACTAAAGAAAAATAGTTCAGTATAAGTGTGAAACAGAAAAAGGGATGGGATCAGAAAACAAGATTTTGAATTTGGTGGTAATTGAATTGACAGCCACAATCATAAGCAATGGTTGTACACAAAGTAGACTCTGTTGGTTTGACTGTACACTCTGTACACTCAAAGTAGACTCTGTTGGTTTGACTCTGTTGGTTTGCTTGGGAACAACCTGAAAGGATTTAACGTCCAAACAGAGCTGTGTAATTAAGAACTCTGATGCTGTACATGGCTTATTATATGGAGCTTCCTCTATGTAACAGCATATGTTGCTCTAACGTTTGCTAGTAAACGGTAGGTGAATGATTTTTATGCTAAATGACTCAGTTGACTCAGAGTGTTGAAAGTACTTGGAATGGTTAGATGCTTAAAGACGTGGAATGATGATGGCTCCTTTACATTTGTTGAGTGACTACATATCAGTTGAATTGAGTGTGACTCAGAGATTCATCCATTCTGTTGGATTGCCATTCTTAGTGAGATTGCTCATTTCCATTGAATAGTGAGGTCATGTCCACAAGAATCTAAGTTATGTCAGCGTAGTTTCTCAAAAGGCTTCACATCAGCGTGGTGTAGATTCAAACTCATGTCCTGGAATGAAAGGACAGTGTGCTTTCCAGTCTTTTCAAAAGATTCATCGTCATTATGGTACAGAGGAGACCCCTGCTGCTCTGTAGAGCAATTCAGTCAATCCCATTCACCTGTTTCAACCTTGTAGCCCTGCAAGTTTAGTTCTTTCAAGTGCCCAGCAGTTTCCTTCCCATTTCCACCGCCCTTGTCATTTCCATAGAATTGTTGTGTTGCTCATTGTTTCCTCTCATTTTTCATCCCTTACCTCCAGGAGGCGCTAAGAGGCTGTAGTTGACCTTTGCTGCCTGAACTCCATGTTAGCTTACGCAATTTGTTTGCACACTCTTGAACAGGAAGGTTGTTCTCCGTTCTTTATCCCAGTTATTAGAAGTTTACTTCTTTCCCCTTTTTCTCAGTTGGCTGAATTGCCTTTCCTCCCCGTGTTCACCACCAATTGTTGCTGCTGACTCCCTCGACCATGGGCCAGAGATTGAACTCTGCTGCATGGTGCATCAGTAATTTTATGGTCTCCTGCAATTACCATTCAGTCAGTAATTTGTATTCCCAGCATCTGATGGAAAAGGATTTCTGACCAATGCAACAGTATCCATGGTTGAACGATGGCCTTAATTGCATGGGAGATTTACAAGGGTACGCTTTAGATTTAATATCTTTGCAGTCCCATTTGGGTTGTATTAATCTCCTGTGTAGGTCAGCAGTTGATTTTGATCACGTTTGGAGTAATAATTTGTCAGCAGTGGCTTTGTAGTACAGATGCTGAGCACCAGCGCACTGCTGAATTAATGCAGGATGACATACAAATGGAGTTTCCTGAAATCGCTAAGTTGAGCAAGTTTAAATCAAGAGTTGAATTCCAGTAAGTAGATATTGTACAGTAATAATGAGAAGAGGAGAGAAAATTGGAAATAATGGACTAATGGCGATCGATGTTGATAGCTGATGTTATTCCCTTGACATATTATCTGCCAATTAGCTTTTTAGGGGGGTTGGGACTCAATTGTTTTCAGCATTGGTCAGCAATGGTGTGAGGCTGATGATCATGATCTACCTTGATGCCTATTATATTCCTGAGGGGAAAAAAAACCTTTGTTACTGATAATTATGAAATAAATTATATTTTGCTTTAGGGTGTTTATGGTAAACATGCATCAGCTCAATTTATAGTCAAATTGCTAAGCAGAAAGCCATCTGGGTTAGGATGCTCTAGGGGATAGTTACTGATCCTGCTAGACTTTTATTACGTGCACAAATGCACACTTTAGCTGGCTTTTACTCATACCACTTCCGCCCCTACCTCTCTAACCCTCACATGTCTTTGCATTTTATTATTTGAGATACCGGGGATGAGGACATAGAAGCCCACCCCTAATTGCCCTTTATGAAGGTGTTGGGTAAGTCCTTGTCAGGCAGGTGCAAGAGTATTTGCTGTTTTAGATGAAACATCATGCTGGGGTCCTCTCACTCATTGCAAATACTTTCAAAAGTGCATACTTTTAAGTTGGTCCCACACACAGCTGATAAAAATAAAATGGTCAATGTATAATTGCATGGCTTACTCTGCTCCAGTTCCCACTCCAGTCCCAGCCTCCCACTCTCAGAGTACTTCTCAACTTCTGCAGGTAACACCATATTCCCTCAGCCTCAGCACTGCTTAGATTTGCAAACAGTGATCCACCTGCTGTGATTCTTATTTGACTTTTTGTGGTGATTTGATGTAATTGAATGCCCTGCCAGGTCATTTCAGAGGATAGTTAGGAATCAACTGTGTTGCTGTGCTAAACACATGTAGGCCAGAGCAGCTGAAATTGTGGTGGACGGAGGATTATGAGGTGGTGACAGCTATAAACAATCATCCACAGAACTTCGCTGATTGATTGCAGTGTAAATATTGGCCAGGATGCCAGAGAGAAATCCTCCATTGATCTTTTATGTCCATCTGAAAGGGAAGTCAAGTCTCTAGTTTAATGTCTCAACTGAAAGACAGCCACTTTGACAGCACTGTCTCAGTATTAAAGTGGATTGTGAGCCTAGATCTCTGCTCTGGACTCTGCTGTTGTAGTTGAACTCCACGACTTTCTGAGTCAGAGGCTCGCTCTACCCCTGAGTCACAAAGGAATTAATACTGCCATGTTTCAGATGTAATGATGTTATGCAAGTTATGATTCTACATTTTGCTATTCCTATCCTGTCCCTGTGTCATATTTGGTTCAGAGACCTACTGAGGCAAGGTAATGATCTATGTCTTTCATTTGTAGTGATGAGTGATGTTCATGAGTTCTAATGGACAGTTCCTCCTGAATTGCTGAGAATTCACTATTTATAGTTGGAAATTGAAGTTGAATTAGGAGGAGGCAAAATCCATTTGATACAGCTCCTGTTTACAAATATAAACATTGCAAATATTCCCCTTTTTGAATAAACAAGATGCCAGAGCCATTGAGGAATTTAAAATTAGTTTATTAAATTAATTTACATTCACTCAACTAAAATAAATCTGGCATAAGACATTGGTAACAAGTAAAAAGTGACCAGATTGCTAGGAATACCCAACTAGTTCACCAATACCATCGTAGGAACAAAACAACATGTTTTTCTGAAATGGTCAGAAACCTACTAAGTGTATCAAAAAATCACTATTTCAGACTATAATCAACATGACCATGAATGTTCTAGAAGGCAGCTCATCATCACCTTCTCAACAGCAGTTAGGGATGAACAATAAATGCTGGCCTTACTCGCAGCACTCACATTCTGTGAATTGGCGAAAAAGACAAAGCTCGAGTCAGATTTCTGTGTCGGGATGGGCAAGTACAAGTCCAGCTCTTTTGCAACTTCTGAGAGGTAGCCTGTAATTGCTTGTAGCTTGTTACATTTCCAAGTCCGTGTGTGCATGTGTGTGTGTGTGTGCGTGTGTGTGAGAGAGAGACAGAGAGATGGATTGCAGAATCAGACTCTTAATCATCTATAAAAATGCATTCATCTGTCTTGATGGTCCAGATCAATGTGTTGGTCAGTAACAACTTAAATGTCAAAGAAAAATACCCAGTTATCCCTGACCTTTCAAAGGCCAATTTATTAGGTTAGATTTAATAATAAGTGACGAATTCAGAAAGTGTAAACTTCTCATCTGTGGAACAGATTCCGATTGGTGATATAATTGGTATGTAACATTGACGCGGAATTATTGTCTTAGTAAGTAAGGTTACAAAAGGCAAAAATGTTTGTAGTGAAGTCTGGAGCTCAACTGTTTCAGTAATATTTCTGCATCTGTTCAGTTTCCATGGTGGCTGACATATTTGAAGTCTTTTTTTAAGTTAAGTCTGTGATGTAGACTTTTTTAGTTGCACGTGTTCTCATTATTTTGCTTTCTGGATTTTATAGATAAGATTTAGTACTTTCATGTTTGCGTAATTAAACTACTTGGTAGAAGGCCATATGTTTTCTGATGAAGCACTCAATGTGATGCTGCTGAGTTTTGTGAAAGAGAACGGTATGTAAATCAATGAGAATAGTCATAGATTGAAAATGGTGGAAAGTAAGCAAAGAACAACACTTTTTTCCCATTGAATGGTGAGAAAAAATTAGATTTCCATTTTACTCTGACTTTAGTTTAGTTGTGCTGGACTTGAGTTTACCATTGTTAAAATGTCAACTTGTAAATGCACTTTAAATAGATTTTGTTCTTTGGTTTCCTGAGCTCTTACTGACCCTCTGAATACACTTTTGTTCTGTTAAACCAAGCCCAATGAGCCTGGGGCTTTGTTCACACATGACATTGTAACTTGGGTACTTATTTCTGGAGAGCTGGTATGTGGACATGCCGTAGGCTGGGATTTGATTTGCTGTTGCAGAGCTAAAATTCAGTGTGTTTAGATATTTACTGCAGAAAGAGATTGAGTGAGGGCTTAATGCATAGTCACTAGAGGAAAGCTTTCAACTCGTGCCCCATCTTGTAAACAAAACATGTTGAATGCTGTGAAATCATTTTTTAATGTTTGCAGAAAATTGAAAAATCATCATGTAAAATGGTTAAAAATGTTGTAAGATGGTTCAGAAAGTTATGAAGTTGCATGGTTTAACATTCCAGATTCAGTCTCCAATTTGGATAGAATTGAAGAACTTGCTTACGTTTATATCTCTTTTCTAATCACAGAACGTTTCAAAGCACTTTACTGTTAATGAAATACTTTTGAAGTGTTATCAGTGTTGTAATTTAAGGAATGTTGCAACCAGTTTGCACACAGCAATCTCCCACAATAACAACACAAAAACGACTGGATAATCTGTAGTAATCTTGGTTTGAGGATAAACATTGGACAGGAGAAGTTTGATATTCCTTGCTTGAGTAATGCCATGGGAACTCTAATGTGAAAGACAACAATTGTGACAGTACTGCCTCAGATTCATCATTATTGCAATGGGTTGTCGGTGCAAATGAAATGCTGAGTGGGGCTTTAATTCAGAGGTGAGAATGTTGCCAACTGCACCATAGCTGACACATCAATTGGTGATGAGTGGCACACTACAATGGGGCTCTGGGACCTTTCCATTGGCAGGAGATGGGAGTGAAAAAATCGCAGGATTCGCATTGTTGATGGAAGTTTTCAGCAAATCTAATGAATGAACATGTGAATTGAACTAATGGAGCCAGGCTTGGATAAAATGCAGTAAATTTTTTAGAGATTTAACAGTCATATTTCAAGACATGGGAGTGTTTAGAAGTGAAATAAAATTTAACACTAAACCACTTAGGAAGATTGTAAGACTAGTGACTAAAGGCTTGGTTGAGAGGTAGATTTTGACACATGTCTTAAAGGAGAGATACAGAGAGGATTCAGGAGGAATTTCCAGAACTGAGGATTAGGTAGTTGAAGGCACAGTTAGTGGAGAGATGAAAATCAGGGATGAATAAATATCAGAATTGGAGGATGAAGGAGAAATGGATACTCTTATTTTGAGATCATTTTGGATCAACAAATTCACAATTTACTTTTGGAGCTTCAGATAAAGGACAGAGTGAGTTGCATTGATGCATGCTGGGAGATACCATGCGCGTGCACACACACACACACAAAAGTTGTAAAGTGATTATTGTGGCAAGAACACCAATTAAACCTTTAAAGGAGGCTTAGAAAATTATTAATGAATGTATTCAAATACATAAAAGATAATTTTACTGAAAAGTTGAATTATTCTGAATTTTGAAGTGATAATGCAGTTACATTTCAATATTATTTTCAGCAATTTAGTTGAATCTGCATGTGGAATGAGCTCACTGATTTTAAAAAAGGAATATCCTGATTGAGTGATTTGATTGATTTGTTTTTGCACCATGTTTTCTTCATTGTTTGTATTTAATTTGTTCTTTGTTGCTGTGTTGTTGGTTTATGAATACAAACCTTAAGTCAATAAGAAAGTATGCTGTTATGCCTCACCAAGGTAGCATATTGGAAATCAAACTCCAGTATTTATGTGGTCTTCGCAGAAGTTTAAAAAAATGCTAAACAACGTATGTAAAGTCCCCAGTTTACCTGTGTGATAGGCCAGTTTTCTGTTCTTAACAAGAACTGCTATTTATTACAAGTAAATAGATTCAAATGACACTATACAATGATGAACTGTCAATGAACAATGAGTTTCAGTAACTTATAAAATGTACAGCAATTCCTTCCTCAATCCTTTGTATTAAAATTGCCCTTTATCCATTTCAGTTCACAATTGAAATGCAGAAAATAAAATGATACTGTCTTTGCAATAACAATCAAAAGTGTGTCACTGAAGTATGGCATTTGAAATACCTTGTAGAAGTTACTTTAAAAAAACAACAAATTTACCATGGTATTGCTCCCTTGTAGTTGGAGAATATAGCAGGATATTGTGGAAGGGTGAGACCTTGAGGTTTGGTAGAACTGAGAAAAACGAAGATCTTAATGTTTATCACTGTTTATCAATAACTGGAGGGAATTCAGGAACTTGATAACCCAAATTAGGCAACATAGCTGTAAAATTAATTGTTTGAACTAATAATTATTCTGAAACTTGAAATACAAGTGCAAGAGCCGCAGCTGATCTACATTGCCATTTATGCAAAGCTTTTGCTGTAACAAAACTTTTAAAATTAATTTCCATCCTGTTTAATAAGCACTTAGATAAAGAAGTTCATGTTTTATTACAAACTGATAATTCACTTCACACAAAGAACTCAATTTGATATTGATCTTTGAAAAATTTCTCTTTGACATCATTGTTTATGAAGAGCAGATTATGTGATGATAGAATTTTTCTTTACATTCTTTCTGAACCCAGCTTTCTTTCTAATATAGAAAATCATCATATGATTGTTAAAACAAAAAAATGATACCTGATTGCTTAAAACTTGTCCCCTGGTTTGTTTTGAAATCACTTTAGATAATAAAGGAAAGGTTCTGTAATCCTGTTACTTGCAAAAAGCAATGGGCATGAAAACTTAATTGCATGTTCTTTGCATCTTACAAATTATAGACATTGATTTAGTACATAACTCCAAAATCAAAGTATTCATGTGAATAGAGACAGATGCTTTTATAGGTAAGTTTCTTTAATGTAGACATACTGTCTGAGGGTGACAGATTGTTCAACATCTTCAGTTCCTCGGATACTGAAGCCATCCATGTTGATATGAAACTAGATTTGGAAACACATTCAGGCTTAGATTGAAAAGTGGTGAGTAACAATCGAACCACATAAATGCCAACAAGAGAAAATTAGCCGATCTCTCCTGGACATTCAATGGCATTGCCATCACTGAATCCCCGATATCACCATCTTGGGTGTAGTCATTGACCAGAAACAAAACTGAATCAGCACAGAAATACTATGGCTTCAAAAGTGTACAATGAATTCTGATGATGATTAACTCGCCTCTTGACTCCCCATCAGCCATCCTTCTACAATGCATAAGTCAGCAATGTGATGGAATACTCCTCACTTACCTGGATGGGTGCAAGTCAAACAACACTAAAGAAGCTTGGCACCATCCAGGATAAAGTAGCCCGCTTGACTGGTACCACATCCACCACTTTAAATATTCAGTTACTCCGCCATCAATTCTCAGTGACAGCAATGGACAGGATGCACTGCAGCTTCTTACAAAGCCTCCTTGGGTGCAACACCTTTGCAACGTTGAGTACCCAGAAGGACAAGGGCAGCAGATGCTGGGAACAACATCATCTTCATGCTATACTCCAGCTACATACCAACCTGACTTGGAACTACTTAGCCATTCCTTCACTGTGTTGGATCAAAATCCTGGAATTCCCTTCCTAACAGCACTTTGGGGTGGCATGCAGCATTCAAGAACCACCTTCTCAAAGATAATTAAGGATGGTCAACAAATGCTTGTGATGCCCACATCCCACAAGAGGTAAAGGAAAAATATGCTGGGCAATTGTGTAAACATGCATGAGGTCCATGATGTGCGATAATCAAAACTTTGTCACTTATTTTAGGACTATGATGCTAAATTAGTCAAAAACAAGGCTGAGCAAGTGCATGATTATAATCAGGACTGGATTGGCCTCAGCATTGGCCTCAGCAAAGGGCTGCTAGGGCCAGCAAAATGCAAGTACATTCCTTGATGTTCATGAGGAGCAAGAACGACTTCAAGACCACGCTGTTGAGTGCTGTTAGTCCTCACTCATGGCCTAATTTCTCATCTGTGCCTGTCTATCCACTCAGGCTGGACTTAACTCAGATTGAGGCGAACAGTTTTGGGAATATTCAATTGCATTGGTTGACCCTTTGTCACTTGTTCCTCCATAATTCAGGAAAGCATCGAGGCCCAATTTAGTCGTAGTCCGTAAGTTGCTACCTTCAGACATTATTGGTTACCATTTACTGATTGAGCAAAGAAGCATGATGGGGACAGATTTCTTCACCTTATCTGTCAGTTGCTGCTGTTTTTGATTGGCTGGAATTAAAAGAATGACTTATCAGCTGATCAGCCAAAATCATTGCAATCCACCCCCACCCCTTCCTGGCCACAAACACTAACCAAACACCTGAATCAATGTCACATGACTGAGTAATTTTTGACACATTGTCTTCCCATTCATGAATTGCATGCCAGTTGCTCCATGATCTATGACACGGTTGCTCCGCCCCAACCCACCACCCCCTAACTAAGTCTGATATGCTAGATGTTCACCTTTGCATTTACAGAAAAAATGTCCATTAAAATCGTTAAAATACTTTTTAACACAAAACCCCCACCCCTTGAAGCTAAGTTTTTATTTCTGAGTCAGTAATGAAAATGATTGTATTCCCTAATTATTTAACATTTTAGAATTTCAAAAGTTTTGTAAACTTGAAATAAGCACACTTTGTGCAAATGCTCTTGACCTTTGTCACTCTTTATCTGAGACAAAAGCATAACTCAGCTCTTCCACTTAGCTTTGTAGTCAGCTAATCAATAAGATTATCAGCTTCTGCTTTTACCATGGAGATCTCTCATCTATTTAAATAGTCTTGCTGTTTTGGATGCCATATATTTAGTGAACTGATTTTGCCTTAAGTGAGCTTCCGTGTTGAGGAAATGAGGCTTAATTTACAGTTGATTTTTGCTGATGATCAGACTTTGCCTGATCTGGTGGATGCACTGGGCTTGATAACTATTTGACCTATTCTTGTCAATGTTCTCTTCTGTCCTGTTAAATATCTGGATGTGACTTGGACAATGTAGAACCAATTAAAAGGAAAGAAGGAAGGGATCTGAGGATGGTTGTACACCTAGTATTTGAAACATTAAATCATGGTGAGCCAACAATAAGTAAGATGAAGCAAATGAGTAATTATTTGTCCCAAACAAATTTGGATATAAATTAGAGACTACATCTTAAAAAAAAACAGAAATTGCTGCAAGGATTCATCAGGTCTGGCAGCATCTATGAAGAGAAATCAAAGTTAACATTTCTGGTCCAGCGACCCTTCTTCAAAATTGATGGTAGCCAGGGAAAGGATGGTATTTATGCAGAAGATAGAGTGAGCGGAGCGTGGGGAGAAGTAAACAATAGGTGGAGATGGTGCCCAAAGATAGAGAAAAACAGGGCAGACATAGGACTGGGTCTTAAGAATCATGTTTGCTTCAGTCACCAAACCATAGCAGCAGTAATGATGTGTATTTTATAAAGCCATTTTAATTAGCAAAATGTCCCCAAGTTTCTTCAAAGGACCATCATTAGATATTGTTTGGACACCAAGCCACCCTGGGAATTTCATAAGAGAACTCCATCAGGTTCAAACTAACAGTTAACATGGTGCTTTTCAGCAGGATTCACTAGATAGGGATCAAGAGTAGGAACGCTTGTATTTTCTTTCACTCTTTTTACTTCAGGGTACCTGAGGCAAATTGTAAAACATTTAAAATGTCCCTAGGCTGCTTACAATAATGTTATTCAATAAATTTCAAAACAGAGCCAAACAAAGAGATATTGGGCATCCTAGAGTGGCCTTGGAGCCTCGGAGGTACAGAAAGAAAAAGTAAACCAACTTACATAAGGTAGGCTTCACAACAGGTTCCTGTCTGTATGCATTTTTCTCAAAGATAGGCTCCCAGCAGTGAGTACTAACCTCCTGGCAGTGGCAGGTAGCCAATTAAGGCACCTAGTAAGGCAGTTAGCCCCTTTTATTGAAATGAATTGAAATTTTACCAACTGCACACAAGATCCCCACTGTGAGGAAGTGTGGAAAGTGAATAGAGCCAGTTTCACAAGGGTTGATGTGAGCTGTGAACCTTGTGAAACCATTTATTAAGTTGCTGGCATTAAATCACAGTGCTCAGGACTAGTAAAACTGAAGGTATATCACTGCAGCCACTGCATGAAGGCTGATGTCTCCACTAATATTGCTGTGATTGCCATCCTGCTGCAAGCAGTTCCATGCCACTACTGATGGTCCTGTTTCTAGTACCTCACACTGTGCAGGCACGACCCATGCACTACGCCAAATATGTCTCCCGATGTGGGAATTTGGCTGCCTTTCCTCTTGGATCTAAGTCGCAGAGGTCGTACCTTAATCAGTCACTTCTGGGAAGATTGTGTATGAGGTTCTGCTAAAAAGGGTTCTGCAGACTGTGATACTATCCCTCCCCCGGGCCATGTCCCATGTCGGGATGTGTTGAGCAGAGGGATGTGTCATACCATGTCCGGATTGGTTGATGAGCAAATTCTTAGGTCCTCCCATGGCCATTTCAGATTCTCAACCCAGAACAGAGGCTCGTGTCAGAATCATGACCCACTCACAGAAATTCAGATGTCTTGGACCAAGTGACCAAAAGTTTAAAGAAGTAGTTAAGGAAGGAATGAGAGGTAGTGAAGTTTGAGGGAAGAACTTAAGAGTTTAGGACTGAAACAGCTAATGGTACAACTGCCAATGTAGCAATAAAAATACGGTGTGTGCAAAAGATCAGTATTATAAGAACGTGGATAACCCAAAGACCTTGGGCTGGGGAGATTATAGGGAGGGTTGTGGTCAAAAGTGGACTTGGAAACAAGGATACTAAAATTTAAAATTTTGAATTAATCACAGAGACTGCTGGCATGAACTTAGGATATGCTAATTGGCTTCTGTACTTCTTGTTATAGAATACCTTAGCATAGACCGGGCGTTCAGTTCATTCAATTTGTGCACCACCAGTGTTTTCCTTCACATCAGTAATTCTTCTTCTAGCTCCCATATCTTTTAATGTTTTGCTCTTCCCGCAACATATCAATTCCTTTTGAAAAGGATGTACAGATTCTACAGAAAATTAACATTTTCGTAAAGAATTTTCTTTCTAACCACCCTTTTAATTTTTCTCATTATTGTCTTCTCTTCATGCCTTCACACTGACCAACAGAAATAAACTTTCACTATTTAGTTACATATTCTTTGACAGGTTTTCCTGTTCAAAGTGACAGATAACTGGTACAGCCCATTCATAATGAGTTTGTAAGTAATAAAACACAGCATCTTATTCCATTGAGTGCCAGTTGGTGGCAGCAATGTATGTTCTACAGTTGACCGTGTTTGAATCCTGTTTTTAATTCGCTGAAAAATAATCAATAATACTGGTTAGCCAGTATTATTGTTTCTCCTCCTAGCCAACTGTATGACTCTGACGCCAATCTATCTTCCACCACTCCCCAGTGCTTCTGTCGCCCTTTATTTTCCTGCCATCCCATCTGGCCATGTTTGACCAAATGCCTTGTATTTTCCCTGTACCTTCCTGTATTACCTCATTCCCTCTACTCCCACCCCTGTAGTGAGAGGAATTCTCCTGTGAGTCTTCTAAACCTGGCTTATTGCTCTCAGAATAGAATCATTCCAAATACAGATACAATATCTTATGAGTGTTGGGGAAATAATTCTTTCTAAACAAATAAAGCTTAACGGAATGAACTGAACAATAAATGCAAGTGCATGCTCACAGCAAAAGAGCAAGGTTTGGAAACAGGCTTGTAATAATAGGCTGTGTGTACCACAGCCAGAAGATTGTCTCTGGGGTTGTTCACAATTGAATGTGACGACAGAGTTAATTTACTACAGGGAGATGAGCTCCCTTTGGAACAAGTGGCCTTTTTCTAATATTGTGTTCCTACTGCCTCCTTGTCATCGAGGTCAATGTGATTAGTCCGCTCCTGAACTCATTACTTTCTATCTTTGCCTTTATAGAAATCTTCGCATCTACGGTGGGGGTTGGGATGGGAGTTAGATGAGGTAACTACAGAACCCTCTCAGGCTTTCATACTTCATGAGTGTTTCTGTCTCCAGGAGCCACATTCTTGGCGTGTGTAAATGTGTTAATAATTCAGAAACATCGATGCAGCGAGAGATTGTGTGGTTATCTCATACGATGCGATCTGAAGCTGTAAGGTGCAGCTATCTCTCTATTTATTTCTAAAGAGAGAATCCGAACAGAAGAAAGCAGGAAGGAGTCCAATGCACGATTGGAAGGAGGCGGAATAGAGTCGACCTGAATGGATTACGGGTTAAATTTATACAGTTGAATGTAAATTGACGCTCTCTCTCTCAGGCTGTCTGCTGCAACTAACAATGGTCTGAACTGTCGCCTTCCACATCAGTAAATCGTGTTGAATCAAACTGTGAATCCACAAGTGGTCCAACAAATAAGGCATTGTTGTGCGGCTGCACTGCTTTTTTTTTAATATATACCAGTAGCCAGACTGAGAGCTGAATGTGCAGAGCTCAGTGGATACTTCAAGTGGAGAAAGCGGGGAGACCCCGATTCCAGGAAAGCAGAAGCTATGGCTAGGATTAAATGGCTCGGCAGTATCACTGACTTGCAGCATCTCATTTCTTGACTTCAAATCGGAGGGCTTCTCAGAAAGGGGCACTTGTAATATGTGAGTAGAGAGAAAAAAAAAACAACCTTTCTGTCTCTGTCAAAGGCCGTTCGTGAAAGCACCTAAAGGTGGAGATGGAAACGAACACAAGCATACTTGTTGCAATTGTTCTGAAAATCGAAGCGAGGTGTGAATTTTATTGTGCGGTACTGAGCGAAAACTTCTTTCTTCGCTTCGCGCTCCCTCCCACTATCTAAATTTCTGGGCATTTCTGTCCCTGCATTTGCTTTTTCGGGTGCCACTCTTTCTTTCTTCCTTGCTTGCTTTATTCCCCACTTGCCCTTCCCTTTCTTTGTTCCCCTTCCCCATGTGTGAGTGTCTGTTCCCTATCTGTACATGTTCTCCTCCCCCATGCTGTAACTCAAGTGCTTCAGTGGTTTGGCATGCTTGACATTATCACTGTTGTTGTACAGGCAAACTGTTCACCATCTTACATATACAGCAGGATTCCACAACCACCATCTGGTAAATGACTAGTTAACTGTTTTTGGTGCTGTTAGTTGAGGTTTCTGTTTTGGTCAGAGGTAATTCCTACTTGTCTTCAAAAAAAAAGCGCGGGATCTTCAGTGTTCAGTTCCGCTGTGAGATCAGATGTATGAGTGCAACACCTCACCTTGAGGGGTGGCACTTCCCACAATGCCATCTACATCACATTCAAGCCTAGGTTCAGAACGTCGTAGAATATAGAATCCCTGCAGTGTGGAAGCAGGCCATTTGGCCCATTGAGTCCACACCGACCCTCCGAAGGGCATCCCACCCAGACCCACCCCGTTACCCTATCCCTGTAACCCAGCATTTCCCATAATTAATCCACCTAACCTACACATCCCGCAACACTTTTTGCCAATTTTGTACGCCCATTCCACCGAACTGGCACATCTTTGGAATGTGCGCTAGATTTTCCCACCAAGAGATTGCATAATCCAGCAATAAAAAGTCAGGTGTTTCCAAGCTCGCCTCCAACATAAAGTATATTTTTAAAAATCCCAGCAACTGAAGCAATTGCCTGAATTTTCATGGAGGATGGAGAGAGTCTCCAGCTGAGTGGAGCCATGATTCCAGAGGTCCCAACCCCAGATTTGGCACCATGCACTGACAATTACTGTGGCAGTGGAAAGTGTGGGGAAGGATGGGATGGACGTGGCACGTCAGTGTTCACAGAGACTGTTGCACATATGAAACCCTGGTTGCCATCAAAGAAATCCAATTTTCCTTAAGTGGGATGTCCAAAACATGTCCTGCAGGCTTTACCCATTTTTAAAACATGTTTGCATTCTTCAAGGGAAAGTCGGAATTTATCAGAATTGTTTGGACAGGTGGAATATCATTTTGGACATGTCCCAGGACACCTTTGGCAGAGGTTAAGTACCATTTGGGGTTGTTAAAAGCAGAAATAAAAGTGAATAAGCAGTGGATAAACTCATTGGAACTGTCAACCTGTCAAAGTATTTAAATCTCCTGGCCCGTATATTTTTTTTAAAAAGTATTCAATTTAAATTGGTAAGCACTCTTTTTTTTTGTTTCGGGTCCAGTGACCTTCTTCAGACATGAAACATTAATTCTGATTTCTCTCAACAGATGCTGCCAGACTTGGAGGGCAGCACGGTGGCTCAGTGGTTAGCATGGCTGCCTCACAGTGCCAGGGGCCTGGGTTCAATTCCACCCTCGGGTGACTGTCTGTGTGGAGTTTGCATGTTCTCTCTGTGTACGTGTAGGGTTTCCTCCAGGTGCTCTGCTTTCCTCCTACAGTCCAAAGATGTGCAGGTTGGGTGAATTAGCCATGCTAAATTGCCCATAGTGTCCAGGAATGTGCAGGCTAGGTGGGTTAGCCATGGGAAATGCAAAGGTAGGGGGTTAGGTCTGGGTAGGGTACTCTTTGGAGGGTCATTGTGGACTCGATGGGCTGAATGGCCTGCTTCTACACTGTAGGGATTCTATGATTCTAATACCTGCTGAGTTATTCCAGCAATTTCTGATTTCCAGCAACTACAGTTCCTTGTTATTTTGTTAAGCACATTCTTTATTTCTGTTGAGCTGACTCCAAGTGTTGTCATTTTGGGATTAGGGCAGCATGACTGATTTCACAACTTACAGTTATTACAGTTGGATACCTGTAAATTCAAGGTTTGACTGACAACATTGTCGTTGATATGGGTCTATGATACGCATACTGGTTTTGTTTTAAATTTAAAATTAAGTACGTGAATATATATGAATTTAATGTTGGTTTAAGCATTTTTATCCATGAATTTGTGTATTTTCAAAATTGAGGTCATCAATAGACACATACAGCTTTAATTTTTTTCATCTCAGCATTGGTTCTGAGGTGTATACTGGTGAGTTGGCACTGAGGATGTAAGAGAAAAGAATTTCATGTGGGGTCAAGAGTTGGAACTAAGTTGGTGTAGTGGCTACAAAGGGCTATTGGGTCAGTATGTGGCAGAGTGTGTGAAGGGAAATGTGGATGAGTAGGGGACATGCGTTGGTATGAATGGGGGAGCATGTGGAGGCTGAGCGATTGCTTGGGTCAGGGACTAGAGAGTTGTTTTTTGCTTAATTATTTTCCTTACAAATTCTAGAGCACGGAGGCCTACCTTTCACACAGCCTGCCTTCACAGTTGACAGTCCTTGTGTCTCCCTCCACACTGTTTCCAAGGGGTGGCAGGCCTGACCCCACCAGCCATTCTGGGAACTAAAATCAGAACCTGAACCACTGTCTCCCTGGTTTGTGGATGCACTTCTGATTGGCTAGTAAACATTCAGGCCACTATTTCACTTCACTACGTAACTTTTCACTTCAGCTGTTTGAATGTTTGAAATAAATGTTTATGTCTTTGCTTCATTCCGTCGAGATAGCTGTTAAAGAGTGTGACACAACTTGATTTAGAAATCAGGGGCAAGAACTTGAATTGCTTTTGATCCCAGAGAAGGAGATAACTGAAAAAGCTCTCTTACTTCAAAACAACATCAATAGGAGCCCAATACAGAAGTTTACAGCTGTGTTAAGTAATTATAGGAATAACTAGGAAAAGTTCAGTTCAAGATATTTAATCAACAGCCAGTTTTACTGTTCTAACCTGCAGTTTCTCCAGTTTGTGAGATTGTAGCTCACATGTATCTAAACTCCATCCACCCACCTTGACCCCAATCCCTTAACACCTTTGTTCAACATAAATACATCAATTACAGATTTATCATCATTAATTGAGTCTCCGTCAACTACTTTCATTGGGAAGTTCCACACTTTCACAACCTATCCTTGAGGATGTGTTTCCTAGCTTCTCTCCTGAATAGCCTGACTCTGATTTTAAGTTTATGTGCACTTATCCTAGACTTCTCCAGCAACATTAAACCTTCTCCCAATCTATGTTATCAATATTTTTCAAAATTCCAAAGACCTCAAATAAATAATCCTTACACTTTCTGTATTCCACGGAATATATGACTATAATAATGCAGTACTTGGCACGCTGGAAACATTATAGTAAAACTGCAATTCCGTCCTTTCAAGGACAATAGAGCATTGTTTGGTGTGGTGCTCAAAACAGTACAGAAGTGATCAAACCAGAACTTTGTGTAGTTGCAGTAAGATTTTATCTGCTTTATACACATAGCCTCTAGTTTTAGAGACTAATATTTATTGAGCCTTTTTGATGTTTGCCCCTGCCTACCAAATTATAATGACCTGTGTACATGTACCCCTAAATCTCTGTATCTCCACTATTCCTGTATTTAAACCCTTTAAGAATAATCTGGCCTGTCCTTTTTGGTTCAAATTGGATGATCTAAATCCTGCCTCCATTGAATACCGTTTAGCACACTCAATTTGTCAGCATTTCTGTAATTTTACACCACTGTCTGCACCATCCACTCTGCCACTAATCAAGTGCAGACTTGAGGATCAAGCAGATGCAAAGCTAAGGTGTTATGTCTTATTTGAGGAAACGTTAATTGTTTTGTATTGTGGAGATAAGGTTTAAATTTGGTAGCAACATCAAGGCTAAGACTTCCATGTCAGATGGCACATTCATTTATTTCAGAAAGTAGTGATCGAGAGTAAAATTCAATTGCAGTTCAAACAAAAGCGTAATACTTTGGGTGCCAGTCACACAGTATTTGTGGCATGAGAATCTTAATATTTCAGGTTCATAACTGAACTAGAGACTTGCAGCTGAATATTATGTGGGGTAGGGATAATATCACAGAATCCCTACAGTGTGGGAGCAGGCCATTTGGCCCAACAAGTCTACATCGCCCTTCCGAAGAGCATCCCAGTCAGACCGATTTCCCTACAACCCAGCACCCACCTAGCCTGCGTATCCCTGGACACTACGGGCAATTTAGCATGGCCATTACACCTAACCTGCACATCTTTTGACTGTGGGAGGAAACCACAGCACCTGGAGGAAACCCATGCAGACACGGGGAAAATGTGCAAACTCAACAGTGACAGTCACCCAAGGGTGGAATTGAACCCAGGTCCCTGGTGCTGTGAGGCAGCAGTGCTCACCGCTGAGCCACCGTTAATAGTCAGGAGTAGGATCCCCTCTGCTTGACCAGCTCACCAATGGCTACTTTATACCTTTTCGAGTTGAATCTCAGAAAGTCGGTAAGCAGGTACAGCAAATGATTAAGAAAGTAAATGGAATGTTGTCATTTATTGCAAGGGAAATAGAATATAAAAATAGCGATGTTTTGCTGCCCTCATGTACAGCATTAGTGAAGTCACAATTGGTGTACAGTATATAGTCTTGATCTCCGTATTTAAGAAAAGATATATAATTTTTAGAAGCAATGCAGTGAAAGTTCACTAAACTGATTCCTGGGATGTGAGGAGTATGGTGTGGGAGTGTTATTTTATGAGGAAGGTTTGGTCCTAAGGAGTGGCAAGCTGATATGGAACTGCATGAAGACCGTATTTGGTCCCATCAGACGTCAGCCTAGCTCCCCTGGTGAAAGAGAGATGGGGGCCAGGCTGGATAGGGAAGCAGGGTTTGTCTTGTTCAGACAGGGTGGAGGCCTTCTATAGATGCAGTGTTCTGAAAAAGAGGTGCCCATCTTGCCACGCAGTCACCAGTTAGCCAAGAGAAGGCTCTTAAATGGCCATTGAACAGTCATTTAAGCACTTCATTTAGCATGAGAGTCAATATTTATCTCTCAAACATCTCTGCTGAACCATTTTAGCTGGCCATTTATCACATTTTTTAGTGGGATCTTATTTTTTTGGAAAACAATAATGTCCATGGTTCTTTACATTGCATCATTTAATGTACTTCAAAAGTACTTCAATGACTGTAAAGCATTTCAAAGGTCTCGAGGTTGTGAAAAACATTAGAGAAATTCTTTATCTTCTTTATTCCTATAGTCTACTACTGTAACAGGCACTAGCCCACAAAGTATAACAATTCCACGTCAAAAAAATGCATTAAGATTTCATCAATGGGTCAATGTTTATCTTTTAAAAATGCTATTCCCCATGAGTAGATCTTTGTCCTTTTCCTCTAGTTAGACACACATGGATCAAATGAAGTTTGTGAACTTGAGCAGATGATTGTGAATTAGTTACCTGATGAGTCTTACCCAACACCCAATTTTACCAAATATTATCTATGGTTGGTTTCAGAGGTTTAAAAAATCCTGTCAGTGTGCAATGCTGCTGGAACTACCATTGTTAGTGTTTCAGTCCCACTGAGGTAATTGTCTACGTCAAAGTTTCCTGGGTGAGGTAGAGTTGAAAATTGGCAAATAATTAAACTGGTTTTTCAGTTGCCCATTTTAAAACCATCTTCTTATGTCAACAGTAAAAGACCACACACACTGGATACTTTAAATAAGAACAAAAAGAGTATACAAACCTCAGAAGGTCCGGTACCATTTGAGCAACTGTGGGGCTTTTGTTTCTGTTCACAGATGCTCCCTAACCTGGTGTGTTTTCCAGCCTTTTTTTTGTTCTTAATCCATGTTCCATTGTTAGAAAATCAAACTTAGCACCAATGTGGCAAGTGGAGTTTGTTGCTGCAATGATAGTTAAACAGCCTCAGAGTGAAGGGATGACTTTTGGAACTGAGATGAGGAGAAATTTCTTCACCCAGAGGGTGGTGAATCTGTGGAACACATTGCACATATGGCAATGGTGGCCAAGTCATTGAGTGTTTTCCAGACAGAGACAGTTAGATTCTTGATTAGTAAGGGGATCAAATATTATAGGGAGAAGGCAGGAGAATGGGGTTGAGAAATAGATCAGCTATGATCAAATGATGGAGCTGACTTGATGAGTCGAAAGGCCTAATTCTGCTCCCATATCTTATGATCTTATAAATAAACTTGTCTGCAGGACAGACTTGAATTAGAGAGGAAAAGAGAAGATGCTATCACCACTTGCAGGAGAGTCTAATTACAATGTGTCAAGTTCGCATTGGTTAACATAGGAAAGTATCATGGGAAATCATTGGGAGAAAGTGTGCACAAATGCAATTTTTCCTATTGTGGATCAATGTTATATGTATAATAATATGCATTGGTATATATCTTGTTTGATCATTTATATTCGTCAACACACACCTGTGAATCTTGCACCAAAGAAGCTATTTGATCTATTAGGCCAATGTTACCCCCAAGTAGATCTGCGCAACTGGTTCCACTCCCTTCCTCTGGAGCCCTGTTTTTTTTTTCCTTCAAGTATTTATGATACTCCCATTTGAAAATTCTTTTGAATCTTCTTCTATCACCCTTTCGGGTAATGCATTCCAGATCATACCAACCAAATCTTTACATCACCTCTGGTTCTTTTCCCAGTCACCTTAATTCTGTATCCATTGGTTGCTGATCTTTCTGCCACTGGAAACAGCTGCTCCTTTTAGAACACCTCCATCAAATTTTCCCTTGAGCTTTGCTCTTTGGGGAACACTTCTGGTTTATCCATTTTCTCCACATTACTCTAAAATCCCATGTTCCTGGTACCATTCTAATCAAGCACTTCTGCATCCTCTAAGATCTTGATACTCATCAGAAGGTGTGATGTCCAGATTTCAGCACAATGCTGCAGTTGAGCTATGGTCAGCATCTTACAATGATTTAGCACAGCTCAATTCTGTTATGATTAAAATCAAGGACCCCACTTTTTTTTAAACAGACTTCTTGATATTTCATGTCACCTTCAAAGAATTGCACACATGTGACCCTTCCCATTCATTTTAAATCGCTTCTCTATGTTCTTACAAGCAAAATGTATTATCTGCATTAAATTTCTTCTATCCTGTTCTCCCATTTCACAAATCTATGTTCTGTTCTATGTCTGTACACATTGCTTATTGTCCTACTCATTTTTACAATATTTTGAAGTTTTGTGTCTTCTGCTAACTTCCAAGTGATGTCCTGGAACTCAAGTTAAAGTACTTAAACATTTAAAAATGTATGTTGAACACACTATCGCTTTCCTGCCCTGAATTCAAGCCGTTAATGACCTCACAAGAAACAGAAAGCAAAACCATCTGTCAGTAAAGCTGCTTTTCAGAATTCCTGTTTGATGTGCATTGTCAAACTGAATTGGAATTCACTTGCAAATGGATGGCTTGGGTGAAGATAAAATTCAAGTTTGGGAATGTTAAAAGTCCAAAATTTTTAGCAGGTCAGTCTGAATTTGGTGAAAAAAAATGGTTGAAGTTTCAGATGGGAGTGGAGTCTGATGGTGTCATGCAAATTTGACATTCTGCAGTTTGATTCTGTGGAGAATGGAGGCAAATTCAGCTTGGTTTAGTTGTGGTTGCGTAGCATAATCACAGCTGATCACAGACATTGAATGAGGCAAATACACCGTCAATACATGAAAGATCACAAATTAAACTTTTGTTTCCTATTGAAGTTACATTTCACAGTATCATTTGTATGTACATAACTTTTTTTTAATAAATGTATTTGTGTGTCCATGTTTCTGTTTGATTATGTCCTGCCTGTTACAGAAATCAAGCGGTGCATGTGCATATAACATAATACTCAATCAGAAGTAGTCAGTTGCTTGCTGCTTCTGTAAATGAAGCAGCATTAAATGTCTACATGTCCGACTATACTTCCAACAAACCAGTAACAAACAATCACTCAAACACAATGTGGAATCATATTAAAAGAAAAGGTTGAACACACAGTTCAGCATTGTGAGTTGCTGCCTAAAATATAAGCAATTATTATGATAGTTAAAAGACAAACTCCTGGAGCAGTTTTTGTGACTATACAACTAACATTTTATATTGTGTCAATCTGCGTTTAAATGGGACCTTCAAGTGCTCTGAATTTCTCAAATTCATGTTCTGCGTCCTCAGTTTTCAATGCTGTACCATTTGCGGCCGTGCTTTCAACTGCCTAGGTTTTAAGCTCTGGTATTGCCTCTCCAAATCTTGTTGCCTCTCCTTTTCATTCTCTTCCTTTAACATGTGCTTAAAATCGATGTATGTATGGCATAGTGGCTCAGTGTGTAGCATTGCTGCCTCACAGTGCCAGGAGCCTGGGTTAGATTCCACCCTCAGGTGACTGTCTGTGTGGAGTTTGCACGTTCTCCCTGTATCTGCGTGGGTTTCCTCCAGGTGCTCTGGTTTCCTCCCACAGTCCAAAGATGTGCAGGTTAGGTGGATTAGCCATGCTAAATTGCCCATAGTATCCAGGGATGTGCACGCTCAGTGGATTAGCCATGGGAAATGCAACGATAGGGTGGGTCTGAGTGGGATGCTGTTAGGAGGGTTGGTATGGACTCGCTGGGCCGAATGGCCTGCTTCCACACTGTAGTGATTCTATGATTACCCTGTGGTCATCTATCTGGATACCTCTTTATGTAGCTGGGTGTTAGTTTTTTTTCTGATTACTCTACAGCATTGAACGATGATTTAAGTGCACGTTGTCATTCTTCACTTGACCCGAGAGATCCCAAACCAGAAAAGAATAGAAATGAAACAGCAGCCTTCCAGGTCCCAAGCTGGACTATTGGCCCCGAGATTGAGGGGGAAAATGGAAGTGGGTGGGTGTTTAATTTTGCACCTCCTGTCATCATGTTGATAAGCTTGCACTGTCTCACCTGCAAGATTCCCAGGGGTGGAATCAGGGATGGAAAAACTGCCCACAAGGGACAGGTAACAAGTTAAGGTAAGTTGAGTATCAAATTGAGCCCAGTTATTGTAGGCCGACAATGGAATCAGTGGCCTCCATTGACAGACTTGGATAAGGAGGGCAGCATTCCAGAGAAATTCTGAGGCCCTCCTCAATTCATTAGCCACCCGCCTCCCACCATCAAGGTCAGATGATTTTTCCCGATCCTGCACTGTCTCCGGAATAGGCACCCAAGACTCATTTTCTCTGAGTTGGCAAATTAGGCTACAGGGCACCCTGCCCTTCAAAATGGGCTGTTGGGTGGTCTATTAGGCTTGAGGGCCAAAAGGAGTCCAATCAACATGGAAGGAGCTGCACCCTGCCATTGGGGGTGAGAGAGAGAATATATCTCCATCTCGAGTCACTCACAGCACTTCTAACATAATGAATTTAAAAAATGGCCTCAGCTGTTGACCGCCATCATGGTGGGATGCTGTTTCATTTCTATTTCCTTCTGGTTTGGGAACTCTGAGGTGAAGTGAAGAACGACAACGTGCATTTAAAACATAATACAGTGCCGTAGAGTAATATTATCACACATTAGACCTCGATGTTAGCTCTGTTTGGTGGAGTTAAGATTCCCATTTGAAACTAGAGCAGGGATAACCTCCCACACCCTCTTCACCAGCTCCCTCAGTGTCCTGTAAAATATTTATCTTTCAACCAATCCCTTTGTACCAATTATCTGGTCATTATTACTTTGGTCTTTATGGGACCTCACTGTGCATAAATTGTTTGCCAAGGTTTCAAAATTACAACACGGACCATACTTCAAAAGTGCTTAATTAGCTGTAAAATCACTTTTGGACATGGTGAGATTGCATAATTTCCAGTCAAAATAGAAGCTTGACTGACCTTTAGATCAGGATTTCGGATTCACCCTGTGGTTTCAAACATTGCTAACAGTTTATTAATTATAGATTTTGATGAGCAGTTCAGTGTTTATTTGTCGGTCTAGCTTCTGTGCTTAACCATTTCTGATGTGCAAGGTCAGAAATCTATATTACCCTCAAGATAAATGCTAATGTTCCATCTTTAAACTGCTAAAAGGTGATGTCTTTGAGGTTCCCCCTCCAAATTGCTCACTAGAAATAAGGAACTCAGTAATTTGCCAACCTGCTGTTTTTCCTGCTTTTAAACTCATTTGGTCCAGTGCTTGCGAGTTACTGTGCAACTGAAACTGCTTGTACTAATCTTAATGAAGAAGCTGGTGTGCATATGTGATGGGAAGGACATATAAAACATTATTTGGTTGTAACAGATCTGCAGGCTATTGTCATGCAGGTAGTTTTGATGTTTCACTTGTCAGTGTTCAAGAAGGTATTTGACAAATTATTAGAATCGCCCTCAAAAAGATTACATTGTGAAAGGGAAATACAGTGATATTATACCTCCTTCTTGCTCATCACAGTCATCAACAAAAATAGCTTAACTGTTTTGCAATATTGTTTGGCCTGAATATAAAACCCAGCTACAGTAATTGGTTGAATGATGATGAATAGATCTAATTAGTTGGTCAGAAGTACTCAATGATTATTGAGTATAAATTAGCATCAGGGTACTTAACATTTAGAAATCATGCTAAAATTAGGTTTAAAGATTAATGATTTTCCCGATATATTTCAGTGGGCTAAAGACTTGGAGCAGCTACTAGGTACTAGATAAGCAAGGCAATTTTTAAAGTAACTTGAATTGAGAGTTTGTTTCTTGAATTTTGCAGTCACAAAGAGGGGAAGCAAGCTAATAAATTCACCATGTGGAATTTTTTGCAACACCTCTACAGTCTGACAATAGTCTTAGAACTTGCCCCAGTTCTCATGAGACTTTGCATAAAACAACTATTATTGCTGGGTCAGCAAATTGTCTACTTGAGAGAGTTCTCACTCAAAAGGATGGACCCCATTGCCAAACAACAGTGAAACAGGTTGCTGTTAGTGTGAGAGATAGTAGGAACTGCCGATGCTGGAGAATCTGAGATAACAAGGTGTAGAGCTGGATGAACACAGCAGGCCAAGCAGCACCAGAGGAGCAGGAAAGCTGACGTTTCAGGTCTAGACCCTTCTTCAGAAGACCCGAAACGTCAGCTTTCCTGCTCCTTTGGTGCTGCTTGGCCTGCTGTGTTCAATCAGCTCTATACCTTTATCTCTGCTGTTAAGTGTGAGTTTTGTTGCAGTGTTGAGGTCAGCATTTGGAGTTCAGGTGCTCAAGTAATTTCCAATATTTCAAAGTCCACATATTGCAACAAAATGAATAAAGTTAGTTTTGAATTCAAATTGAAATGATCTGGAAGTATACAAACCAACCTGAGCTTTTTGTGGAGTCATTACAGATGAATCTTATTTTTAATTCCATCACCTCCCCTTCAACATGCTCCCTGAGTGGAGTCACTCTGAATAGAATGTGGGTGCACATTAAAAAGCCACTTTTTTCGTTGGAAAATGGGCACTAGACATTTATGTGGCACCACTTCCATCGAATTAAACAATCACTCCCACCACTACTGACCTACAATGGTGTACACAATGTAAGATGCATTGGGGTAACTCACCAATAGTCCCGTGGCAACACCCTGTGTGCCTGTAATCTCTACAACATGGAAGGATAAGTATATCAGTGTGTGCAAATGCAAACATCTGAATTGGGATCAGGAGCAGGCCACTCAGCCCCTTTAGCCAGCTCCATTATTTAGTAAAAATGGGATCATCCCTGTCTGCCAGTTCCTCTACCTGACACACACTTTTCTTATGTGGATGTCTATTACTATTCCTTCACTTCTGTTGGACCAAAACCCTGGAACTCCTGTACTACAGTAGTTCAAGGAGGTGGCTCATCACCAACTCCTCGAGGGTAATTAGGTGTGAACAACAAATGTTGATATTACCAGCAACACCAGCATCTTGTGATAAAATAACAAAAAATCCAAGTGTCAGCCACTGCTCAGTTGATCGTGCATCTACCTCTGCATCCGAAGATATGGCTTCAAATTGCACTCCAGTGATCTGAACACAAAATTCACAGCAGCATTCCAGTCCAGTATTGAGGGAGTGCTACACTGTTGGAATTGCAAGTGTCATCCTTTCCATTTCAAGTGGACTTTAATGGTTCCATGGCATTTTACAAGGAGGAGCAGGGGAATTCTTCCATTGTCTTGGCCAATAGTTGTTCCTCAACTGCCATTGGTAAAGTGGATTCTCTGGTTATTTATGACATTACTGTTTGTGGGTGTTGCTGTGAACAAGTTGTCTAGATATTCCATTGCATCAAACCAATAACTCTGCCTTGATCCTTTAATTAGCTCTAAAATAATATGCCACAGCCTAAGGTCATAAAAGTCACAAATTCAAATTCTTTCTACTAATGTTTTCTTTGTGATTTCATTATAGAAAGCTATTTGTCTGTTCTTAAAGTTTGTGTTTGTTAATCTAGGGGTTGGAGCACAATAGATATTCCCATGCCTTAGTTGCATTCAGTGTTGTCAGTGTCAAGAAGGATTCTTGTCGCAAGCCTATCTTTGTTAATTGTAATTTGTTTTATTTAACCTATTTTTCCTAATCAACCTGTTGTTATTACACCTGTTCCAGAGATGTTATTAGACACTTCTGGAGTGAGTGGGACTTGAACCCAAGATACCAAGGTGTAGAGCTGGATGAACACAGCAGGCCAAGCAGCATCAGAGGAGCCTTCCTGCTCCTCTGATGCTGCTTGGCCTGCTGTGTTCA
>NC_063333.1:126846016-126927474 GCF_021869965.1 Rhincodon typus
TCTCCAGCATCTGCAGTTCCTACTATCTCTGGGACTTGAACCCAGGTCTCTTAGTCCATGCATAGGGACACTACCACTGCACCACAAGAGCCCTACATTGATTAGGATTTTTTTTTGAATTATTGACTTATTTTTCTAATCAACCTGCTCAGTGGTGTTTTTACACACCTCTGGAGCTGGTAGGACTTGAACTCAGGTCCCTTAGCTCAGGGGTAGGGACACTACAATCATTATCATCATCATTGGTGGTCCCTCGCAGACGAGAATAACTCTCTTCCACTCTCAGGGTGAGTCTGTAGGTGGCTGGACTGTCCAATGGGGCTTCCGTAGACTCTGCCACACTTGGGGCAGGAGGTGTTTGTGGGAAGGGGTGAGTGTGGCATTGGTGTGGCAGCAGGCTCCTTATGCTGTTTTCGCCTGGCTTCCGCTTTTTCCTGATGGTAATTCTCGAAGTGCTCAATGCCTCCCCGCATGCTCCTCCTTCACTTTGGACGGTCTTGGGCCAGTGATTCCCAGGTGTCTGTGGGAATGCCACACTTCGCCACTGAGGCCTTGAGGGTATCCCTGAAGCGTTTCCTCTGTCCACCTGGGGCTCCGCTGCTGTTTCAGAGCTACGAGTAAAGGGCCTGCTTGAGGAGTCCCATGGGAGACCCATGCTCTCATATGCCTCTGTAAATGTGCTGACGATGGTCTGGAGTTTGTCCTCTGACTTTGCACATACACAAGCATCATCCACATACTACAGCTCGATGATACTGGATGAGGTGGCTCTGGTTTTGGCTTAAGGTGGTGGAGGTTGAATAATTTCCCGCTGGTCCTGTAAGTCAGCTCCACTCCAGTGGGAGCTTGTTGGCAGTGAGGTAGATCGAGGACAGTGCTTCTACACTGAGTTCTGGGAGCAATTTCTGAAACAAACACAACCAAGAAGCAAAAAAATATGAATGAACTGTGAATGTTGGAAATCTGAAACAAAAACAGATATTGTTGGAAAATTCTCAGCAGGTCTGGCAGCATCTGTGATGAGAAATCAGGATTAACATTTCAGGTCCCATGACTCTACTTCAAAACAAGAAGCTACAGGAGGTGGAAATCCTCAGTGGCTGAGGCAGTATCGGTGGAGAAAAAGTGAATATTCCAGTTCAGGTATATTCAGTCTGCAATAACCAGCTGCTCTGTGTTGCCCCACACCTCTAGGGCTGTCACCGCCATCGCTGAGGGCAGCTCAGAATCGGATTCTGTAAGACATGAGATGCAGAGTCACTGAGGTCATGTTCAGCTTCTTCAGCCATTACTACTGCAGCACAAGAGCCCTCCTTTGATTAGGATTCTTAAGGCATAGATTGTGTGATGCGGATTATAGTGATTATAATAAGGTCAGCCAGCTGGCCATCATTGAATTTGAATTCCCCTATTGGATCTGTTAATCTGGTCCAATCAGGGAACCTTGGTTGGCATAAAAGGGAAAATGTCAGGCATATAGAGCCCCTGGAATGCCTGACTTAGTGAGACGCAGTGCGATCGTTGAAGACTATGCATTTGTAAATGAAAGGTGATCGATGATGGGATGAAGAGTTATTTCAGTTTGCCAGAGATTAGGGTTGATTTATCAGCAGCAGTGAAGTTGATGATACTTACGCAGAGTTAGAGAATGTGAGGCTGATGAGTCGCTATATGCTGGGCAAATGATTGAATGTGAAGAGGTGGGCAGTCAACGTGTGACCAGAAACAATAGTACGCTTGCTTTTATATGGCACCTTTGTCAAAATGCTTTGCACAATGAATTGCCTTGATAAGTTCAGTGACACACAATATATGACAGTAAGAAGAAACAGTGATAGAGGTGGGGAGATCATTGTTATAATGCAGGAAGCAGAAATGTTGAATGCGTTTCCAGGTATTGAATGGCACTAAAAGTGTTAGTGAGGAATGGAAAGGTGAAATTAATGAACTTAAGAGAATCAAGGAGAAAGCTGTCGTGTCAGAAAGAAGAATGGAGGTAATAAAGTAGGAGACTTGATAGTATAAAGTCCAGGCAGCTTTGTTCTGTCATAAAAATAAGAGGAACAAAGGTGAAAGCAGAGGATTTTTTGGATACAATGAATATATTAGTGCATGTACTCGAAGAGCTAGTTGTTCAAAGTAGGAATTAATAGCATGCTTAAAAAAAAAAAGTCAAGGGTCCTCAAAAATTGGTTGAGGGACCTTACGTTGAAAGTAAGTGACATAAGTAAAGACCATTCAATCTCTCACTGTACTTCCCTGATCCTCCCACATACCAGTGCTTTGTATCCAACAGTGTTTAGAGTGTCATATATCCCTTAGAATCATAGAATCCCTACAGTGTGGAAGCAGGCCATTCAGTGCATCGAGTCCACACTGACCCTCTGAAGAGCATCTCACCCAAACCCACCATCTCCATACCCTATCCCTGTAACCCCGCATTTCCCATGGCTAATCTATTAAGCCTACATTTCGTTGGAGACAATGGGCAATTTAACATGGCCAACCCACCTAACCTGCCATCTCATATTTTATTTATGAACTTCTTTTTTCTAAATTTTATCTGAAATGTACTTTGCACAAATGTAACTTTCTGTGTCCTTTTGACTTATAGTTACTGCTCTATGTCATTTGATACTTTTATGTATTCCAGCATATTATCAATTTTCTAGATGGCTTCTGCCCACATCAGTTTCTCTGCACTAACTGTTTTCACGACTGTAAAGCAAGGTATGCATTTTTCAACCAACATGCCGTGTTTTCCAGTTGTCTGCGCATAACTGATGCAAATCCTTTTGCAGTTATTAAATGATACTCATTTGCAACTCGTCCTTCTAATTTATTCTTATCCATGAACAAAGAAGCTTACAAATGATTTCTGCGTCCAGGACATTTATGTAGATGTGACAACAGAGGCCAAAACATCTTTCTCAATATTACGGATTGGATCTTCACCTCAGCATTGGGAAATTTGTTGGTTCAGCCTGTCTATGGAGAAAGTGCCTGTCAAGTTGGAAACATCATTATGGGGAAGATGGGTGTGACTTCATGTTGTGACTGCTATCCTTGGAAAGAGTTCAAAGGCAGCCACAGGGGCTGCTTATGCAGAAAGGGATGGTTGAAAGGGCCCACCTTGGTACACTGGAGCTAGGTTCCAGTTGGAATAAAAGCAATAGGTTAGAAAGAAACCTTTTATCCTTCGCCCCTCACACTTGCCAAGCCTCCTCCGACCAAACTATGCCCCTCCACTTACCCTCATCGGAGCTCATATCATCCATGTTAACCTATGCACCTCAACCCATTCCATCACGACAGCATGGTGGCTCAGTGGTTAGCACTGCTGCTTCACAGCGCTGGAGCCCTGGGTTTGATTCCACTGTCGGGCCATTGTCTGTGTGGAGTTTGTACATTCTCCCAGTGTCTGTGTGGGTTTCCTCCGGGTGCTCCAGTTTCCTCCCACATTCCAAAGATGTGCAGGCTAGGTGGATTAGCCATGCTAGATTGTCCAGGTATGTGGAGGCTAGGTGGATTAGCCATGGGAAATGTGGGGTTACAGGGATAGGTTGGGGAGGTGGATCTGGGTGGGATGCAGTTCAGACAGTTAGTCTGGGCTGAATGGCCTGCTTTGACACTGTAGGGATTCTAAGATCATGGATCCTCCTACCTTCCAGGCCAAGAAATGCCTTTTCTGTTGACCGCTTTAATCCCGCATACCTAGGGAACTTCCATGCACATTCACTCAATATAAAACCAACAAACCCTCTAGTAACAATGGCATGTGTATAAAATTCTTTTTCTTTTTCAAAGTCACTCATTCGTAACTTTCTGGAAAATGTTTGTTGTCTGCAGTCTTACAAGTGTAAGTAGTAGAAACTAAAAACTCTTGACACCCCTTTCTTTTCTGTAAATAACATTGGGAAATTAAGAAATAGATCCAGGAGAGGAGAACTATCAATAAAGTGATGCTTCTCTCAGACACAGATGTTTAACAACAAAGATGTCAGGGGTCTGAAATAGAAATCAAGCTAGTGAGCTTTCCCTGAACTGTCTCCAGTACAAGTAAATCCCTCCTTAAATAAGAAGACCAAAACAAAGTATTCAAGGTGTGGCCTCACCAATGCTCTGTACAAGACATGCTCACTTCCATGCTCCATCTCCACAAACTATGAAATTTTACAAGATTACAATTGATGCTTCCACTATCTCTGTAACAACTTCTTTTAAGATCATAGACCACCAAGTCCAGGGGACTTGCGATCCTTTAATTTTCTAAACTTCTAATTTTCATTCACCATGGTGATATAATAGCTCTAGGCAACTAATTTGATACTCTGTTAAGTACCGTTTGGATGGGAGTTGGAATGAGACTTCAAGACACACTAGATAACTCTCTCAATCTCACAAATCTCTGAAGGACTCATTGTATGAAAATGGAAAGACACAGATTCAGAAGTAATTTCTCCACATTTTGAAATTAATGCTGGATGATCCATGCTTTCTTACTTTGAACATGGGACACAGTGTGGGTATTGCCACTTTTCATGTTTGCTGATATAAAATGCCAGACTCAGCACTTAGCTCATATATTATGACTGAAGTAAAGAACTGAATAGCTTTCTGTGATAAATCTGTGTCCCAAAGTCCATAGAGCTTTTTTCTTTTGTTGCTAGGAATTGAATGGGCTAGCTGAGGAATTAAAACAGTTGTTGTGCTTTGACTGAAAATTCCAGTTTAGGATCGTAAAATGATACAGTGTAGAAAGAGGCCATTTGGCTCATTATCACTGCATTGGCTGTTTGGCAGAGTTCTCTGATTAATGCCTTTCCATGCATCTTCCCCACAGTCTGGCAACCATTTTTTTTTCTCTTTAACTGTTTCGGATCACACAAACTCATTGGGCAAAAAGAATTCTCATCCGACCTTAAATCTGTGTCCTCTGATCTCTGATCACTGATTCTTGTGGCTCAGTGCTGGTCACAGGCCTCCAGTCCAAGAAACAACCCTCCATTGCCACCCTCTGTCTTCCACCTTCAAACCAATTTTGTATCCAATTTGCTAGCTCCCCCTGGATCCCATGTGATTTACCCTTACTAACCAGTCTACCATAAGGAACCTTGTCGAACACTTTGCTGAAGTCCACATAAACAACGTCTACTGCTCTGCCTTCATCAATTTTCTTTGTAACCTCCTCAAAAAACTCAATCAAATTTGTGAAACACAATTTCCCACATTCAAAGCCATGCTGACTATCCCTAATCAGTCCTTACCTTTCCAAATGCATGTAAATCCTATCTCTCAGAATCCTCTCCAACAACTTTCCCATCACTGACTTAAGGCTCACTGGCCTATAGTTCCCTGGCTTTTCCTTACAGCCTTTCTTCAATAATGGCAACAGATTAGCCAACCCCTAGTCTTCCAGCACCTCACCTATGGCTATTGATGATACAAATAACTCAGCAAGGGGCCAACAATCTCTTCCCTAGCTTCCCACAAAGCTCTTGGAAACACCTGATCAGGTCCCATGGATTTATCTACCTTTTTGTGTTTTAAGACCTCCAGCACCTCTTCTTCGGTAATATGAAGTCTTTTTGAGACATTAATATTTATTTATAAGCTCATAACATACAGGGCCTGAATTTGGCCATTTGGACCATTGAAGTCTGCTCCGCCATTCGAACATGGCTGATATGCTCCTCACCCCCATTTTCCTGCCATCTCCCAATAACCCTTCAACTCATTTCCAATTAAAAATCTGTCTAACTCCTCTTTATATTTAATCACTGTCCCAGCATCCACCGCACTTTGGGGTAGTGAATTCCACAGATTCACAACCCTTTGGGAGAAGTAGTTTCTCTTCAACTCTGTTTTAAATTTGCTGCCCCTCATCCTAAGACTATGACCCCTTGTCCTAGAATGCCCCACAAGAGGGAGCATCTGCTCCACGTCTACTTTATCTATACCTTTTATCATCTTGAATACATAAATCTGATCTCCCCTCATTCTACTAAATGCCAAACAGTATAGGCCTAAACTGTTCAATCTGTCTTCATACGACAAACCCCTCATATCTGGGATCAACCTAGTGAGCCTCCTCTGAACTGTTTCCAATGCCACTACATCTTTCCTCAAATACGCAGGCCAAAACTGTACACAATACTCCAGATGCAGTCTCACCAATGCAGTCTCACCAATGCCTTGTATAGTTGCAACAATACTTCCTTACCTTTATATTCTAGTCCTTTCGCTATAAAAGCCAATGCTCCATTCACTTTCTTTATTGTCTGCTGTACCTGCATGCCAGTTTTCTGTGACTCGTGAACGAGAACACCCAGATCCCTCTGCACTGGAACACCTCAAAGTCTCTCCCCATTTAGGTAATTGGGTCACCTTCCCATTTTTCTGACCAAAATGCATGACTTCACACTTATCCATGTTAAACTCCATCTGCCACATTTTAGTCCATTCTCCTAACCTATCTGTATCTATTTGTGAGGTTCATATTTCCTCATTGCAATTTACCATCCCGCCTATTTTTGTGTCATCCGCAAATTTGGCTATAGAGCCTTCTGTCCCTGTATCCAAGTCGTTAATGTAGACTGCAAATAGCTGGGGTCCAAGTACTGAACCCTATGGCACCCCACGAGTTACTTCTTGTCATCAGAAAAAAAACCACTTATCCCGAATCTCTGCCTTCTGTCCATCAGCCAGTCACCTATCCAAGTTAATATCCCCAAGTTTCCGGGCTTCCAAGTTCTTCTCCAAAGTAAATACTGATGCAAGATATTTGTTTGGCATCTCACCTATCTCCAGTGGTTCCGCACATAAATGGCCACATTCATATTTAAGGGGCCCTGTTCTCTCCCTAGTTACTCTTTTGCCCTTCATGTATTTATAGAATCTCTTTGGATTCTCCTTAACTCTATTTGCCAAAGCCATCTCATGTCCCCTTTTTGCCCTCATGATTTCCCTGTTAAGTATACTCCTACTGCCCTTATACTCTTCTAGGGATTCATTTGATCCCAGCTGTCCAAACCTGATCTTTGCCTCCTTTTTCTTGACCAGAGCCTCAACTTCTCTCATCATCCAGCATTCCCTACAGCCTTGCCCTTCACCCTGAAAGGAACATACTGTCTCTGAACTCTCATTGTCTCATTTCTGAAGACCTCCCACTTCCCAACTATCCCTTTGCCTGTGAATAGCCTCCCCCAATTAACTTTTGAAAGTCCCTGTCTAAAACTGTCAGAATTGGCCTTACTACAATTTAGAACTTTAACTTTTTGATCAGTTCTATCCTTTTCCATAACTATTTTAGAACTAATAAAATTATGATTACTTGCCCCAAAGTGCTCTCCCACTGACACCTCAGTCGCTTGCCCTGCCTTTTTTCCCAACAGCAGGTCAAATATTTCTCCTTCTCTAGTAGCTACATCCACATATTGAATAAGAACGTTTTTTGTACACACTTAAATTCCTCCCCATCCAAGTCCCCAACACTATGACAGACCAAGTCTTCGTTTGGAAAGTTAAAATCCCCTACCATTACAACCTTATTTTTCTTATCTGAGATATCATTACATATTTATTTCTCAATTTCCCACTGATATTGGAGGGCCTATAATACAACCTCAACAAGGTGATCATGCCTTCATTATTTCTCAGTTCCACCCATATAACTTAAATGGATGATCTCCCAGGAATATCCTCCCTAAGTACAGCTGTCATGTTCTCTCTGACCAAAAATGCCCCATCTTTCTTGCTTCCCTTTGTATCCTTCCTATAGCATCTAGACCCCAGAATATTAAGCTGCCAGTCCTGTCCATTCCTGTTAAGGTCAAGGGCAACTGAAGGCAAGATTAGTGTGAGCTTGGGCAGGATCACTGTGATAATTATTTAGCAGGAAAACTGCATGCCATTTATCCATAGGGCCTCATCCCCTCAGTATTCCTTGAGTTTCAGGTGACAGAGGAATGCTACAGAAGAACGATGGAACTGGGTCCAGTCATAATTCAGTCAGATGACCAACAAGGAGTGCAGTCTGAGGCAGGATTAGATGCTAAGAGCAACTGGGGGAGATAACCATGTTTACTTCATGCATGAATCATTGTTCATAGGACCTACATCATGGTTTGATTACTTGCAAAGTAAGCGGCAAGCCTATATGGCTGAAGGGACAGTACTGACATCTCTACGGACAGAGTGGATTGACTGTGAACGTTTGGTAATTTACTGTTGGATGGATATGTAATGGTCCTGTGGGTATAATGCCGAGAGCGAATGATTCCTCTAAAACAACATTGCATGCTGGAATCTATTGAGAATGAGGGATTCACAGACCTTCCTTACATGTCTGTTCATTGCCATGCCATCTGGTACTGAAAGCTAACTTGTAGACCTGCCTGCTTTGATCCATCTTTCCTATTCTCAGTGTTAGCTGAGGTTTCTCGCTCCTCCATACCCATGTTTGACAAGGATTGTGTGCAATCTACTGCAAGTAACTATGTTCCTACAGCATTTTAAGCTGTTTATTAAAGAGTTATGCAAGAGTGGTGCAGGCAGCAGAACATTATTTTCATCAACCCAATGGTTTTTTAAAATTAATTCAAGGGGTATGGTCATTGCTGGCTAGGCCAGCATTTATTACCATCCCTATTTGCCCTTAAGAAGCTGGTGGTGAGCTGACTTCTTGAACTGCTGCAATCCATTTGTGTTGTTAGTAAGGGAATTCCAGGATTTTGATCCAGTGACACTGAAGAAATATCAACATAGCTCCAACTCAAGATGGTGCATGGCTTGGAGGGGATCTTGCAAGAGATGGCATCCTATGTTTCTGCTGCCCTTTTCTTTATGAATGGTAGAGGTTATGGAATTAGAAGGTGCTGTGCCAGGAGCCTCGTTGAATTTCAGTAGTGCATCTTGTAAATGATGCACTGTGTTTGGTAGTGAAAGGTGGCTCTAATCAAGTGGATTGCTTTGTCCTGGATGGTGAGAAGCTTCTTACAAGTTGTTAGACAGGTACTTATCTAGGCAAGTGGAGCACGCTGTGACTTGTGACTTGTAGATGGTGGACAGACTTCGGGGAAGTCCGGATCACTAATACAGTGACAATATCACAGTGCCATCCCTCTGCTCTATATTAGTCCGTTCACAGCACTCCAGCTGAGCTCACGGTTTTCCAGCGGGTATTCTCAGCTAGTCTTAAAGGACAGTTCCTTTCAGCCGGAGCCAATCCTTGCATTTGTGTGAGAGTCTGAAACAGCTGTCACACTTGGTTGGGGGGGCGGTGAAAAATGCATGCATGATGACCGCTCCATGGGAACTGAGTGCACACATCTGTGCGCATACATTGGGTGGAACTCATTCTGTTCACAAACATTGCAAACTAGTCCCAGGGAGCTCTGATCACCACATGCATGTGTCAGTAAACCCCTGCACCTGTGGGAAACCCACCATGCATTCCAAACCCTCAGATCTTTCCTCTTGTGTGTCAGTTCAGAACTAGGGGCACTGTTTTAAAACTAGAGATCATCCTTTTCAAAGAAAGAGGAGTCTTTTTTTTCTGTGTGTTGTGTAATTTTGGAGCACATTGCCTCAAAAGGAAGCAGAGGTGGAGGTCATTGAATACTTTTACGATTTGGCATGGGGTATCAAGCATTACTGGGATAGATGGGAATTTGCAAATTGAAATACAAACAAATCAACTTATTGAATTGCAGAGCAGGCTCGAGGGGCCACGTTGTCTCCTTATGTCCCTATATCACATGTTAGCATCTTTCATCTTGGCCCTCGAGATCCAATCTAAACCACACAAAATCTCTGGCTCTTCGAAACAGGGCATACTTGGCCCCTTTGATGCAGTTTAAGTGCAGCTGTCTGTGTGATGTTTGCACATGCCCCTGGCAAGCCTTGAAATGAGCAGCTGGTGTAGTAATTTAATGTTGTCGTAATTTCTAAAGTCACTTGCACCGGGATCCCTCCCAATCCAATGGTGTCACAATGGAGAGCACACAACTCACTGACTGATCCTTAGGTGTCCATGACCAGGATTGATATTGCCTCTCCAACATCTGCGAGTAATTGAGGCAGGAATGATTAGACTGTATGACATGCTTTTTGACCTGTGTTGGGAGTGGCCTTGGTTGGTACGCTCATTTATATTTGCCCTCAGCATCTGGCCCTGTCTCACGTTGCACCCCTAGTTGGTCTTCTGGCTGCTGTTTGGTTGGCCCCAGATCCATTGTTCTCCTGTGCAGTTCCTCCTTTGCCTGAAGCTCCATGGACACCGAATGGATGAGGCCAATTCTTCCTCCAGAAGTTCAACAGGGAATAAAACCCTGACATGTGTTCTCCAAGGGTGGTCTGACTCAGCCTACTAACTCTTCCTCTGCAAGTGTGAGCACTTTTTCTCATTGGCACCTGGACCTCCAATTGCATCAGTCAACAGCAGGTTCGCTGTTTCGGTAACATCCTGTTCACCCGGTAACGTAATAGGCTGAGGGCCGTTGCTCCATCCAGCAATGCCCATCACAAGTAGGTGATTTCCACCCCCCGCCGACAATGGATGCACCATTAGGACCCACACCAGGATGACTACATACTACCCAATATTCCAGCATAACCTATCTTTTATAAAGACTTTGCATAACTGAGTA
This sequence comes from Rhincodon typus, assembly GCF_021869965.1. Lineage (NCBI taxonomy): Eukaryota > Metazoa > Chordata > Chondrichthyes > Orectolobiformes > Rhincodontidae > Rhincodon > Rhincodon typus. The sequence continues at coordinate 126,856,666 of NC_063333.1, forward strand.
GTTTTTGGACTCTAGTTTTCTATTCAAGTCAAAGTTCCTATATGCGTTATTAACAGATTTGCAACTTGTCCTGCCACCTTCAAAGATTTGTGTACATTCCCACCTCACCCTCTCCCCTCAGATTTCTGTCCCTGAACCGGTCCTTATAATTATATCATGTAGTTCACATGGCCTCGTCTCATTTTCCTGACTAAACATTGCACTTCTCTGCATTAAATGTCACCCAACCTGTGTCTGCCTGTTTAACCAGGCTATCACATGCCCTTCTAAAGTCTGTTAATATCGCCTTCAGTGTTTACTGCATTCCTACATTTTGTCATCAGCTAATTGTGAAATTATGGCCTGGATATCCAATTCCATGGCATTAGTATATATTGAAGAGTAGAAGGCCCAAAGCATACCTCCTGGGAACACCAGAGTATGCTTTCTTGCTCTTGAAAACCAACTGTTCATGATCACTGTCTGTTTTCTGTCCCTTAGCCAATTTTGTAGCCAGGCTACCCTTCTGACATAGTTTTAATTTTGTTAACGAGTCCAATATAATGGAGGATATGAATCATCCAATTTGTGTACAGCAAAGCCCCAGAAACTAGCAACATCTCTAATGGGCTATGAAGCATTTTTGAAGCAATCCAGCAACAGTTTAATAATAGATCAATTTCTTCCTCAAGCAGCATGAAGTATAGCGTAATATCTTTTTGAGCCCATTGAATAGTCAGATACTTGATGATGCTCTTTCTTAAAAAACAAAATCTCTCTCTTCTGGGAAATAGTGAAAGGTTTTGAATGGTACAATAACCAATAGGAAATGATTGCTGAGATTTTAACAGGGTTATGTTGACATTAAAGTGATTACTGGACAAACTTTGGTTCAGAGTATGATATCTCTGATTGAGGCAACAAAAGATTTATCCTGAAAATCTCCAAGTGTTTTAATCTCAAGTTTCCATCAATGGAGAATTTTATAATTTAAAACCTATTTAGGCTGACGTGATTCCCTGGAGGTAAGATGGTGGGAAATCTTGAAAGATAGAATTTTTCATCTTAAATCAGGTTTTTAAACTCTTTTAAAACAGGTATGTAACCCTGATCAGCTGAAAACAGAGTCTTGTCTATTTGCCTTTCTTAATATCCAATTATATATAAGTTCACAGGAGTGGAGGGCTGGTATGTAGGGAAGCTAATTGATTTTGCAGAGCTTTCTGAGAAAAAAATACATTAAAAGGAAGATGTCACCTCTGTTAGGGAAGTACAAGATGTGTGTTAGCAGAGAGGCATTGCAGCTGATAAATAATTAATCAAAACATTTGATTCATTTTAGCGGTTTTATTGTGCTTCCAAATGATAAAGGGAAAGACTGCCATCAATCAGTATTAGTTGGATGTTTTTCACAAAAATGACTTTTTCTGGATTTAACTTTCAGATGTGGTATGAATTGGAGAGAGATGTTTCTCAAAATGTAATATGTATTAAGAACATCCGAGGAATAATCCTTGCAAGGCATTGTCACTGCAAGTTCCTTGTCTGTGTTTGTATTTTAAAGTGAGGATGATGGCAATCAAAATAAATTACTTGCATGAATGAAATATAACAGTGACACAAAACAAAGCAAAGCACCTATCGTATGTCGACAATTTCATCATTGGGTTATACTGCACATTGACCTATAACTAAGCACAGCTTACAATGGAGGCTTGGTACAGAACTAACTGCTGTGTTCCTCCTGCAGGGTATTGTAACTGTGACTCAGACCTCACTGCAGCCTCTCGACCATTCCAAAAGATTGTAGAACTTGAATCCATTTTATGCAGTGTACATTTGGAGACATATTAGTGAAACATAATAAACATGCGTCATTAAAAGTCCCTGGCCATCAAATGTTACCTCAAGAGCTTTCAGAAATATTGTCATTTTGCCATTTCTTCAATGTAGTACAGCAACCATGTTGGCAGATTCACTGCAAAAATTCACGTGGCAGAACTAGGCAAGCTCATTAATGCAGAATCTTATCATATGGATTGACTATCTGTCCTCTGTGTCTGATGAGGTAACCATAGTTCAGCTGGTAGCACCCTTGCTTCCACATTAGATTACTATGGGCTTAACTCCTTCTCCAGGGATATGAGAACAAAAATCCAAGCTAACACATCAGTGCAATACTCAAGGCTTGCTAATAGACATGCCCTCTTGGTTGAGAAATTAAACTGGGGATCCAACTTCCCTCTCAGGTGGATACAAAGATCTTTTCGGACTATTTCAAAGAAGAAGTGACCTCGCCAATGCTTATCCCTCATTCAACATCAGTGAAATAGATTGCCTGATCATTAACCACATTGCACTTTTATTTCCTACATTAAAACAGTGACTACACATCAAAGTAATTAATTGTTTGTATTCGGGGCGATAAAAGATGCTATATAAAAGGAAGCTTGTTCTTTCTCACATCGCGCAGGTATTCAATAGTATTGCTGAATGGGTTAGTGGGCAGAATCTTATTCTTCCCGGAGGTGGGTGGCGGGTGGGTGGAGTGTGGAAAATTTGGCATAAGAAAACATGGGCACCTTTTTCAGCTTCTAACCACTGACCCTCAACACAACCATGCAGCAGGGGAGGTATTGGGTGGGCCACCAGTCCTCGGGTCAAGTAAGGCTTTAAGGACCGCTTCCTGTCCCACAGCAATATTTGTAGCAGTGGGCAGAGGGGGATCCCAAGTTTGAATCAAACTCTCAGCACTTGTGCTCCTGACGGGAAACTGTGGCTTACTCTTTAACAGGTTTACTGGCCCCAATCGCAAGAATCTCAGGTTTTCCCTTCCCACCTTGGTTAGCATGCAGTCCCAGAGTGACAGTCACTCCAAGTGTTGCGGTTGTACCCAGAAAGTTGTTGGACATCAGATTGACCAGCAGTTCTGAGGGTGGTGCTTCCTGTTAGACACGAGTAGAAGTCACATTCTCGAAGTGTTCAACAGTTGCAATTCAGTTAATTAGCATCAGGCAGACTTGCAACCGACTATTTTTCCTGAGAGTGCGGAGAACCAAACATAAAATCGTACTCAGGTGAATCATTGGCTAAAATGTGACCTGCAGGAAGTGTGATTCATAGAATCCCTACAGTGTGGAAATAGGCCATTCGGCCCAACAGGTCCACACAGCCCCTCTGAAGAGCACCCCACCCAGACCCATTCCCCTAACCCTGCATTTCCCATATCTAACCATGCCTGGGCACTATGGGCAATTTAGCATAGCCAAACCACCTAGCCTGCATATCTTTGAACTGTGGGAGGAAACTGGAGCAAACCCACACAGACATAGGGAGAATATGCAAACTCCACACAGACAGTCACCTGAGGGTGGAATTGAACCTAGGTCCCTGGTGCTGTGAGGCAGCAGCGCTAAACACTGAGCCACCATACCACCACATGGGCTACTCATGGGAAATGCTTAGCATAGACAAATAGTGAACTGAGTGCACTGATGTTCCAAAGTTTTGTTGAAGGCTCCAGTCTCTTAGCTGTTGCAATCATCATAGTGAATAAAAGAGACCAAAATCCAATTTTTCAACAGCAGATTTCCCCTGCCACACTCCTGGCCCTACCTCATTCATTGTCCCTCCACCTAACAAACTCACTTAAGTATTTTTGATCATAGTAACTCTGTCCCATGGCTTGGCAAATCACAAGTTCTAATCTAAATTGTCTTTTTTTCTTTGTCATTAAATATGGGTGTCACTGGCAAGGCTAGCATTTGTTGTCAATTCCTGATATTCTTAATTTGAGTGCCTTGCTCAGCCATTTCAGAGGTCATGAACATAAAGTCATATGTAGGCCAGACCATGTAAGGATGACAGATTTTCTTCCCTGAACAGCATTAATGATCCTAATAGATTTTCATAACAATGGTAATGAATTCTTTTTAGTTTCATTTTATTAGCTGCTCCAATGGGAATTGAACCTGTGACGCAAGAACATTAGCAGGCCGCTAGCTCATTAGCCCAGTGACATATACCACTGCTACCTCTCATTTACTTTTGTACTTTTTGTGGATTGTGAAATCTAGTCATTTCTCATTTAGGTGTTCAAAGCTGTGCCAATTGGAGAAATGATTTGAGCAAGATTTTAATCAATTCAAGTTTGTGTTAACACATCTATTACAACTTATGGCACCATACTCAATTTTTTTAAGCGTGAGCTGTATCAGAAGTCTAAGTGAATAAATTTCATTCCAAATAAAATTAATCTTCTAAATTTATTTTATAGTACGGGAACAGGCAGTCCCCATCATTACTAATTGTAAAACAAAAACAGAAATTGCTGGACAAACTCACCAGGTCTAGCAGCATCTTTGGAGAAAAAGCAGAGTTAAGGTTCCGAGTCCAGTGACCCTTCTTCAGAATTGTAGTTGTCAAATTCCTGCCTTGAACAGTCAGTCACAAGTTTAGGATCCTGAGGCAGAGGGCAAGTGATCAATATCACACTCAATGCGAGACTCCCACTGATGTATCAGATTTGGTGAGGATGTGTGATTGCATGGAAGAGAAATCAATGGGAGATGCCTGCTTAATGTATTGAATTTGATTGGATTGTGTGTGTATGTGTTCACGTGTGTACATGACAGAGATGACTGTCCGTTCGAGAACGGAAACGAACCTTGTTCAAGGCAAAGTGATGCGCAGGACATGAAAGTGGCTTCCCAAAACCTGAGTTTTAAAAATAAGGTTGTATCCACAACTCCATGGCTAGATGGCAAAGAGACCATGCATCAGCTGGATGCACAAGAGTTATTTAACAGATGAGAGAATTGTCATTAAAAGTGGCAATAAATTCAAGGAAACCAGCCAAAAAGGCTGCACAAAAATGGCGTGAACAAGCTATCAAAGCATCTCCACATGGAGGAGCAGATGGCAAATTGGCAAAGAAGGACAGATATCTGCATGTAAAACAAATAGATAAATGCAGTCAGCATTTCAGCCAAGTCCACACCTATATGTATGAATCCTATTCCATTGTAGACAGATATGACTGCAATAACGTATTCCACTGGGGTGACATATGTGCTAATAAATGGGAGGTTGAACCAAACTGCTTTAGCCAAAATAAAACAGGAAAACTCAGTGAAGGAAAGCAACAAGAGTTTGGACCTGGTAACCTTGTGACTGACAGATGTATTATCAACACTCAGATGCACCAGGAAATGAACAATTCATACAGAGAGATGGACTGCATTTACACAATTTCTAGAAAATCTGTGGCCCACATTTTTGGAGTTGCTGATGAGTCATACAGTTTTGCTTTTCACCATATCTCTTCCTATCCCAAAGGCATGATGATACCAAGGGCACTGGGGCAGTGGCTCATCCAGGTTGCCCCTTGAGCTCAGAGGCAAAAAGCTAATTGTTCATGAACTATTAATTTGGGAGCTGACTAAAATTTCATTGGTGTTGAAGGGGTTTTGGGGGAATTATTATTTTGGCCGACTTGACTCCATAATATGATGCAGACTGATACCTCCATACCATGAGTATTGCTAAAACACAGATTATCTGGCCATCGTCATACTAATATTTATGGTGCCTTGGTGTATGCAAATTGACTGCTCTGTTTCCTATGTTATGCTTCAAGAGTTGTTAGTTGGATTAAAGTACTTGGTGACATCCTGGGATGGGTCAGGAGAAGTGCTACGTAAGTGCAATTCTTTCTTCACGTCATTACACCTTCTCAACATGTCTTTTTATAGCTTTCATTTTCTAGCACATACTTTTCTTTCCTTTAATGCATCTATGCTTATCACTTCAACCACTCCATGCGGTGGTGAATTGCACATTTTAACCACCCAATCGTCCAAGTACAAACTACATGAGCTAAGCAGCTGTGAGTAATTCAGTAAACTGTGTCTTTGCCAACATAGTTTCCTGTAGTTGACATATGGTTAGAATAAAGCTAGGCTCTGCTTCCAGATGAAGACTAACGGGAGGGAGGGAAACCGTCACAACAAGATTCCAGGTGTAAAAATAATGTGTTTACAATGGGATGATTTGCTTAATTATACAATTTAGGAGCAGAAGAAGCCATTTGGCCCCTCAAGCCTGCCCTGCTATTCATTTAGATCATAATTGATTTGATTATGACCTCAACTCTACATTTGCAGCTACCCCAATAACCTTGACATTTTTCTTCATCAAGAATCTATCCGCCTCTCTCTTAAAAATGTTCAATGACCAGGACTCTGTCAATGCCAATGACTAACCTAAAAATATTCACTCCATTGCTCTCTGCGAAAGAAAGCCCAGTCAATACACAGCCCTTTGAAATACAAATTCGTCTCCATCCTAAATGAGCTTTATATTGTGTTCCCTTAGTCCTTGTCTTTCTCATAGGGAAAAACATCTTTTCAGTATCTATCTTGTCCAGTTCCTTCAGGATCTTTTGTGTTTCAATAAGATCACTTTATTCTGCAAATCAAGGCAATGTGTTCTTGAGTCAGAAAGAAATTTCAAGCAGGTATAAAATTACCATGGGCAATGTTTAATTCCTTTGTTTCATTGAATCAATGTTGCTTTTTTTTGCTGTTGAGCGCTACTTAGAAATCTCCAAGATTGAGTGATTACTGGACTGTTAGATACAGTGTTTTAATTTAATTTTCTTAATATTGTAATGTATGTATTAATAATCTTTCTTAGAATCATAAGAGTCATACAACAAGGAAACAGACCCTTCAGTCCAACCAGTCCGAGCGACCAGGAGTGTTATTTTCTCTCCATTGGAATACTAATTTTAAGTTAGTAAAATAGCTTAATTTGTTTGGTTTTCATGCCTCAATTTTAATGCATATAGGGTACTTACAAACAAGCATATTAACAATAAAGGATGGGTGAAGGTTGCCTGGTCCATCCAGCCTCCCCAGCACAACTGTGATGCCTTGTGTCTCACAATATGTAACTATCCACCTCACTCAAAACAGTATGAACTCTCTTACAGATAGGGAAAAGAACTATTAAGAGCCCTGGCCAATTTGTAGGGTAGAAGTCTGGGAAATTCCTCCCCTATCCAGTTTGCTAGTCAACATTAGCCTAAGAGATAATTCAGTTCCTGAATTTCCTAATTTATCTACCATTCAGAGGGGTTGATTTCTGCCTCAACCAGAAACAGATGTTACTCTCCCTTGAAGAAATTGGGCAAGTCAGTGCCTTCTGTATGAGACAGCAGCCTATTTGAGAAGTCCACTATTCTTTGAGAAAAGGTCAACCTACTAACATCCAACCTAGATCTGACCATAAACAGCTTTAAATTTTGACATGAAGCAAAATACCAAAAGACCCTTCTTCAGATCTATTAATGATGGTGAACAAGATAAAAGGTGGGACACTGGACCTGAAACGTTAACTCTGATATCTCTCCACAGCTGCTGCCAGATTTGCTGACTTTTTCCAGCAATTTTTGGGTTCATTTAAAATTTTGAGTTCTGGCTTGAATCCAAATTTCTGTTACGTAAATATAGAAAAGCTTTCTACTTCTTGCATCTGACTCTTTGCAAATATCATCCATTCATTCCTATTATAATTTTCCTTTCAAGATAGTCTTTAAAAATATTTGTTACACTCCTTTAGTTAACTGGATGGATTGTTTCAGCTAGAGCAAGCCCTAGTTACTAGTGGTCTGATAAGTTCCAGATCCTAACAACTATTTACATAGATACAAAATAACACATTCCCAATTTTTTGCCTCATCTTTAGGTAGTGATCGACAAATAACTTTTTCAATGAATTGTCCAAATGCTTTAATTATTTTTACCTTCTCAAACACCCTCAATTTTGGATTTCTCTGGCAGACCTTCTGTTGAATGAAAAGAGGCCCAGTTTTTCACCAGAATTAAATCCCTTTATCTCTGCTAACAACTTTTTGAGTTTATTCTTGAGTTGTCCATTCCACAATTGCTGAACTCAATAATTTTTTCCCTCCTGCTCAGTGGAGAAGGAGTTACTGCTTAGTCATGGCCCTGTTCGTAGTGGCCTTGTTTATGAATCGGAAAGTTGTGAGTTCAATTCCCATTCCAGAGGTTTGAGCACAAATCCAGGCTGGCATTCCAATGTAGTACACAAGGAATGTTAGACTTTGAGATCTTCTTTTATGGCTGTGACATCAGACTAAGGCTTTTTTAAAATTATTCGTTCATGTAGTGTGGGCATTACTGACTGCACCAACATATATTGGGCCATCCATAGTGTTAAACTCACTGTGATAGCGGGCCATAACTCAAGCTCCACTATTCCCGAAGTTGTACCAGATGATCAGAAAGAATATTCCTGATGTTGGGGAAGTGCTGAACTAGGGGTCACAGTCTAAGAATAAGGGGTAAGCCATTCAGGGCTGAGATGAGGAAGAATTTCTTCACTCAGAGTTGTGAACCTGTGGAATTCTCTACCATGGAAAGCTGTTGGGACCAGTTCGTTAGATATATTCAAGAGAGAGCTAAACAAGGCCCTTGCAGCTAAAGGGATCAAGGGGTACTGAGAGGAAGTGAGAGTGGGATACTGAGATTGCATGATCAGCCATGATCATATTGAATGGTGGTGCAGGCTTGAACAGCCGAATGGCCTACTCCTGCACTATTTAGACTGCAAGACATAGGGGGGAGCAGAAATTCGGCCATTTGGCCCATCAAGTCCGCTCCTATGTTTCTATGATAGAGCATTTTTTAAAAGTATGGACTGTGCTCCAATTTACCTTACTTTCAGACCAAATTCAATGGAACACACGAACCAGATTTCTGTACTGACCAGAATTATTATTTTGATGAGTAATTAGACTACAAGTAAACAGATATAAACAATTGGCATATAACACTACAAACTAAACTGTAATCCCCATATGAACTTCCCCTTACATACACACAGGTAGAAAAATTGAGAAAATAGTTTATTGGCTAAGCCAAAAAAAACTGGGAAGTCAATTTAGTAACATTTACTTCCCAATTCCGAGGTTGAGATGGGGCTACTTTGGCTAGCCAAGGCCTTGATGTCTTTCTCTGGAAGCTTCCACTGGTTTGTGAAAAGTACAGAGTCTGAGTCTCTTGGAAAATGTTTATGATCTAATATTCAAAAGTCACAGTTTGCAGCAACTGCTTCCAGAAAGGTGACCTGGTTTTCTTCAAGGTTAAACTGAGATTTTTTTTTACTGCAGAAAACAGGCAGAGTCTGCTGGGGAGAACAACAGCACACACCTCTGTGTCTTTCTCTTTGTATGAGTTTGTGTCTCTGTAACTTGTTTCCAGTTCTAGCCTCAATCACTTGTTAACACCTCCTCAACTCCTTATGTGCATCGCACATTGCAGGAACTAACAACTGCAAAACAGAGTTCACAATAGGTATCAAATTCCTTGCTGTGAAATTATGCAGCCATCCTAATAAATTCCTGTTTTTTTCTTTTAAGTGTCTTTTCCCTTGTGGTCCCCAGCTTTTAAAGACACAAAAACAAAAGACACAGTTCTCACACTCGTTGCCCTTGGGAAAGTGGTATTGAGCTACCATCTTGAACTGCTGCAATCCATTTGGTGTAGCAAGACCCACAAAGTATGAGGGAGTTCCAGGATTTTGACAAAGTAACATTGAAGGAACAACAACATATTCAAGTCAGGATGGTGAATGACTTGGAGAGGATCTTACAGGTGTTCCCACATATTTGCTGCTCATGTCCTTCTGTATGTTAGTGATCGTGAGCTTGGAAGGTGCCACCTTACCATGGCACTATTCAAAGAACAACAAAGACATATTTAGCTCACCTAGCATGATAAAAAAAAGGTCATTATCCCAGTTGCATTTGTGAGGAGCATTAGCTGTATAAAAATGAACTGCCATATCTCCAGCATTATAATAAGAAATCTCAAAAAGAATTCATTTTGAAAAGCATTTGAGGACATCTGACCTTCTGAAAGCTCCTGTAAAAATATAAATCTTAATTTCTATCTTAATGCAGACAGGAATTGGAAATTTCACAGTGAGAGATTGAGCTGCTATTTACATCCACCCTGTGGCATTCTACTACTATGCTACCTCCGCCATCTGCGGTATATAATTAATAGCTCTGGACATTGTTTATTACCAGAACTTAGGATGCAAATCTTTTGAACATTTTGGGATATCTAATAATCAACAGCACTTTTGGCAGTTGTCAGTTATCACTTTTCCTTGTCCTTAATGTGGCTTCATCAGTGCACTATCAATGAAGAGACCAGGAGTCCGTGACATATTATTACTCCTCAGATTTGCTGCAATAGCTTTGATTTATCAGCACTATAGTCCATTAGAGTTTTCCCGAACTCAACTATTTCAGGTAAAGTGGGAGATGAAAAATTGCTGGGAAAGGCAAAGATCCGTGGAAGGGAACAAGCTTTAATAAAAAGAAGCCTGCTAGATGGGTTAAAGTATTGCTGTCTAATTACTGGTGTGTTCTTGTTAATGGAGTATGGTTCTTTGAGATAACACTTCACACTTCATAGGGAAAAAATTCCAAATCTGTCATATAAAAATTCCAGATCAGCCCTTTTCCGGGTGAGATTTCTATCGCATCTACATGCAAACTCAGGTCCCATAGGTAAAAGAACATTGTCTACTCACTGATCGGACACTGCTTGTATTTTGCAGAAGGACACTGAGATCACAGAAGAAGGCTTAATTATTTCTGATTTGAAACCCATTCGCAAACATCATGGGCAGGACATGGAAGTCTCGAGCAATACTAAAGCATTTTTCCATTTTGTCTGTATCTCAGATTGATTAGCTTTATGTCAGAAAGAACTCAGAAACCTGCACTGCAGGCAAAGCTCCCAATGTGAAATTGTGCAGACATATTCCCACTCCCATGTTGTGATTAGGACTGTTGTGGAAACACGCAGAATTAATGGTTAATTTCCTAGACTGCGCTGCGAGAAACCCAGGAGAACAACAAACATAAGAGGCATTAAAAAGTGTGGTTTTGTTTATTCTCTCTAAATATTTTTGTTTATCAATGATATAAATATTGCAACTCAGGGAGAAATTGCTGTTTGGCCAGGTCAGGGTTTGAAGTAATGTGATGAAACCTCCAGGAATGCATCCAAAAAGAGTTAGTAGCATAGACAAGATTAATATGTAATATTCCTACAACCTTCCAAAATTGTTATTAAAGAAGGTGTAGTAAGATAATGATCTGGGTATTCTATTGCATACATCTCTAAAGGAGTGCTGCACAGTCAGAGATGCTGATATTCAAGTGAAGCCATTAAATTGAGGCCCTATCTACACTCTCAAGAGGATATTATGATCACAGGGCAGTATTTCAGCCTGGAGAATTTTCCCACTCTGCTAGCCAAAGCTTCCTTCGACCAATGTTATCAAAAACAGATTATCTGATCATTTTCACATTTCATGGGATTGAACTGTATACAAATTGGCTGTCATTATTTCTACATTACAACAGTGGCTAGACTTCAGGAAATTACGTATTTGACTGTGATATCCTGAGGCCATGAAAGGTGGAATTTTCCCAGCCCCTGAACAACATGGACTTTGGTAAGAAAGTTGGCAAAGTCCTGTGAGATTGGCAGTCAGATGATTCTCGATGGCAAGAGCAAGAAGTCCCATTTTCTAACCTGGTGCTGAATGACAAAAATGAGAATCTTACTGGTGTGTAGGCAGTGCAGAGGTCATGCAGAGTTAGTAGTGTAGAGGCATTGTGTGGGTGAGAGCAAGTGAGTGAAGATGTTTCATGCAATAGTGAGAGTGATCAACCATGAACCTTGGTCAGAGGTAGGTGTAGTTACAGAAATAGAATAACTGTTAGGTAGCAGAGAGAAAATGGCAGTTACCCTGGTGGAGTGGAGACCATCATAGATCTCCTTCCTGAGTTTCAAGGGTTACTCCTAACCATGGCTATCATACTGACAAAGGGTGCCAACCTCAGAGCAAGTTGGCAGGATCTGTGAGTGGTATTCACCTCTGCCAGTCCTGTGGGAAGAGGACAGCCCTCTACTGCACCACCACCCCTTCCATGATGGTGTCTGGGTTCCTATCAGCGAAGCAGGGTGCCAATTTCCCTTGATTTGGCAAATGACAGGAACTGTACATGGCAGCTCCTCGCTGGCAGTGTTTGACCAGGTGTATAACTTTGGTTTAAGTATGGTGTCAGCACGAACAGTTCCATGCTCCTGGCGGTGGCAAGTACTTCCACCTGCAGCTGAAGTGAGGATGTGGCAAATTGGGACATCACGGTGGCCTGGTCCACAGGTAATGAGGTGAGTTTAGGAAGGTAGAGTGAAAAATCTCAGGAGGACTCATTGGGTGAAAATTTTTGCGAAATCCGTGAAAATTGACATGTCGCCAATTTCCTGTAAAATTCAGTACACTGTGTTATGATCCCAGCTGATGGTAAAACTGAATTAGTCAGGTCCCATAGTAAAACTTAGCTTGATAGACCGTAAGTTTATAGTTGCTATTTGTCTACATTATACAGAACATATTCACAAGAGACTGCAAATGTACTTTTAATAAAGAACATAAAAGTTTTATTATACCAAAAGGAAAACACCACAAACTATATGAGGATATTTGAAACCATTTTATTACAAATATCAAAAATAAAGATTTAACCCTTTTCCCATCAACTACAACCTTACAGATACTCAAATCTCAGTGAAGGTTTGAAGTCTTCACTTTAAAGTTAATTGAGCTATTGACATGGTAATTGGTTTCTGGACTAAAAACAAAAAAATGCTGGAAATCACAGTGGGTCAGGCCATATCCATTGTTTTGCTCTTTCCTCCAACAGGCATGGATGCTGCCTGACCTGCTGTGATCCATTCAAAGTATACTTGAAAATAATGCTCCACTTAAGAACTCATAGAATTAGTATCAAACACAAAGCACTTCAAATTCCACTTGAAAATTAACATTAGTCATTGAAAGTACTCATAAATCTGTTAAAATAAGAAAGCATTAATTTGAAAATCCCTTCAAAGACATGTAATCCAATTAAACTGTTATAAGATCGTCAATCAAAATTTCATAGTCCTGTTGACAGCTGTAATAAACTATCCATGCTGAGATAAATACATTTGTGTAGTTTGGAACTTCGCCAAGTATTCATAATGAAATTGCATTGTCCACCTGTATAACAGACCCTATAGTGTTGAATATAATAGTTCCTTATGCCTTTATGGAACTGGAAAAATGTTTTTGAAAAATCAAAGCTCTGTGATCCTATGTCACAATAATACCCAATTCACAATTTTGAATGCACAAGATCCCTTTATCCAATGGTGAAAGTACATCCATCGATTGAGAACCATATCAAACAACACATCACTTTGACTGTTTTAAGGTGGCAGCATGTTTAATCATGATCAACCAGCCTATGCTTGCAAGCCTCAGAACAAGATGTCCAACATTAAATGTGATTGTGCTATTTAGAACATTCATTAAGTCAATTTGATTGTGCTTGGAATGACACCTGAAACCAATTTGATTATTAGTTAGGCTCACATTTGCACATTCTATCAGTTTCATATATTGGATCCTGTTCTATGTAGGCAAAAGTACTTCATGCATATATTGTAAATTTTTCATTGAACAAACAATCAATGAGACCGACAATCCCTGCTGCATTATTCATGGCAATACTCTGACCAATTACAGTCTATCTGCCTGGTCTGAACTTTTTAAGCTAGATTTGAAAGTTAACTGTCCCTACTTCACCTCCATGCTAACCATGGTCAATTCAAACAGCATCCTCTTCAAAGCCTGTGTTAGTTTTACAAGTTTGTTTTTTTTGTGCATCAGTCCTGATGTGTGCAGGACAAAAAGCTTCAACTTTCTGTTTATTTTCAGCAACGTTCAACTTTGGTACATTCAAGCAATTGTTTGGATAGCACTTTGAAGCACCTAAACACTTGCACAATGCTGATCAATTTATTTGCTGCTTACCTTTCAATGATATAGCCATGTAATAAATCACTGCATTACAAGTATCTATAGCTTGTCATAAAGCATCTACGTAGGACATTTGAAGTTGGCAATACCCATTAAAGTTAACTGTCAAAAGGTTCCTGATTGTTCAGCAGGATCTTCCCTAGATCTACAATCTGACTGACCTGATACCTTGTACACAGGCTTCAAGAATCTATTCACCTTGCTGAAGATTTCAGACCTGGGAAAATTCAAAATTGAGACAGATATTTAAATAGCTGAACTTCATGTCATTCTGAACATGTGTATGGTCAAAGACCCACCACGTTTTCTGCAGTAGTCAAAATGACATCTAGCAGGAATCAGCTAGGAAATTTATATTTACATTCCTCCCACCACTGCCCAATATCCTCCTTAGCTTCCCATGCAAGTTAGCCCAGTGCCGTGCTGGGAAAATTCAGCCCCATCTGTTTTAACAGCATTTTGAAATTGCAACTGTTGGCGACCGATTCTAAACTCTTGTGAAAATCCATCATTAGAAAATGGATGAGAAAATCAAAATAAAGTGGGCAACTTTGAAAGAATTGAAGTTTTACTTGCAATTAGAATAAAGTTCGATTAAGCTGACTCTAGGGTAAAACATTTTCCATTTGTTTTAATGGTATCTTGCAGTTGCCGTTTCTCCCCCCGAGTAAATGCTGTTTATTAAAAAAAAGTTCCTGATTGCTTTGGAAGAAATTTTGTGAAATATCATTAAAGCGGTTTTCAGCTTCTTTGTATGACAGAGGCTGCTTTGGTTTGACATTGCAGTTTGGAATCATCCCATTCACAATCACTGTCATGCAGCTAGTTTTAAACTAGATCAAGAGAACAATGCATCAGCTAGTGGGCTGCACATAAAAGTATCAAATATGGCCATGATCTCACTTTCCAATTAGTGTTGAGATTTGAGTTCTCTCTCGAGAATCATCTTGGGAAACCAAGCCAAGAGGTTACTCGTTTGTTTGATCATCATTTTCCATTTTCCTGCTGCCAACTGTGGGTCATTATTGTAAAGCTTTGAAAATGTATTGCTCAGTAGAAACCCTTTTGCTGCATTGCTTTTAGTTGCATTGTTACTAAGCAATTACACTTTTGATCATTGTCAGCTATTTGTTTATGTTTTCCCCTTTGCTCCATTTGCAACTAAGAGCAAAAGTAAATGCTTGCTTCATTATTTTAAACTGGGAGTGGATTAATTAATAAGCAATTATGGATTCATACTCATTATTTTCAGCATTAATATTCATTGTAATGTTTTCTTTCTCCTTTCAGTGTTCTTTTTTCCCTCATTCTTCCTGCCAATTAATTTTCTTCCAGTTCTAGGCCACTTTAAAGGTGTGTTATTTTATTTGAGTGTTTACAAAGTGAGGGGGTTGGGAGAGAAGTTCCAGAACTCTGTACAACAGCACTGAGAATTGATAGTTACTCGCCCGTTGCTTATTCTGTGTTAGTTTGCAGACTTAAGTTGATGACCTCACAGACACGTAGCATTTGCAAGACAAATCAGATCAAGTATCATCTAGTTCATCCTCCACCATCCTGCTCATCTCATGAAACAAGTGTAATGGTGTTGTTAGCAAAGGATAGCAATCAATTCCTTACCAACTAATCTGTAACACACCCAAATATAAAATGAGGGAAGCCCCAGTGAAGCGAAACTATGGTCAGTTGTTCTTCGAAGCATGCAGCACTAATGTCATGTCTGAAATTACTCATACTATTATGTATAAATATATATATTACATTATTTTCTGACAGAATTATTCACTTATTTACAGTCCTAAACTCATTTCTCAGACCAATGATCCATTGTGATGCCAATAGACACTTGCCAAACACAAGACTCTGAAATTATACATGGATATACCAATGTACAGTAGAGTACACACCAGCTAAAAATACCATGCTTAGTCACTGGAACTAAGCTTTGAATGTAGACACAGCCTCCATCATCGATAGTAGGGTTTGCTCACTATACTGCAGTGAACAGTTTAACAAAGTCATTTATTTCTAAAATACAAAGCACCATCTCTCCACTGCTCTCTATCAAAACTTGCAAATGACAGAACCGGTTGTCTTGTATATCTTAATATGGAACTTGAAATTGGGAAACTAACATATGATATCTGAAGATGTCAGGACTTTCCAACAAGGCTTATTGACAGGAGAACACACATTAAAGAGATACAAACAATTGCTTACTCAGCTAGAAATAGTCTATGTATCTTTATAATTTATACTAACAACAAATGGTTAGCTATTCAATTTTTTAAAAAAGTAATAGTATTTTATTAGTACACCCAATAGTAACACTTATGCCATTAAAACTCAGGCTCCACCAACTTCCTTGATTTTTCTCTTTAGCTTTCCAGCTGAAGAACTTTGCCTTGACAATGATTGGTTGCTTGGGCAGTCTTTCTTTGTGCAGAACTTTATAGCAACTGGCATGTACAACATCAGTAATAGGTACTGACCCTTCAGGTTTTTTGGCATAGTTTAATTGGGCTGTTCAGAGACCAGCATCCGCTGCTTATCCAGATTTATATTCAGACAAAACAACTGATTCTTCTTTCGATGATACCAACTTTTCCAAAGTAACCTGAATGAAATTGATTCTGTGATGGAACGTACCGTTAGCATAGCCACCACAACTGGATGCTTCCTGTGTTTACCCATTCAGCGATGACCGTGGCTAACATGTCCTCTCAACTTTTTGAATTTTCTCAATTTGAACGACAACTTGGCTGATGACATCCAATATAGCTGGTTGCCTGGGAGAAGCAGAAGAGAATTACTGCTAGACTCTGTTCTGCATTTATTACATAAAAATGGCTGTCAGCTGATGCTAACCCATACCTTAATTTGCATCGTGCTGATTTTCCTCTCGATGTAATTGATAAAACTATATTTCCAGTTCTGAGCCATTTTGGGTCACAAGAGAGGAAGCAAATAAATGACTGAAGGAGTTGTCAGCTAAAAAGAGGTGCTGAAAGCTGTACTCCTACATAGCAATACCATAACAGTGAAATGATAACTTGGGTTTGTTGTAGGACTTTAGACAGAGAAAACAGTCCAAATCTTTTGTCAACCCCACTGTGCACTGTGCCACCCACCTCAGCCCTTCTAGACTGATGTACTTATGGTGTGAAAACACTGACTTTTGCGTGTTAGTACACAAATGAATGCAAGCATGTTCCCTTGAAACAACATCTATTTGAGATCCTATGTAGGACACGTTCTGATGAATTAGAGAAGAGGAGCTGTCAGTTGGGCAAGCAAGAGTGTTGAACTTAATGTGCAAATCTCACAGCAAGCATGTGACTATTGCAATGCTTTGTACATCTGATTCTAAATATTGTTTTGATAAAGTGACTTGATAAAGTGATCTTCTCTATTAACTGTGCACAGTTATCATTCAATTGGCAAAAACGAAAGAACTGCGGATGCTGTAAATCAAAAAAAAAACTGGAAAAAGTTCAGCAGGTCTTTTTCCAACCACTTCTGTTTTTGTTCCATCATGCAATTGGTCGAGGCAATACAGATCCGATACATAACTTCAGCTTCATTGCCAGTCTGTGGAGCTTAATTGTTTCTGGTTGGTGCCATAATTAACCGTCATTGTGGGGTAAATTGGCCAAAGACCCTGCATCTGAGAGCTCTCCAGTGACCCCTAGTGGAAGAGTGCATGGACGATTGCTGGTTGAAAATGGGAATAGTCCTGAAAACAATGGTTATATACATAGCATACAGTATGATTAGATAGGCAGTTATTCTGTTTTGTTCTCCCTTCACAAACTGCAGCTAACTTGGTTAAAGGCTTGTGTATAAAGCTAGCACCTTTGGATGCGTACTGCCACACTCCCTGTTATCATGCAATTCAAGAAGACCGCACTTGATGGAAGTAGGGTTTTACAGGAAGTAAAGAATAAACTTCCAGAGTGACTCATGGATAAACCACAGGTAATTTTTAAAAGAAAAAGTTAATTTTTATTCATCAGTTATAAAAATGTGACAAAAAAATGGTGGCTTAACTGGTTTGAGGGTGGAAGGTTATGTGACAGAAATGCCAGAGTTGGCAACCCAAATGAAAGGTGAACTTATATTCTCCGGATCCTTATATTAAGCATTGGTTGGAAATTAACATGGATAAGAAGCCAAATCTGGAATCATATTGACAGGTAGAAGAAGGTGGTTGTTTTCAGACTGTGTGAGAACAAGCTGGGCATTGATTCCTTTTTGCTTCACTGGTCACATTTGGAAGTACCATTTATATTTCAGGAGATCTTAAACCTTTTTCAACTGTGATGATCAATTCTTTCCTCATTTCTCTGAAAGCCAATGCTGTATCGATCGTGTCTTCTTTTTAAATTAGCATGCACAAAAATGTATTGGCATTCTTCTGATGGCTCACGTCATCCTGCCACCTCAGACAAAGGGCATTGTTTTGCACTGTCAACAGTGCAAGTTTACAAAAAAGGTAGATGAAACAAAGCAGTTTTCAACAATTACATGTAGTAGAAACTAGAATATTTTGTACCATTGCTAGTTGGGCCACCATTTAACACCCACCTTCACTTGCCTTTCAGGAGGTGGTGGCGAGCTGTCTTCTTGAACTGATGCATACAGTATGGTGTAAGTACACCTACAGTTTTGATAGGAAGAGAATTCCAGGATATTAACCCAGCAAAGTGAAGGAATGTTTATATAGTTCCAGGTCAGGCTGACATGACTTGGAGGGAAATTTGCAGGTAGTGTTGTTCCAATGCATCTGTTGCCCTTATCCTTCGAGGTGCTATAAGTCATGGATTTGCAAGGTGCAGTTGAAGGAGCATTGATAAATTGCTTCAGTGAATCTTATAGATGGTGCTTCAGATCACTGTCTGTCAGTAGTGAAGGGAGTGAATTGAAGGAAGTGGCTTGGATGCCACTCAGATGACACTTTTGTCCTGGATGATGTTGAGTGTCTTGAGTGTTGTTGGAACTGCATTCATCCATGTGGTGAGTATTCCATCGTACCCCTAACTTGTGCCTTGTGGATAGCCATTGTGGAGTTAGGGGAGTCACTTGCCAAATAAATCTTAGCCTTTGATCTGCTGTTGGAGCGACAGTGTTTATATTGCTGGTCCAGATCAGTTTCATTTTATGGTTCTTTGCTTTTTTTTTAACGAAGATCCTTTTTGAAAGACCAGCTACTCCACATGATTCCTGGATCATGCTGATTGACCACTCTGCCTCCCACTATCTTATAATACCCAGGAGAAATGGAGAAACCATCTGGCTAAGAGGGACAAAACAAGTACGTTTCTGACCTCTTCAAACTTTCCAAAGTAGTCCAGAAGATAACACTGACCATGTGCTTGATCTCTTATTAGTCTACTTACCTTCTATATAATGGGATTTCTGCCTCAAATCAAACAAGTCGAGAAAATATCACGAGCACAGTGGATTCTGAAATTGCATTCAAGGAAATTAGCAGGTTTTATTTTTACCATTTTTGTTCACTGATGGAATGTGGGCATTTCTGGCTAGGCCAGGATTTATTGTCCATCCCTAATTGTCCTGGAGTAAGCTACTGTCTTGAACCAGTGTAGGACCTTGTGGTGTAGGTATATCCACTGTGCATCAAGAAATAAGGTCAGGATTTCGTCTCAACAGCACTGAAGGTTCAGCAATGTAATTCCAAATCAGGATGATGTGCAACTTGGAAGGAACCTGCATGATTCCTATGCACCATGTCCTACAAGACAACAGAGGTCATAGGTTTGGAAAGCGCTGTCCAAGGAGCCTTGGCAAGTAGATGTAGTGCATCTTATAGGTCTTCACTGTTTCATTGCCTGGGCCAGCACTTAATGCCCTTGAGAACATGGCAGTGAGCTATTTGGTGTGTGGGGTGTTGTCCAGTAAAGTTTCTAGACAATGGTGATCCACAGAATGCTGATGGTGGAATATTCAACTATGGTAATATCATTGAACAGAACAGGCAAATATTCAGTTTTCTTCTTAAAAAAACAAAGAACTATAGATGCTAGAAATCAGAAACAAAAACAGAAATTGTTAAAAATATTCGGCAGATTTGGCAGCATCTGTGAAGAGAAAGCAAATTTGAGGCTTCAAGTCCAGTGACCCTTCTTCAGAACGTTCTGAATAAGGGTCATTGGACCTAAAACGTTAGCTCTGCTTTCTCACCAGATGCTGCAAGACCTGCAGAGTATTTCCAGCAATTTCTGATTTTGTTTCAGTTCTCATCTGCTGGAAATAGTATTGTGCATCACAAATGCTACTTCAGATAACAACATTCCAAAACTCTATATTCAGGTTTTGATGCATACTGGTACATATTCCTTAGACATGAATATGGTGCATAGTGAACACATCTGTGCTCAGTGTTTGCACCTCGAAGACCTTCAGATCTGAGTTGAGGAGCTGGAGCCTGACCTGTAGACACTGCGCCACATCAGGCAAGGGGAGAGTTGACTGGCTACCTTGCTCCAGACGGCAGTCACATATGTCAGACTAGGTCATTCAGAATTGGTTTGTGATCAGGGACAGGCTGGTGTGACTGTGGATGAGGCAGGTATGAGGACCCAGAGGGTTAAAATGTAGGAGCGGCAGTCCCTTCAATGTCCAGCAGTATTAAAGTTTTTGCAAGCTGCATGGAAGAGAATGGGGACTGCAGAGAGGATAGGTAAACTGACCACAGTATCTTGGTACAGGGGACATTGAAGTCGGGGGAGGAAATAGGAATATTGTTGTGATAGGGCATAGTATAATTAGGGGGATAGATACTGTTCCCTGCAGTCATGAGTGGGAGTCCTGAAGGCCTGCCCATGTCAACAAGGGATGATGGTGTATTAATAAGAGGGGATTTACCAATCTTGCATTGCCAATGACAATCGTCACTTGAAGGGGCATGAGTCAGAATATGAACACCAGTGCTGTTGCCCAAGTCAAAGCCTGCATTCCTGTGGGATTGATACTATCTTTCTTGTGTCACTGCATTTACACTTCTCCTTTAAATACTAAACAAAGGGAATCTTTACCCAATTAAAGTAGGATGGTAAATTTAAGTTCTAACATTTGATATCAGGGCCAGTACACAAAGTACTGAAGGAGGATAGGGTGATTGTCTGAACTTTTGTTTTCTAATTATCTCCTAATAATCTCACCAAAGCATGGTCTTTCTTAAAGAAGATTTTTCGCTCAGTTTCCTGAATATTGTTGTTGGTTGGTAAGGGAGGAGTATTCTTATTTCATCCATCTAGGAAAAGTATAATAAAAAATGCATTTGTTTATTTTTCTTCATTTTTGATTGTGGACTGAAATGGGAAAGGACTTTCTTGAAAACAAGGACTGTGGAAGGATTTGAGGCACTTTTAAAGCTAAGTTATTAGAATTCATTATGAGTTGTGTTTACACTGCTGCTTTGAAAGCAGTGGAGTGGGTGAGAAAAGGCTCCAGGTTGTGATTCAGTCAGCAACAAGGTCACTGATTGATTTGTCTAAATGTGACCAGTTGTGGACCCTGGAAGTCATCAACCTGATGACAGTTCTCTGATTGGTTCCGGGCAGGCAAACAGCTTGTGATTTACAATAGATGGGGAGAAGACTCTAGATTGCTGGAAGACCAGTGTCTGTATCTTTATCCTTCTGCAGTAAAAGTACCTGAATTCTGAAGAAAGCAAGGTACTTTTTTCTAAAAAGTTGCTGTAAGCAGTTGCCTTTAACAAGTACCTAAGACACTTTGTAGTTCATGTCCCAATCACCCTGCATCTCCTGCGAAGAAGTGAAGGAACCTGGAGAAAGATGGCCGACGGACACAAAATTTTGAGGAAGTTATAGAGGCATCTAAAAGAACGCTATGGACCTGAGCTATTGAATAATGTTTCCCCAGTTTTCTTTTCTCTCCACCCATAACACCACTTGTTTTTATATGTCTGTGATTCAGGGTTTAAGAAGGGTTTAGAATTTTAACTAATAGAGTTATGTGAGAATAGTTCATAATTGTGTTTACACATGGCTATAATTCATTTATTTGTAGCAAACAGTAGTTCTTGTCTAGCACAGGTATGTGTTTTCTGTTAACCTCATTCCATCAGATAGGCAAATCAGGGATTTTATATGGTTTGATTAATTCATTATCGTTTGAGGCAACCCCATGAGCAGTGGGGCTCAAGTGAGGGGGAGACGTATTATCCCTGGACTGGTCGTCCAGAGACCTAGATAACATTCTGGGGACCCAGGTTCAAATCCCGCCACGGCAGGTAGTGGAATTTGAATTCAATAAATATCTGGAATTAAGAATCTAATGATGACCATGAATCCATTGACAATTGTCAGGAAAAATCCATCAGGTTCACTAATGTCCTTTAGGGAGGGAAACTGCCATCCTTACCTGGTCTGGCCTACATGTGACTCCAGACCCACAGCAATATGGTTGACTCTTAGCCCTCTGGGCAATTAGCAATACGCAATAAATGCTGCCTAGCCAGCGATGCACTCATCCTGTGAATGAATTAAAAAAAGAATCAATGTACTTTCCCAAGTGAGTCATAACAGTATGCCTTCTGTTTGTCTTAAGTGAATACAAGAATCTCCTGTCCCTTACACTCCAGGGGAATTCAAACGAAATGTTTATTACTCATTGTATAATTTTTGGCTTTAGCCCTTTGCCATTTCAAATTTGAGTCCAATTTTCCTACTTAGGTGACACATATCAAGGTTCTAGCTTCATATTTTTTATGTCATTGTGTGCCCTTTGTATCTCTATTAGGTGCTTTTTCAGCAGTTTCTTTTGAACACTGAAATGCTTAAATTTCCACAGGCTTTCTTCATAACTCAGTCCTCTGACATGACAAATCTTTTTACAGTTGGTGAGTGTCAGAGCTGAGACTGACTACTGATCGATGTAGGGCAGTGTCCACACTAGGCAAGATTAATAATTGTGAGACAAACAGTTCATGGGTAGCATAGCGAAGGGAAAATGGCCAGAGAACTGAATAGACTACTATGTATTTGTTATGTTGGTGCCAACACACTACAACAAGCAGCAAGATATTAGATGAATATAAATAACAACTTGACAAATAGTTTTATTTGTCTTTTTTGTGTTCTGCATTGTACTGGACAATCATACTCCAACAACAGACATTGAGACTGTTGTCCGCAGGCAGTGTGAATTTATCTTGCTAAAATTGTTGTATTATTGCACAGCATCCAGGCCAGACAGGTGGTGTACCTTTAAAACAATTAGATGGTATCATGACAAGTGACATTGCAGAACATGTTTATTGGAAAGAGTGTCCATTCTTTAAAGAAAAGAGAAGAAAATGAAGCATTATGGCATAGATCCCAAACCAGATAGGTAATACAACTTCAAGACAGTTATATGGCATCATGACATACATTGTTCCAATATAAAGGTATTTACCTCACCTGCAGTAGCAGTAGTAATAACGGTAGCCTGCTTGCAGTTATTGTTTCTTTGTTCTATTTAGTTGGTAAGCACAGAACCCAGACTACGTGCAAGTCTGAGACGTTATAGTGGTCTGAATAGTTAGTTTTGTTAAAAAAAACTTCAAGACATCTGTCTCAACAAGAACCCAGTCTTCATGATACATGTTATAAAAACTAACATACAAGGAACACTCAGATTACTTCATACCAGCGGTGGTGTTTTACACAGAAACCACATCAAAACTTATGCTGACTCCACTGTTGTAGATTTCTTTGTACTAAAGCATTCTATGTATTATATTTGGTATGAAATAGGTTAATCTCAATTCAAGATTCAATTCAACTCCAAATGTTTTGACTGTCCAGCTCCCAGATGGTTCAGCATCATATATAAGGTACTTTCCTGTAGTAACCATGCAAAACCCAATCAAAGCTGTATTTGTTACATAGAATCATTGCGTGTCTACAACATCAAAGGAAGCCTATCAGCCTATGAAGTCCATGAAGGAGGAATTTGACCAATTCTATTCTCTCACTTTTTTCCTGTTCCCCTGTAACTTTCTTTCTGTTCACATATTTGGTGTTGTCCCTTTTGCAAGTCACTATTGAATCTGCATCACCATCTCAGGCAATGTTAGTAGTATTCTGATCATTTGTTACATAAAAAGGTGTTTTTTTGTGCTGCTTTGGGTTCTTTTGCCAATCACTTTAATTTTTATATTGCAGTTTTGGTCTTTTACCAATGGAAATAGTTTTTATTCTGTGTTGACATTGTATGATTTTGAACAGATCTATGATATCAACCCAGGACAACAAGGTATAGAGCTGGATGAACACAGCAGGCCAAGCAGTATCAGAGGAGCAGGAAAGCTGACGTTTCGGGTCTAGACCCTTCTTCAGAAATGGGGGAGGGGAAGGGGATTCTGAAATAAATAGCGGGAAAGGGGGAGGCGGATAGAAGATGGATAAAGGAGAAGATAGGTGGAGAGGAGACAGACAGGTCAAGGAGGTGGGGTTGGAGCCAGTAAAGGTGAGTGTAGTTGGGGAGTTAGGGAGGGGATAGGTCGGTCCAGGGAGGACAGACAGGTCAAGGAGGCGGGATGAGGCTAGTAGGTAGGAGATGGGGGTGGGGCTTGAGGTGGGAGGAACGGATAGTTGGGAGGACAGGTTAGGGAGGGGGGTACGAGTTGGGCTGGTTTTGGGATGGGGTTGGGGGAGGGGAGATTTTGAAGCTTGTGAAGTC
Source organism: Rhincodon typus (assembly GCF_021869965.1). Taxonomy (NCBI): domain Eukaryota; kingdom Metazoa; phylum Chordata; class Chondrichthyes; order Orectolobiformes; family Rhincodontidae; genus Rhincodon; species Rhincodon typus. The sequence continues at coordinate 126,881,335 of NC_063333.1, forward strand.
CACATTGATACCATTGGGCTGCAGGGTTCCCAAACGAAATATGAGATACTGTTCCTGCAACCTTCAGGTGGCATCGTTGTGGCACTGCAGGAGGCCCAGGATGGACATGTCGTCCAAGGAGTGGGAGGGGGAGTTGAAATGGTTAGCGACTGGGAGGTGCAGACGTTTGGTGCGAACCGAGTGTAGGTGTTCCGCAAAGCGGTCCCCAAGCCTTTGCTTGGTTTCCCCGATGTAGAGGAGGCCACAACAGGAACAGCGGATACAGTATACCACATTAGCAGATGTGCAGGTGAACATCTGTTTGATGTGGAAGGTCTTCTTAAGGCCTGGGATGGGGGTGAGGGGGGAGGTGTAGCACTTCCTGCGGTTGCGGTTGATATCAACCCCTCAACTTTCCCTCTCTAAGAAAAACTGCCTTAGCTTCTGTAATCTATCAATGTAACTAAAGACTCTCATCCCACATCAATGTTTTAAATTTTTTCAGCATCCTCTTTCACGTCATTAAATCTGAAAGTGTGGTGCCTAAAGTTGAACTCAATCCTCAAATCGAGATCAAATCTGTAATTTATAAACGTTTATTGTAACTTCCTTGTTTTTATGTTCTTTGTTCCAATTAATAAAACCTAGTGTCTCACGTGGCTTTTTTAGACTATTTCAAATGGTTTTCGTACAGTGTAGAATAGTTTGTTTTTTTCTTTTGTGTGTAATATTCCTTTATTAAATGTATATTGCCTGCCTCTTGTGAATATGGTTCAGTGACTGTCCACCAAGTAAACAAAAAGCAAAAATAATACTTATTATATATCCAGCCAAGGGATTTGCTTTATCCAATATCACCATTCAGCTGGGTTCATAACATGTTTATTTAGCAAGTAATAAGATTGCCATTCCTTTCACCCAAGAGCACCTTGCAAAAGGCTGCTTATTTGATTCTGATGAAGTAACAAATTACATTTTCTTTAAAGTAAGGTAAAGCTGCTAAAGGGGTTTACTATGGCCAACCTGGGGACAGGGCAGGGTGCAGTTAAAAAGAGGGGAGCCGATTCATCCCTCCTCACCCAGTTGACAATTTTCAGTGGACCACCACCACGATGGATAAGGAAGTGTCACTGTTTTTTGGTTACACAGACTTTTAGAGTGGTGTTTGGGTAATGTTCCACAAAATAGGTTACCAGCAAAAAAAAACTAATCACAAAACTCTAGTGATAACGTTGTGCTTGGTAATTAGTTGGGAGGGAGGTGAAAGAGAAGAGCGATTGAGATTGGTCTCTGTTTGGTTGATTTAACAAGTGGTGCTTCCTAGAGATCTCGACTGGGGCTTTGGTTTTATCCCCAGTCTATGAGTTGGATGTAGTGGGTTTAAAAGAGTGAAGTACCTGTAGTACTGGGGTTGATCAGTCACTACTGTATTGGATGGTGGGGCAAGCTCAATGGGTTGAAAGATGTACTCCTGTTCCTATATTCCTGTGAATTTGCATTTATATCATGTCTTGAATGGGGTGGCATGGTGGCTCAGTGGTTAGCACTGCTGCCTCACAGCACCAGGGACCTGGGTTTGATCTTAGCCTTGGGTGACTGTCTATGGGAGTTTGCACATTCTCCCTGTGTCTACGTGCATTTCCTCTGGGTGCTCCAGTTTCCTCCCATGGTCCAAAGATGTGCAGGTTAGGTAGACCGACCATGCTAAATTGCCCATAGAGTTCAGGGATGTGTAGGCTGGCTGGATTAGCCATGGGAAATGCAATGTTATAGGGATATGATAGGAGGGTGGGTCTGATTGGGATGCTGTTTGGAGGTTCGTTGTGGACTTGATGGACCGAATGGCTGGCTTCCACACTGTAGGGATTCTATGAGTGATTTTTTTTACATTTGAAGTCAATTTGCACATTGCAAGATCTCACAAACACAAATGGGTTCACCTGTTTTAGTGCTGTTAGTTGAGGGATATATCTTGGCCAAGGTTCTGAGGAGAAAACTCTTATTCTTCATTGAATAGTACCATAAGCTCTTTTATATCAACCTGTGAGGGCAGGGGAGTCATTGTTTTAACATCTCAACCAAAAGACAACATCACCAACAATGTAGCACTTCTTAAGTACTTCAATGAAACATTTGCATTGATTATTTTCTGTTCAAACCCCTTACTTGGTGCTTTCACCATGACTTTGTGACTAAAGTACAAGAATGATACCTACTGAGCATGGCTGATATTTACTGAATAAATGGTTATTTTTAGACTACGGTAAATTGGGAGGAACAGGAAATCATATGGAGGGCGAGTAAATTTAAAAAGAGATATAGACAGAATAATTTAAGTGAAAAACTTACAAAGATACAGTTCAATCTAATGAAGTAAGGACATTCACTTTGGATCTGAGAAAGGCAATGTTAAATATTTTCTTAATGTTGAGAGCTATTGAGTATTACAGGAGCAAAGAAATTTGGGTGTACATATGGAGAACACAAATTGCTAATTATTTTATGACATCAGAACAAGTTTACATTCAAAATTCAAAAGCTTCTGTAATTTCTGGTCATCTCTATATGAAGTGCCTAATTAAGCTTCAAGCTTTGGTTTTCACAGGTACAGAGAAAATCGAAGAAGGAATGTAGCTATGTTCTGCACTTTTCTGATTTCTGCCCCCTTTAGCCATCTTTCTTGTTCCAGCTGTGGAAATCAGATTGGCATGCCATTCAGACATAAGTGATGAACATCATAACTACTTAAAGTGGAAAATGTTTCAAATTAATATGATGCAGGAAATTTGACCAATAACATGCAGCTTTGTGGCATGTTTGCCATGGATTAGGAGAAAAATATGCAAGTGAAACTATCTGGGGAGCTGCTTTAATTCATGGCAACGTTTTCTCCAAAGAACAAAGAATATTGGCAGCTTAAGGACAAAGGCAAACTAGGAAGATTGGCAGTCCCAACAAAATCAGATAGGTTTCCTTACTCTCAGAATGGAAAATCACACAGGTCTGCAATCACATTCCATAGCTACATTAGAACACACAGTGTATGATTCCAAACATGCAAGAAATTGCCAACTTTCAATAATGAAAGGAAACTCCTCCTGATGACTGAGGTCCTTTCATTGTTGTCACCTGTGAGGATTCCACCTTTATTTAGCAGAGGTCTTGGATTAAGTAACTAAGATGATGGACAAACCCGCTGAACCCCTGCAACCAAAAGAAGTCCAAACAGGTGGAAAAACAGGACTTTGGACTTTCTGTTTAATTTCCACAGTGGTTGGCCACACCCTTGAATTTATGGAATCACTGTGCAAGAACCTCGTGTACAAAAACATTGTACATAAAAAGTATAAAGCACTTGTATTTTAATGTCTTTTGCAACCTCAGAATGTCTCAAATGCTTATTCCAGCCATGAAATACACATCAAAATTCAGTCATCGTTGTAGAGAACCTCACCAGTCAGTTAGCGCACAGCATGATCCTGCAAACAACCATGAGATCAACGTGCGGATCATCTGTTTTAGTGATCTCGGTTGAGGGACAAATATTGGCCAGGACAATGGGAAATGTGACAGTGCTGTTCTTTTAAATCATGCCACAAATCCTTTACACCCATGTGAAAGGGTAAATGTGATTGTGGTTTAAAGTGGCATATGAAAGATAAGCATTGGGTGTTGATGGAGTTTCAGTGGGGGGTGTGGGTGGTAGAATGTGGGGGATAGTCTTGCTTTGTTTTAGGCAAAAGTCTCACGAAGATCATCCACTACCACCATTCATCAGAGCAAAGAATTGGAGAATAAGTGTGCCTTTCTAATAAAGCCCGTATCACTGGGGGATCCTCATCATTGCAGAAAAATCATCATATGAATCTTTGTGTGGGCGAGAGATCTGAAGATATGAAAAGCAAAGCAATTTTAATGCGTATTGTGACTTCCCCTTTCAAATTGAGGGAATGGCCATATTTCCATCATTAGATTTTGCACATACGTTTGTTGCCTAATGGGCTATTATATTCATGCAACGGATGAGTGAAGCAGTATGTTCATAAATGCTTTACTTTAGAATTGACTTAATAAGGTTATCAATCATGGGACAAAAGATGAATTACTTTTTCTTGCTGTGCATTGGATATATTATCCATTTATCTACATAAAAAGGAAGGAATTATAAGGCTCACCATATGAGTCATGTATGCTGGAATTCAATTATGGGGTACTCAGTATTTTGTTTTCCCACCTTCTGACATGACTGTAAACTAATATGATACACTCTATATCAGGTTTCAGTTACTTGGCTAACTTCTGCAGATAAGTAATGTTACATATGTTACATATTTATAGTTCCTTCTGCTTGTAGAAGTGCATATATTATGGACATAAACTTAGTGGTAATTTGAAACAGGGAATATGTCAATAAACCATTTGGCTGGACCCTTGATTAACCTCTGCTGGGGTTAGACTCCACTAATACATATATTTTTGGACAACGCTGCTATTTGCTGTGATCCCACAGTCACCTTCCACTGCTGTTTTTGTTAATGTTATTTTGTGTTGTGGCAGAGGGAGAGGAGAACAACCCTAAGAAATTCTTCCTATTGACCATTACAGTGAGATAGTCATTGAGAGTACAATTTTTTTCTTGAGTAGGCAAGTTAATGTAGTTGAGAAACAAGTTAGCCATGATCTGATTGAAGTGGATTTCAAGCTTGTAGGCTGAATGGCTTGCTTCTGTCCTTATTAAAGGATGCTGACTCATTAAATTATTATTATTGGCACAGCCAAGTGTTTTCAGGCTTTCCCAAATTACCACAGGATAGTGATACTGCAAATACAGCTTAAGTGATTACTTTACACTCATTAACAATTTTTGAAGTGTAGGAACTAGTTAATGTTGCTGTAATTGATGTGTAGCAAGGTTCCACAAATGACAATAAGATAAGTGAGTTGTCAGTCTGTTGTTTTTATGGTACTAATTGAAGGATTAATATTGACCAGGAAACCAGGGGAACTGTCCTTCAAAAGTGTCTTGGGGCTGAATTTACATTTTTTTTTGGCTAAGTTTAAGTTGTGTTGATATGTTTGGAGGGATTCTCACCATGAAATTTCTTGCCAAACACACCGCATTAACTACTCGCACCATCCCTCACCTCTGATTCAATCCCCATATTACCATGCACCGTTTCTGGAACAACTTGCCAGTCTCCAGATAGCCACTGAATTACTGGCACCCTGTCGTCTTTGAAAGCATGCTGTGCACCTGGACAGGTGCTGTCAGTCTGGAGCTGCCCTGCATGGTTCCTGAAACTTGTCTCAGACATGGCAGGCAGGAGGAAATTGGTGGCCCACTTTGCAGGCAAGGACCTGGAGGTCTTGTTCGGTCCTACTCTGGTGCAGACGTGAGATGTTCTCTACGCCTAGGGTATTCAGTGGAGGTCACAACACCAGACCATGGCAGCCTGGTCCAAGGTTGCCCACGGGGTCAGTCCGGTCTCAGCCCTCTGGAGGAATGCCCAACAAAGTCAGAAGAAGTTCAATGACCTGTGAGAATAAGTCCCATCATCTTCTCTCTGATATCTCGCATTCACTCTATTTCTGCTACTGTAGCCATCTCCCATTAAGGCTCATGCTCTCACACTTTCACTACCGCGTGTGGCCGGGGCCCATGGAGCATGTGCTGAGATGCTGGTGCTCAGTGTCCAACATGGAAGCCCTAAGGAGGAAGCAGCAAACTGAAGTTGCCTGGTTTATACTCTGACTTTCATATCAAGAATTCTTGTCATCCAGTTTGTTTAGCACCTTGGGTTAGATAGTAAGCTGAATATTAAGAGGCAAGTTGGGCCATTAAGGTGGTGTGCAACAAGCTATAATGCCCCCGAATTGATAACTTGCCACTGCCAATTGAGAAACTCAGCCTGCTGCTCAGTGAATGCATAAAAGGTAGAGTGAGATGTTCCCAACATTGAGGTAGGCCTTGTCAGACTTCCTGTCCAATTCTGCCACAGATCCCACCATAGGCCACGTTGCTTATGCTCATATATGATTCCACCCATGGGATCTGGGTAAAGGCCATATATTCTCATAGATGCATAATATAACTAGCACACCTGTATAGCCAACCTTCCAGGATTGTCCTCAGTTCTCTAGGATTGAAAACTTAATTAACAGGGCTCTTCTGTGGGCAACACAGGGGAAAAAAATGACATCATGAACAATTTTTTTCACATTTTCTAAATGCTTTGTTCATTAATTGTAAGAACATTGAGATGAGCAAATAAAATCTGTTTGATGTGCAGTGAATTGACACAGGAGGTAATGTGATGAATTCTCCAGGAGTCTGTCCAACTGAATATAATTCATTTGCTGTTCTTCGAACAATTGCTGTGAGATGTCCATGACCTCCTGATGTGGCCAGCTTCTGAGATCCCCAGCAAAACTAGTTACCAGTCTTCAATCAATTTGCTTCACTCTGTATGCAACCAAGAATCAGTTCATACACAGGATATTTCAAAAGCTGTGGGCCGTGACAACATTCTGGCCAAAATATTGAAGTCTTTCTTCCCTGAACTTGTTGCAGCCCTAGCCAAGCTGTCCCAGTACAGTTACGACACTGGCATCTATCCAATAATGTGGAAAAGTACATCATGTAAACAAACGGCAGCACAAATCTAATCCGACCATTTGACTGAGTTCGAGCAAAGCTGGAGTCAGTGGGAATCAAAGGAAAAAGGCTCTCTCTAGTTGTAGTCATACCTAGAACAAGGGGAAAGGGTTGTGATTATTGGAGGTCAATATCTCAGTTCCAGGAAATGTCTGCAGGAATTCCCCAGGGTAGTGTGACAGGCACAGCCATCTTCAGCTGCTTCATCAATGACCTACACTCTGTCATAACATCAGACATGGGGATGTTCACCGATGATTGCAAAACATTCAGCATCATTCATAAGCAGTCCTTGTCCATATGAAAGACCTGGATAAGATTCAGGCTTGAGTTTTTAAGAGGCAAGCAACATTCGTGCCTTACAAGTGCCAGGCAACAACTATGTCCAGAAAAAGCGAACCTAGCCATCATTCCTGGACATTCAATAGCAACACTATTACTGAAATCCCCACAATTAATATTCTGGGGGTTATCATTGGCTAGAAACTGAACTGGATCAGTCATATAATTACTGAGACTATAAGAGAAGGACAGAGGCTAGGATTTCCACAGCGAGTAACTCACTTCCTGTCTCGGCAGTGTCTGTTCACCATCTACAAGGCACATGCCTGGATTGTACTGGAATATTTTCTACTTGGTCAGATGACAGCAGCTCCAACAACACTCAACAAGCCTGATACCATCCATGACAAAGCAGCTCGCTAGTTTGGCACCCCATGCACCACCTTAAACAGTCACTCCCTTCTCTACCAACACACAATGCCATTCTTTTGGTGACTTTGGGTGAAAATCCTGGAGTTTCCCTCCTAATGGCACTGAAGGTGTCCCTACATCACAAGGACTTTGCAGGTTGCAGACATCGGCTTGGTAACAGCTTCTGCAGGACTTTTGGTTTACTCGGTGAAGTTATCTGCAGAACGAAACCTTAATAAATCTTCATGAATCCAATAGGAAAATCAAAAGCAATTTCTTTAAATAAAGGAGTCTTAGAATAGGGAAATCCCAACCACACCAAGTCATTAAAGCAAATAGCCTAGGCGATTTCACAATGAAACAAGTATGTAAGAGTTCAGGATACAGGTAGATAAACTGAAAGGCTGTTTAATGGTATTATCTGCCTAAACTCAGGAGCTGGAGGTCTCAGGAAAATATGGATATCTCATAGCACATGTTTAAAGAAGGTCAAGTGAGGTTTCCAGTTGGATATACTCCTCAGGATTCTACTTAACAGCCACTTGCATGACTCGGTTTTTTGTATTTTCATAGGGTATAGGAGTCCCTGCAAAAAGACAAGCATTTGTGCTTATCCTCAATATCCCTTGAATTGGTTTTGCTAGGCTATTTCAGATTGATGTTAAGAGTGAACCACATTGCTGTAGGTCTAGACTCACAGGTAGGCCAAAGCAGGTAAAAATAGCAAATTTCCTTTCCTGAAGAACATTTGTGAACCACATGGGTTTTTGTGATAATTAATGATAGTTTTGTGGTCACGATCACTAAGACGATAATTTTAATCTGATTTAATTGAATTTAAATTCCATCAGCTGGTGTGGGACATGAACATTTGTACCCACAGCATTCGTTTGACCCTGTGAATTACTAATCCAGAGACATTACCACTAACCCCTGGTCTTCCTGACTAAATAGTGATGGCAAAAAGGTATAGTAAGTTTGTGAAGTATTGTCAAAGTGGTTATTCTGTGTATATACAGAAACTTAAAAGCTGATATTAGAACAGTGATATGTTGAAGTCAGTCATGGAAATTCTTACACAGATCACCCAGCAAATTCATGGGATTAAGAAAATAAGGCATGACTTATGATTGTCTAGAATCTGCTAGGCTATTAACTCCACTCTAAAATTTGACCAAAAGGGCATCTTTGTCATCCCTGAGAGATAGTAAGAACTGCCGATACTGGAGACAGGGAAAGCAAGGTGTGGAGCTGGAGGAACACAACAGGCCAGGCAGCATCAGAGGGGCAGGAAAGCTGACATTTCGGGTTGGGATCCTTCTTCAGAAAATGGAAGAAAATTGGACTGTTCTGAGGTCGGGTCACCGGACCGAAACATTAGCTCTGATTTTTTCTTCACAGATGCCGCCAGACCTGCTGAGCTTTTCCAGCAACTTCTGTTTTTGTACAGCTCTGCAGATGTTGTTCAGAGTAGTGCTCTTGGCCTACCATCTTCAGCTGCTTCACAAATGACCTTTCCTCAATCATAATGTCAGAAGTGGTGATATTCACTGATGATTGCACAATGTTCAACACCATTTCTGACTCCTTAGGTACAGAAGCAGCCCATGTGGAAATGCAGTAAGACCTGTACAATATCCAGACTTGGGCTGACAAATGGCAAGGAACATTCACAGCACACAAATGCCAGGCAAAGGCCAATCTCCAACAAGAGAGGACCTAACAAATGTCCCTTGACATTCAATGGCATTACTATCGCTGAATGCCCTACTTCCAGTATTCTAAGGGCTACCATTGACCAGAAATGGAACTGGACTAGCTACATAAATACTTTGGCTACAAGAGCAGGTCAAAGTGTAGGGATCCTGCAGCAAGGAACTCCCTTCCTGACTCCCCAGCGTTTGTCCACCATCCATAAATCACAAGTCAGCAGGGTGATAGAAGCCTTTCACTTGCCTGGATGAGTGCAGCTCCAGCAACACTCAAGAAAATTGACACAATCCAGGACAAAACAGCCTGGTTGATTGGCACCAAATCTACAAATATTCACTCCCTCCATCACCAACTCTCTGTATCAGTAGCGAATACAAGATGTACCACAGTAACTCACCAAGGCTACTTAGGTAGCACCTTCTAAACCCACAACAGTATCTAGAAGGACAAGAGCAGGAGATACATGGGAACACCACAGCTTGCAAGTTCCCCTCCAAGCCACTTCCCATTCTGACTTAGAAATATCTTGCCATTCCTTCAATGCCATTGGCTCCACATCCTGGAATTCAGTCCCTAACAGCATTGTGGGCCTACCTACACCACTGACTGCAGTGATTCAAGAAGGTAGCTATCATCACTGTCTCAAGAACATTTAGACATGGGCAATAAATGCTGACTTAGCGTGCAAAGCTCACATCCAATAAATGAATAATTAAAAAATATATCTGCCTTAAGTAGCTTGATATGTATGAGATCAAATAGGTTTGTTCCCTTGTGTTGATAGTTTCACCTCTTGCTACAGGCCCAATTTTGGTACCAGCATCCTTAAGAACTTGGTCAGCTCAGTCAATGGTGGTGCTAATAGGCCACTCTTATGCCACAGTATTTGGAGATTCCCAGCCAGATTAAAATATGTGGCCCTTCGTCCTCTCAGCACTTTTTCCAAGTTCTGTTAATCACCGAAGAATTCTGATTTGTCAGATGAGGGATAATGGCCGATGATAATCAGCAGATTTCGTTGATGACTATTGACTTGAAGCCATGAGATTTCATGGGATCCACAGTCAATCTTGAGGACTCCCAGGGCCACTCCCGCCTATTGTAAACCACTGTCCCACCACTTCCATCCTGGTGCTGGGACAGATGTACCCAGAGCTCGTGGCAAAGGATTCTGAGGCATTGACTGTAGGGTATCATTCAGTGAGTGTGAATATGTCTGACTGTTATCTGTCCAGTTTTTGAGCCAAGCTCTCCCAGTGTTGGTGACAGCCCGTAGATGTTATTGGGGAGTTATTTGCATGGTCTCCCGAGCTGGGTGTGCCTTTGTCATGTTTGGTGATAAGTCAATACCATTTCATATGTCAAGTTCATTCTTAATACATTATTTCTGACATTTTTCTCTGTCTGCTAAATCAATCTGTCTTTTTTTTTCTCTTTCCATATCTGAATCATTTGCATTAACCAACTCTAAATCACCCTCTGTCTCCATCGTTGCTAATTCTTGGTTCAGAAGGTGCAGTGTCAGTCCCATCATTCACTCAGGTCCTTGTTGTCCTTGCTATAGATGTGTTCAGACTTCCCTCAACTTACAGTACAAAATAAATAAATCAATACTGACATCCTGGCCTTTGCTGTCAGATTGCAGTTAATAGGACTGTCTGTGTTAATTAAGTTGGTTGCTCTATTTCCAAATGTTTCTGTTCACTTGAATTCTGCCATAACAAGGTCCAATAAAAATGTTTGTAGGCAGCCCATCTTGAACCACATAATTTGCTTAAAGGCAACATGCCTTTGATTTAAAGTAACACCCAAGCCTTCTGACTAGACATATATGTGTGAATTTTCAAAAAGGAATTGGATATCTACTTGCAAAGAAAAGGTTAAGAAGTCTATGAGAAGAAACTGGTGCAGTGGGATGCTTTAATAATTTGTCCAAAGGGCCAGCACAGACATGCTAGGCTGAATGGTTTATTTCTGTGCTGTGTAATTCTAATTAGCAGAATAAGTAAAGTCACCCTATAGTCCTACTTGACCATAGGGCTGCTCTCTCTTTAGAGAAAGACGACTGGTGGTGGTTTAACCTGAGGACCACCACACCTCAGGCAAGGGGAGAGGATGAGAAGGAGAATCCTTCATAGTAATCACAGCCAATGCAGGAATTGATCCAACACTGTTGGCTTGTCCTCTATATTGCAAACCTGCTGACCAGCCAACTGAGCTAACCAGCCACTAAATTCATTAATACAATAAATAGTGCCAAAGCACTGGGTGAAGTAAAACTTCAAGAGCAAAGATGAAAGTCTGCTCTATCTTTTGAAAAGCATTACACCTTATTTATTTTTCCCATTTTCCAAAGTGGCTCTATACGTTCTCGGTTTTGCTCTCTGATTAAAATTGTTCCAGTTACACCATGGCGTATATCTAATGCAGGGGGAAGGAAGTAGTCAAAAGACATACTCAGGACACATCTGACAACTAGCTGTAGACAAAAACTTACTTGTATATTTCTCATCAGGCTATAATTTGAAACAATTAATAGCATTTTGATCTACCTCTGGGAGGTAATTAGGTGAGTACTGAAAATCACTTTTTGTTTTTGCTTTATTTTTGAGCAGAGGAATTGTGATGGCCCCCCAAAAAACTGAAATACAGATAGTTATGCAGATTCCTTTCCATCGTAATTACAGTAATTTGCATTATTACTATGAAGCTAAGGGGCACTGCTACCACAGAGATAATATCATTGCAGGGGATGGACTACAATGCTATTAGCATCAGGTGCTTTCATATTAGTTCTGTAATGGGTGATGATATGATTAGTATTAACGCAGTGGGCTCTCATTAGTGTTAGAACTGGGTGTAGTGATAATGTCAGCACAGGACAGTACCATTGGTATGAGGCTAAGGAGTAATATCGGTGCCTGGGCAAAGGTTTGATTAGTACTGGGGAGAGGGGTGGAGTTTGCAATTTGCAGTAGAGGCTAATGCTGTGTCCGTGGGGTGATCAGGCTACAATCAGTGTCCAAGCAGATAACACAGCTGGTGTTGGAAACAGGGTGGGGGAAATTGGTTGATATTTTGTTAAACATCATCCAAATGAAAAGCATTCTATCCACAAATATCGGCACAGGTAGAGAAGGCCACCTTCCATCCTCCTGCCTGTATCTACACGGGGAGTAAATGCTGCCTCAGCTTCTGATTCCAAAACTCAAGCTGTTGTTCTTCGTGAAGCTGAAATACAGGAGTTCTGGCGTTTTAGGTAATCTCCTATACATATCGCTCTCAAGAAGGCTTAATTTTCTTTCGAAAGGTTGCATTCTTTCAATCCATTCGATGTCAAAAAATGAACAAAGAGAAACCAGACCAATTTGGATGAATACAAGAACAAGAAAGACTGGAGGCTCTGTTTGACAAGTCCTATGGTGATAGATGAAGAAGCAGAAGAGCTGATGGTGGGGGTAAAGTATTGGGAAGGGAGCCTGCAACTTCCATTGCATTAGCATATTAACAGTGGCAGATCCTCAATGGCATGGTCACCTATTAAATGACTGATGGACCCATTAAGGATCCAAATAGAACCACATCCCTTCCTCTGTTGCTCATGATGGGAGGAGCCACCTTGACAAGGGAGACTCTTGAGATGAATACTAATCATTACATTGCCCCATTACAGCATTAAAATTAAAACACCTGGTGCTAATAATGTTGTAGTCCATCCCCTGCAATGATATTATCACTGTGGTAACAGTACCCCTTTGCTTCATAGTAATGCAAATTGCTATTTTAAGATGGAAAAGAATCTATGTAACTATTGTACTTTTTATTGGGGTGGGGGAGGAACCATACAATGGTTTTTTTTTGGGGGGGTGTCTCCTTCATGGCTGTTCTATATCCCACAAGCAGACCCCTCAGCACCTGTGGCTGAAGAAGGTGACTAGCCCAAGCATTGTCTGTACCTGATGTGCCCGTCTTTGAGAGTGCCTTGGCATTTGAGACAATATTTCCTTCATTTTGCAGAGTCCACCTGTAACAATGACACTGCCACAGCCGCAGTGCGGCCATCAGTTCTAGGAGGCGTCACACTGACCTCAGTGAGGTGACAGTACTGAAGAAGCCACTTGATTGACAGGACACCCCAGGATATCACCATCAGGCTGCACTGCCTGGGGTACCCCCTGTGTTCCTGGTGACAAAACACATTAATTTGCAAAAAAAAAGGCATCTCAAAGTAATAACCGGTATAACTTACATAGCCATGATAAAAGTGTGTGTGCTTTTCCATACCCAGTGTGCAGTGAGTATCGGCAGCAGAGTTTTGAGTTAATTCAAGTTTATGGAGGATGAAAGATGAGAGGCTGGCAGGAGAGGATTCAAATAATTAGAAGCTGAATTACAGAGCCTTGAAAATGGGTGGAGGAATTATAAAGTGTGATTATCCCCTGCCTGTTCATGCAATGCTGGGCTACATGCCATCCTCAGGCTGCCTGATCATTACCATAATCACTGCACTCGGCTAACACTAACTGCAATGTTCATTGTTTGTATAGGGTCTCATTCATCATTACTTGCTCAAGCTGCATAAAACTAGCCTGTGACTCTTAAAGGAAAGGATCACGGTAGTGCCTGGACGTGCTGGCTTCTCTTAGAACGCTGTTGTGAATGAAGAACACTGACTGGAAGATGACTGGACTGAGCATACCACAAAGTTTCCAGGGCAGCCTCAGAGGTCTTCATGGAGAATGTGAAAAGCTGAAGAGATGGCCTGTCTCCTCAAGAGGGGCAAGAGGTCCTCCTGAAGTATTAAAAGAAGGCATGGGAAACATCTAGCTTCAGAGGTCAATGCCAGAAATGAAAGGGCCACAGAAGTACAATCGCCTCATATCAGTGGTCAAAATCAATAAGTGCACATTCCAATCCTAACGATGACTGCCTAGCCTTAGCCACTTCTCAATTCATCACATGTGCCCCCCCTCCCACCACTTGCTCATCTAATAAGAATCTCTAAGAATGAATTGCACCCCCCAATACATAACATCCATATGCTTCACTCTTACACTGTTGGCACTGTTTCCTCATAGCCACATCTTATGACTTGCACAGTGCTCGTTATTTAACCATAGCAACCACATCGACCAAACATATTGCAGCACATTCTTTCTTGCAAGAGAAGACAAAAAAGAGGCAGCAAGGATTAACCAGAAGGGGAGAAGCAGAGCTACGTATTTAATCCTACTAAAATGATGCTGATTAGAATCAAAATTGCCACTGTCAGAGGAGACAGCGTCCTCTTACCTAATTGTTTTACATATCACACTTAACCCCTCATCCTGAAGTCTTTTCTGACTTACAAGCTACAGATATGCAAGCAAGTACTTTATTAAAGTTTTCATTCTTCCCTCATCACAATCATACCCTTATCCCATTTGCTTTTTAGCTGGCCAGACAACAGAAGATGACCAAGAAGAAACCATATCATTTGGTTCATGCTCGGAGTCACCAGCTCAAAAACTAGCAGTGCACATATGCTTTACAGCAAAGTCTTGAGGTAGGATATCCACTGGTGAAACACTGGGAACAAGTCTGCTGCAGCCAGGACAAGGGGCAAGACTAACATGGGTGTCAATGCATTGGAAGGCAAGGTCACACAAGGTTCTGCTGCAGAGGATATCATGGAGCCTTCAACTGACCAAGCTACAGTGAAAGATGGAGATAACAAGGTGTAGAGCTGGATGAACACAGCAGGCCAAGCAGCATCAGAGGAGCAGGAAAGCTGACATTTCGGGCCTAGACCCTTCTTCAGACATGAAAGATAGATGGATGGAAACTCTGAAATACTCAATGGATTAGGAAGCCTTCGAGAAAATCTGCATTCAATGTTAGAGTGCCTTGGGGTGGTCCAGTAGTAATTTTTCACAGGGTTTTGTTCAAACCCATCAGGAAAGTTCAGCCCACTGTCTTTTGAATGCAATGTTAAACCAAAGCATCCTCAACCAGACATAAGGGATTCTCTGCCTTTATCTTGAAGAACAGCAGGGATACTTTTCCCCGCGTCCTGGCCAATATTAAGCCTTCATCCAACATCACTAAATTAATGGGTTATCTGCACATTATCACAATGCTGTTTGTGGAGTCTTATTGTGTGCAAATTAGCTGCTGCATTTCCCACAATGCAACAGAGACTGCACTTCAAAAGTACTTTGTTGCCTACAAAGCATTTTGAGATGTCCTGATATTGCAGAAGGTTCTGTATTGTGTCCTTTCCATATTAGCAGGTTTAAAAGTATGAAACAAGTAAATTTTGGACTGTCTTTCGGTGTTTGGCAAGTCTAATACACCGCCTGTGTTTTGAAGAACTTAGTTGTTCTCTTGTAGCTAATGATCATAGTCATAGAGTCATACAGCACGGAAACAGACCCTTTGGTCCAACCATTCCATGCTGAACATCATCCCAAACTAAACTGGTCCCACATTCCTGCTCCTGGCCCATACCCCTCTAAACCTTTCCTATTCATTTACCTATCCAAATGTCTTTTAAAAATTGTAATTGTACCTATATCCAACACTTCCTCAGGAAAAACCAAAAGAACTGCAGGTGCTGTAAATCAGGAACAAAAACAAAATTGCTTGAAAAGCTCAGCAGGTCTGGCAGCATCTGTGAAGGAAAAAACAGAGTTAACGTTTCGGGTCTGGTGACCCTTCCTCAGACCGGACCCAAAACGTTAACTCTGTTTTCTCCTTCACAGATGCTGCCAGACCTGCTGAGCTTTTCCAGCAACTTTGTTTTTACTTCCTCAGGAAGTTCATTTCACATGCAAACCACTCTCTTGTGTGAAAAAAATTGCCTTTCATGTCTTTTTGAAATCTCTCAAGATCAAAATACAACAGCACATGTCAATTGTTAATTGTCCACAGGTAAGATAAAGCAACAACTCAGAATTATATTTTCTTTATTTGAACATATTGCCCATCTCTAATTGCCCTGGAGAAGGTGGTAAAAGAATGGTGATATAGTTTCAAGTCAGAATGGTGAGTAGCTGGGAGGGAGATGCAAAGGTAGTGGTGCTCCTCTGCATCTGCTGCCTTTGTCCTTGTTGGTGACAGTGCCCAAAGTTTTCGAAAATGCTGTATGAGAAGCTTGGTTAGTTATTGCAATGCATTTTGTCAATGATACACACTGCCGCTATTGTGAATTGGTGGTGAAGAGAGTCAATATTGATGTGATGGTTGAGGTGCTAATCAGTGAGCTATTTCCTACAGCACCTTCAATATAGTAAAATATCCCAAGGAGCTTCACAGGAGTAGTATCAAACAACAACATTTGACACTAAACCACATAAAATAATTATGGGACAGATCCGTCAAAGAGTTAGGTTTTGAGGAGTTTGTTGGAGGTGGAGACAGCGTGGTAGAGAGACACAGATGGTCGATGTGAGAATGCCATACCTTATGTCCTAGGTAGCTGAAGGCACAGCCGGTGGTGGAACATTGAAAATCAGGAATGCCCAAGAAGCTAGCATTGGAGGTGTGCAAAAAACCTGGTGAATTGCTGGCCTAGAGAAGATTACAGAGATAGGAAGGGAAGAGGCCATGGTGGGAATTGAAAACAAAGAAGAGGATTTTTAATCAAAACGTTTTATCATACAGCATGGAAACAGACCCTTTGGCCCAACTCGTCCATGCTGACCAGGTTTCCCAACCTGAACTAGTCCCATTTGCCTGCATTTGGCCCATATCCCTCTAAACCTGTCTATCCGTGTACCTGTTTAAATGTTGTAATTGTACAACACCTCTACCTCTCTAGGGGTAAATACCTCTACCACTTCTCTGGCAGTTCATTCCATGTACGCACAACCCTCTGTAAAAAAGTTGCCCCTCAGGTCTCTTTTAAATCTTTCGCCTCTCACGTTAAACCTCTTGTTTCAGACTCTCCCACCCTAGGGAAAAGACCTTGACTATTCATCTTGTTTATGCCCCTCATGATTTTATTAACCTCTCTAAGGTCTCCCCTCAGCCTCCTACAGACCAGGGGGAAAATGTCCCAGCCTACCTAGCCTCTTCTCATAACTCAAACCCTCCAGTTTTGATAGCATTCTTGTAAATCTCTTTTGCACCCTTTTCAGTTTAATAACATCCTTTGCAGAGCAAGGTGACCAGAATTGTGCACTGTACTCCAAATGTGGTCTTACCAGTACCTTGTACAGCTGTAACATGCATCCCAGCTCCTGTATCTGATGCTCTGACTGCTGAAGGCAGGCATGCCAAACGCCTTCTTCACCACTCTGTCTACTCGCGACACCACTTTCAAGGAACTATATATCAGTGCCCATCAGTCTCTCCATTCAACAATACTCCCAAGGGCCCTACCATTAATTTGGAAACTAGGAAACAATGGAGGGGATTTTGTGCTAGGTTACTGTTTGAATGTGACCTGATGTGAGTTGTGTATAGTCACCATAGTCTTGGAAGATCTCAACTTTAAGGATCTCAACTTGCAAGGTGGAGGATTGAACAGCATTGGAACAGTCGGGTCAAAGACATTTAAAGGTAGTGCTCATTTCTCTGATCTGTGGCCTGTCTTTGCTTGTGTTTTTAAGCCATTGCTACAAGCACCTTAAGTTAGAAAAGAACAAAAATCATCATCATTGTGCACTCCGGCATTTATCAAGTACCGTCATTTTCCGTCAAAGAATTGCTTTGAAAATGCATTTTAGTCTTGAAAAATATACACAATATTGAAGATTGATAATCTGCCAGGAATCATATCAAATTTTGCTTGGTAAATTTTATGATAGTAATCCAATCTCATTCAGGTGGCAAACATACCTTGTATGCCTCAGTTGTGAGGTTAATGGCACCTGAACCTTTCAATTACACTGTCCAGTATTCTCTCTGTATCTTCAGATAAGAACTTACGACTGGGAATCGCTGATCAACCCCTCAAGCTTATTCTGCCACTCAGTTAGATCACAGCAGACCTGTGTCTCAACTCCCGTCAAACATTTCTGCTCCATTTCCCAATAACTCCTTTACCTAATAAAATTCTGCTCATCTCAGTTTTGAGATTTTTCACTTGACTTAACCTCAATAGCCTTTTGGAGGATTTCAAGATTTGTTCTACCATCTAACTGGAGACATGCTTCTTGATATTAGCTCTGAACAGCTGAACTCTGATTTTGAGATAATGCCTACTTGTTCCACAGTCACGAGGAATGAATCATTAACCTTCAGTTTCTAACGAAGAGATCTCGTTGACATTGCATACACAGAAAAGTTATTTAATTCACACTACATTTCCCTATCACCAGCTTCATTCACATCATATTGAGACATGTGCAAGCTTGTGGGGAAACGGCAGCAGATTGGCCCGAAGCCAAAATGTTTAGAGAGCTGGACCAGACACAATGGGCTGATTAACCTTTTTCTGCACTGTAACATGGCTGTAATTCTATATCATACGTAAGTGTCTCTCACTGTGTGTTTCTCCATCTGTCGGAGTCCTTCATGATATTTGACTCCTGAGTGATCTGATTCCACCCCACTACATCTTTCAAAATCTGACTCCTGAACTATGTGCATTCCCTGCACCATGTCCAGCATTCCCCTGTAATGTCTGACTCCCCTGTGGGGGATCTCCAATCCACCTCCGATATCTGACTCCTCCAAGATATCCAACCCATGGCCCGCGTTGACCAACTCCACCCACGACATCAAATCCACCTTCTGATTCCCTTCATCATGTCCATCCTCCTGCAATGTCCTAATTCCTATCCAAAACATCTAACTCTCAACAATATCTGACTTCCCCATGATGTCCAACATTTCAAAATCTCCCCTCCCCCTACCGCATCCCAAAACCAGTCCAGCTCGTCCCTGCCTCCCTAACCTGTTCTTCCTCCCACCTATCCCCTCCTCCCACCTCAAGCCGCACCTCCATCTCCTACCTACTAACCTCATCCCGCCCCCTTGACCTGTCCATCCTCCCTGGACTGACCTATCCCCTTCCTAACTCCCTACCTACACTCACCTTTACTGGCTCCATCCCCGCCTCTTCGACCTGTTTGTTTCCTCTCCACCTATCCTCTCCTCTATCCCTCTTCTATCCGCCTCCCACTCTCTCCCTATTTATTTCAAAACCCCCTTCCCCTCCCCCTTTTCTGATGAAGGGTCTAGGCCCGAAACGTCAGCCTCTCTGCTCCTATGATGCTGCTTGGCCTGCTGTGTTCATCCAGCCCTGCACCTTGTTGTCTCATGTACCCAACACTATCTGATTCCTGCCCCAATGTCTAATATCCCGTTGATGTCCATCACACAACCTGTGATCTCTTGCTTCCCTAAATTTCCTATCTCCAGCCATGTCTGTATCACATCCCACAACATCCCCACCTTGTAATGCAGACATGTCATCCCCACCCCTGCCATTTTTCCACTGCTTACTGGCTAGTAGGTGAGAAATCTGTCAAAGATTTTTTTTTAAAGGCTTCTTCTAGTTAATTTCTGATTATCTTTTAAGAAGCCAGGGTAAACACCACAGCAACTGTTTCTGCATGTCGTCAGTCTGCGGAACAGGCTTTAGGGATAGTGACAGTAAATATAAATGATTAATGCAAATTTGATAGAATCCTTTTAGAAAATAACATTTTGGGATAAAGTAAACAAGAAATTAAAGGTAAGGCATGTTGTGAACAGTAGTTTCTCCTATAGGAAGAAACAGATGACTTTGGATCTTTGATTCTCAAACTCTGTCACTGGGGAGGTTTTCCTTGCCTTGTATCTGAGACCATTGGTGACTAATTGATAAAGATTGATTGCCATGATTTGTCAACAACTTCATTATCATTGTATCCCGCAACTACTGCAATAATAGAAACCCAACTATGTGAAACATGGCCTTTTATTGTCCAGAAATTATCATTCTTCTTTGTTGCTGGATCCTTTGGGATCTAGTATTGGGAGAACAGAGATATAATGACCTCTATATACTGCTGTGTCTCATTTATACTTGTCACTCATTGCTATCCTCAGAAATGCTTTGAAACACATGATAGAGCATAGTTTCCTCTACTTCTAAAGCATACAGACAAGGGAGAAGGCAAGGGTCAATCTTTTCAAGGGTTCTACTGGGGATGTACTTGGAGGCTACATTTTGGGGATACCTTTTGGTTTTCAGGGGCTCCTTCTTCATTTCTACAAGCTCCTTTATAAGACGATGAAGTTACTTAATAAAATTACCTTCTGTATTTCATGTTGAAGTCTAAATAGCCACATTTAGACTCTCAGTCACAAAATTAGAAGAATCCAGCAATATACTGAATAACTATCATCATTCTAACAAACTTAAAGTCACAACCCATCAAGAAAGTACTAATTTCCTGGACACCACAGTATTTCATTTGGAATAAGGCAACAGGTATGAGTTATGAACAAAAGTCTTTTAATGAAATAATACAAATCCTAACAAACTTGTTTGCCCACTGCCCTGTGTATTTTGAGTGTTGGAGGGGGCAAAGGGTGAATCCAAAGCCAAATAACCAGATCCATCAAAATACAATTCTACAATACCATCTGAACACCAGATGCTGCACACTCTGCATCATCGTATGATTAGAGACAAGAGAGGTAGCATCTTAGTGGCCAGTAGCTTTTCCATAAGGAAATCCTGCATCAAATGGTACCCTGCAAAAGTCTGAATGAGAATGGAAATTCACAAACAAGGATTAAACCCTCATGAAACTGCTGGTGGACCATCAGGTGACCATTTGAATAATTTGGGGCCATTTCCAAAAAAACAGTTCAAATTAAAATGTGTATATATCACACACACAATGCAGCCCAAGTTGAATCAACTAAACCAGGCCCCAGTTGGCACCTCTAAACTAAAAGCTTTCTTTCTAAACTTAATAAGAAACTGACCACTGAACATCAATGAAATGATTAGATATTCAGGGTTTGTGTGAAGATTTATAGCTCAGGTGCTGGTTGTAGATGTTGGTGTGTTCGCCAAGCTGGGAGGTTTCATCCCCATACTAGGTGACACCCTCAGTACTGTGGAGCCTCCTGTGAAGCGCTGATGTCTTGTGCAGGTTCGAATTTATATGGTCTGGTTTTTGCTGCTTCTGGTTGGTACTGGTTCCAGCTGTGCGTTCTAATGGTTGTTATATCGGGTCTAATTCAATGTGTTTGTTGATGGACTCCGTGGATGAATGCCAAGCCTCCAAGAACTCACCGGGCTGTCCTCTGTTTGACTTGTCCTATGATAGTAGTGTTGTCCCAGCTGAAAGTGTGGCTTTTCTCGTCTGTGTGTATTGAAACCAAGGACTTCAGGTCGTGTCGTTTAGTTGCTAGCTGGTGTTCATGGATGCAGGTTGCTATCTGCCCGTTTGTCCCACGTAGTGTTTTGTGCAGTCTCTGCATGGTATCTTGTGATCCACATTCGTTCTGTCCATGGTATCTATTGGGTCTTTAACCCTGTTCTGTTGCAGTCTTAGTGAGGCTATCGGTTTGTGTGCTGTCATGATTCCTAGCGGTCTGAGTAGTCTGGCTGTCAGTTCTGAAGTGTTTTTATTATGTGGTATGATGGTTATTGTTTTGGGTTTTGGTGTGTCCTGGTTGTGTTGTCTGTTGGATACCCCCGAGCCAACAAACAACACAACCAGGACACACCGAAACCTGAAACACTAACCACCATACCGTATGTAAAAAAAAACCTCAGAACTGACAGCCAGACGACTCAGACCACTAGGAATCGTGACAGCACACAAACCGGCAGCCACGCTAAGACTGTAACAGACCAGGGTTAAAGACCCAATAAATACCATGGACCGGACAAATGTGGTTTACAAGATACCATACAGAGACTGCACAAAACACTACGTGGGACAAACGGGCAACTAGCAACCTGCATCCATGAACACCAGCTAGCAACTAAACGACACGACCAGATGTCCTTGGCTTCAATACACACATATGAGAAAAACCACACTTACAACCGGGACAACACTACTATCATTGGACAAGCCAAACAGAGGACAGCCAGGGAACTCTTGGAGGCTTGGCATTCATCCGCGGACTCCATCAACAAACACATTGAATTTAGACCCGATATACCGACCATTATAACGCACAGCCGGAACTGGCACCTACCAGAAGCAGCAAAAACCGGACCACGTAAATTCGAATCAGCACAACAGCGCTTCACAAGAGGCTCCACAGCACTGAGGTTGTCATCTAGTAAGGGGACGAAACATCTGCTATCAAACTTCCCAGCTCAGCAAACACACCAACATCTATATGATTAGATATTTCAATAGAGTTTGTCTTTGAAGCACTTTTCGATTATTTTAAATCTGGTTACTTCTCTTAGACATTTATTTGTGTTTCCTTACACTGGAAACAACATTTTCCCTGTCAGAATAAAATTACACCATATCTTAATGGAGTTAAAAAGAAGAAATTATGTGCTATTACATTACATTGCATGGGGTTGAAAGAGGAATCATTTTTGTGACTGCGAAAATGCATTTACCAGAAAATTGGACAGTAACTCAACTAGCTCAATTTCAAGCTCACTTTGGACATAAATCTCAATTGTGTGCAAACAGCAAACTCCACACCATGGTGCATAATTAAATGGTGATACTCAGAGACACTGCTTGAAGAATGTGAGGATTTTTGCTCATTTCCTGAGCTATACAATAAAGGTATACTCAACATTATCAATCCAGATTTTATCACTTGTCTCATTGCTCCACTATCCCATTGGATGGGCATGTATTTGAGAGTACTGCACACAGTTCAGATCTCCATTTTATGAGAACATCGAGGCACAATTGAAGATATAAAACAGATTCGAAAGGTGAGAGGTTATACTATCAGGAGAAGCTTCACATGCTGGCATTACTTACTTCAGAAAAAGTTGAGACATTGAGCTCTTGTTGCTGGGATTATGATAGAGAGAATCTTTCTACTTGTAACAGAATCTATTACCAGAGTTCGTAAATATAAAAAGTCACCAATAACTCAAATAGAGAATCCTGGAACAAGACGGTTATTTGGAGTACTTGGAGTGCAGCCATTGCCACCAATTGAATGACTGAATTGAGAAGCACAGATACATTTAAGGTGAAAGCTAAATAAATACATGAGGGAAATAGGAATAAAAAGATACAGTGAGAAGATGTTGGGAAGGAAAAGGCTTATGAATAGCATGAGCACCAATGTATTCCTGTCCACCAAGACCTCAGTTTTAAAATTTTCATCTTTGTGTTCAGATGCCCCCATGGCTTGACCCTGTCTTCACTAAAACCTCCTCTCCAAAGTCTATGCGCACCTTCATTTTATCGCTCTATGATGTGTTACCATGCCTTCAGCCGCACAGGCTAGAAGCTCTAGACAAGTAGCCTGTTTCTGTGCTGTAAATTCAATGTGATCCATTGAAGCACATAGACTATGAAAGAATGATGATTTGCATTTACTTTGCTGAATGCGAACAACAAATTATACTTACTTTGCTGATTACAGTGTATGGATTCCACAACTCAACTCTGTACCTGCATATTAAGGAAGATAAAACTGACTGCTACTGATTTTTCACTTGACTTCTGGAATTGTCCACATAAAGATGTTAGGAAGACAAAATCAGACTTGGTTGTAGCTGCTTTGTATACAGTTCTCACTAATAAGGAACGACCAGAAAAATAGAGCAGGTTGATAGCAGCCACCAACAGTCTTCCATGTCTGGGACAATTCACATGAACTGTACAGAGAACTCCAGACTGAGCACTTGATTTGGTTCAAAACGGCATTTTAAATCTGATATAACAAGGTGTAGAGCTGGATGAACACAGCAGGCCAAGCAGCATCAGAGGAGCAGGAAGGCTGACGTTTCGGGCCTAGACCCTTCCTGCTCCTCTGCTGCTTGGCCTGCTGTGTTCATCCAGCTCTACACCTTGTTATCTCAGATTCTCCAGCATCTGCAGTTCCTACTATCTCTGAAACAATTTTAACCCTCTTCTAAGGATGCCATTTCTGAAGAAGGGTCTAGGCCCGAAACGTCAGCCTTCCTGCTCCTCTGATGCTGCTTGGCCTGCTGCGTGCATCCAGCTCTACACCTTGTTATCTCAGATTCTCCAGCATCTGCAGTTCCTAATATCTCTGAAACCATTTTAAATCTGGTGCTTGGAATCCTGGCTGGTCCCAGCAGTGGTCAGTTCTTCCACCTGTAAAGAGGAAGAGGGAAAATATGAGAAGTGGGGTGCCACAGGGCATGGTGCATGAAGAATCATGAAGATTTCAGAAAATAGTATGAGAAATGTCACAAGGCCTTGCATAAAGAATCAAGCTTTCTGTGAAACTTGCCAAAATTAACATTTAGCTGATTTCTGGTAAAACTCACCCCAAAGAGTCAAACCTCTCAGGCAAGCAGTGGAATGAATAAATTAGCTGAAATGAAATGTTTAAGTGAAATTAAAGATATGATGCTACAGAAAAAAAAATGCCTGTCGAATGAAGAACTTGTATTTAAGTACTGCCTTTCAAGATTGAAGGACAGCTTAATGCACTCTGCACCCTATTAAGCACTTACAAAGAGTTGTAAACATAGGTAATGTAATAGTCAGTTTGCATGAAGGTTAGAATTCAGTCCATCTTTGTTCTACCATTGAAAAATCTTTTAGAGTTTAACGATTACAACACCGAACAGTATTTTACTTCTCATTTTTTGTCTGGTGTACTTTAAATGGATATCAATTCCAAATGGACAGAGACCATTTCAGTCATTGTTCCCAAACTGACCTTTACCTGCATTGAATTAAACTTATATCCTCTTGTCCTATGTTTTTAGTTTAGTTTAAAGTATAATTTCCAGCTACTTTTTGTCTATATTTTATCATGTCTGTCTCTGTAAGGTTAACTCATAGTCACCTCCTTTCAAAGTCAACTGCACTGTGCAGTTTGAGGATGTTTGACTCATTCCTAGGGTTGCAAGCTTACGTTTGCTCCAAGTCCACCAAAGTTTCAGTTTTAAAATCTTCTTTCTTGTCTTCATATCCTTCTGTGGAGGATATCCTTTCTCCATCTCAGAATACCTGTGTTTCACACCTTTCACCAACTTTCATCTATGTGCCAGAACTCTACCTGCACCAGACTACTTTAATCCCAAATAGCCTTTCTGGAAAAATATTGTCAAATGCTTTTTGGAGATCAAAGTGGAACACCCACCTCTTGTGCCACTTTTATGAAAAGTCAAAGAAGATATCAAACAAGAATATACCCTGATTCCATGCTCACCACTATTTTTGTCAGTTTGTAATGTTACAGATGATAATTCAGTTACTTCTAAAAATCCATTCTGTTATTTTGCAGATATTAGTGCAAGACTGTGGGGTCTGTAGTTGTCTCGGTTGCACTTTGAAAAATTAAGATCTTTGATGCAAGGGTGTATTATACGTTTTACTGTGTGGGAGCAGTGTAATGTTTCAGTAGCGGAATGGCAATAGACTAACCTAGAATAGGTATGTGAACTAGTAAACAGCTTTCACAAGTGTTAATTACAAAATCCTATTTCCCATTTGTCATTGATCCTTTGTAAATGTGGCCAATAGGGAGCCCTCATGGCTGATTTATGCTGATTTGCTTGTTGGAATAGGTGCAGAAAAAAGCAAAAATGGGCATCAGTCCTGACAATTTTCCTAAATAAACTGTTGTGGAGCTGAGAGAGTCTTTGGAACATAGGAACAGCAGCAGGCCATTTAACTCCTTAAGGCTGAACCACATTTTTTTTAAACCTGCTTTTCAAATCCTTTAATATCCCAACCTAATAAAAACTGAATAATCTGAATCTTTAAAATACATTTGGCTCCCAACATCACATGCTGAAAATTCTACACTTCTACTATATTTTGTACCAAGAGGTGCTTTGTAATATCACTGCTGACTAGCCTAGCTCCAGTTTTGAAGACTGCACCCCCTTGTTCTGGATTCAGCCACATGGAGCTTCATAATAACTCCAATCGTTTATCTCTCACTATCTTATTAAATCTTCTAAACATTTGAAATGCATTGACCAGGCCATTCCTCAACCTTCAAAACTCTGGAGAACACAACCAAATCTGTCTTTTTTTTCAGACTCTAAATCCGTCTATCGTTCCAGAAAATGAAGCGAGATAATTTGTCTGCATTTGAATTCATCTTATGAATGTGTTTTATGTGAAAAAAAATTGTGTTGGAATACACTGGCTGAAAAAATGTTGAGAGCAGATAGTAGCGTGTACTTTGAAAGGAAAACAATAATTGCAGTGCTCTATGGAAAGAAAATGGAACTTAGGACTCAGTTTTAAATTCTTACAGACAGCCGGCATTAAAAACAATGAGTAGAGTGGCCCTTTTCTGTGCTTTACGATTGTATATAAATCTGTCTGCATATACTGATTATCCTGGGATGCTGTGTGAGCAAGGTCAAACAGGAGTGTTTCACAAAGTATCTTCTTTCGACCGACCCGTTGTGCTTAACGGAATATCTGAGAAATAGTAACGACTATCCACTCCTCCCTGATCACTCCTATAAGCTGCTCCGAAAGAGAGAGAGAAATCCATACTGCTTCCGGGTTGTACAATTTCAGACCTTGTTCCAACGATGTGATCCAAACCCCCTTGGCGAAGCATCTGAGTTTTCATCACCCTGCCTCTCCTCGGCGGAATGCTGATTACCTCCGCAATGAGACGGGGGGAGGGCTGATTGGAAAATCTGCAGGATTTTTTTTTTGGCGCTGGGGGGGCCTCCGTGTCTCCCGAGGAGGGCCTTTTGTGGTGAAATGTTGCATAAATAATGGCAACAAGGGTCGAAATTCAGCGGTTGCCATGGAGACCTTTGTGCCTGGGTGAACTCCATTCTACTCCGGGAAGCGGCGAGCCTTCAGCTGCCAGCACTGGCCCAGGCGTTTGCTAATGGGTGACAAAAAGTTATTTGCTCGTCGGGAAAGGGGGATGTTAACTTGGAGTGGGCTTGGAGTGTTTGCCTTTGCTGTTTGCATAGCACGATCCACGCTCAGGTACAAGAGTTCGGAATTCTGTCTCTCCTCTGGCGTGTGATGAAGTAGCACTGACTTCCCCACCACCTCTGTGTGTGTGTGTGTGTGTGTGTGTGTTTGTTGTTTGCAAAAACGTTTTGCGAGTTTGCTTTGTCCTTCCGTTCTTCTGGTCCACCGCTGTCGCTGGCACTTTCTTCCCCGAGACAAGGAGAAGGTAGTAGCCTCGCAGACTGGGACCCGTTATTTTTTTCTTCTTCTCTTCCTCCAGTCTAAAGTACCAGGGACTTTCTCCTCCTCCTCCTAAGAGGCGTCCCGCAGCACAGCGGCTTGTCTTATTTTCTCACTCCCTTACGCAAGGCGTGAACTCGTTCAACTGCAGGAAGAGCATGTTATGACCCCCCTCCTCGTTAGGGTCGCCTCGATATAGGCTGACAATTCAGCGCCTGCTTTTCCCCGTTCCCCACCCATCGCCTGGCCGAAACTTTCAGCTCGGCGGAGCGGCTACCGTTTATTTCACTCTTGACATTTCCAAACCCATACAGTGCACGTGAAAAGCAACCGCGGGTGCTTCGTTTTCAATCGGGAGATGAAAGAGACCTGGGTAAGGTCAGCGAGACGAAGTTACAGTGATGTGGCTGGGGGAATGGTGTCTCTGTCCGGCAATGTGGTAGGGGAGTTTTGTGTCATCATAAAATCCAACCAGGGAATGAAATAATCATCTCCTCCTCATCAGCCAGCTTGGAAATGATAGTCCTCAATCTTGAAGCCCCTGAGACGTGTCAAGTTTTTATGTTGTCTGATTCCATCCAATCGCAGATGTGCTGTATCATGAGATGCATGTATTCTCTCCCTGTTTCCAAAGAAAAAGAACAGGGTGATTTGTGTGTGTGTTACTCATGCCTCTTTTATTCCCTCCCTCTCTGCTGCTTAACGCTTTACTGTCATGTGGAATGTCTATAGGTTACCTCAGTAAGTCTCTCTCCGGCGATGTATGAGTTAGGGTCCCCTGTAGCAGGTATGCATGATTTAAAAGGATTGGTCAGTGTTCAAGTTGGGATCCCAGAGAAGGATCCCTTCCAAAATTGAAGTTTTTTTTTCCCCCATCAGAGGGATTTTGACCAAGCTGGAACTTAGGAGTTTCTTTACAGTGGAGCAGTGAAGCTTCAGAATTTCATGGTGCTCCAGCAAAAGGTGGGAATTGTCTGCTGTAGTGAGAGATTTCAGGGTTACAGGGACATGAGATCGGGAATGGGAAGATGGTTTAGACCCAACCCCCAAAAAATACCACCAAAGCTGCATTTCCAATTTTGGCCTCCTGACAGTATAAAAACCAAGACCCAGGGTTTTAAACATTTCACTGAAGATGTTGCTGTTCTTGCATTATTCAGGCAGATGCCCTAGGCCCGTACCAGTTCTCCTCCTCTCTCACACCTCCTGAAGCAGTGAATTTGTCGGTCACTGCCCTTGCCTAAGGTAAATTGTTGCATTTGTACCTTACTTTTAAGAAAGTTCACCTTTAAGGACTCCACGTGGTGTGTACACTCAATGTCATATGACTGCCTTGTTGTTCTCCTGCCGTGGTTCTGTAAGCTGTGCACACAGAAAACTGTTGCTTTTCCGTCACATCTACTTCATGGCTTACAATTTGTTTTATTGTTTCAAATAAACTAACCCACAGACTTGATCAACCCCGACAAGTGATTGATTAGTAGACCGTTCTCATTAACGTGATAGATCTGACTCTTACAGCATGAAGAAAGACTTGGATTTATATAGGGCCTTGAATGATTGGCTGTAAAGTACTTTGTGATACCTGACAATGAATAGCTCTGTTGTAATGTTAGCCCACAGTTGTAGCCTGCATCTCATAGCCCTCATGTAGGAGTTAAAGAAAGCCTTGATGGCCCTCTGAGTACCTGCTGATCTTCTAACTCAGTGGGAAGATCCACTGGCACTGACAATCTACTCTCAATTAGGCACTTAAATATTCAAATTGTCTTCAAAATGGTGCAAGGCTGGTAGGCCTCAACACTCCCACCCCACCTCTAACACACTTAAGGCCTAAGGAGGAACTTGGTGCCTCATTGGTGCATTGCTGTCTTCTCCTAACTTCCTTCCAGTTCCACTTTCAAATCTGTGGCTGGGAACTGGGAAAATTCTGCGCACATGGTCAAGTAACCATTGTTTAGGTCAAAGATGTAACGATTTAGGATGCATCTTAAAGAGAGAGAGGTGCAGATAACCTTGGAATTCCCCCACCAAACTTGAGGGTCTGAGCAGCTGAAGATATGGCTGCTAGTATTACAGTGAAGGAACTGGAAGATATGCAAAAGACCAGAGATTGAAGATCACAAATACCTCACAGGATTGTAGAGCTGAAGGACATTATAACATAGGGTGGGGCAAAGCTATGGATCGATATGAGCACACAGTTGATCATGTTATAGTTGAATACAGCTTGTAAGGTGGTGTTTCTTGAATGAATCGTTAAGTGATTCTTTCTCATGGATAACTTTTCATTTACTTTATTCAAAGGCCCAACAGAAGCAGATTGCAAACATCAGTTTCATTTGGGCCAGAACTTGGCACTGGAGTGGGAACTTCACGCGTGAGAGTTCACTGTTTGAGCTTTGTCTGGACCTAACTGCCTTAGAGATGCCATTTTCATTCTGGCAGGATTGGAGCTACACCTAGGAGGTTCTTCATTAGTCCGTTGCTTTGATAGACAAACTCTGCAGCTAAAGGAAAATGTCCCCTGGGATCAGTAAGCAATATCCATTGAATGCAGTGCAGCCTGTGAATTTTGGCAGTGGTTCAACTCCAAAATACTTCAATTGCATTGCAATTTCTTTGCATTTAAATGAAAAAGTGCAAGAGTAATTCAACTGTTCTGCTTTCCAAAACTGTGAAGCAATTTTGCATGAAATATTGGATCATTGTGGAGTGAAACAAACATAAAAATGTCAAAGCGTCACAACAACTTGCATTTGCATTGTACCTTTAACAAAGTACAGTGTCACAAACTGCTTTACAAAAATTGACATCATGCTGAGAAAGGATATCCTGTTCTTCAGAAACATTGACAGCAATATATAACTTGGATTGAACATATTGTGTAGCATTGCTACATATCAGAGGATATCAAAAGTCAAATTTTCATCTTGTTATGAAGGTGGGAATCCAGTCGCAAAATGCAGAGCTTATTCTTTTGCAGGAAAACCCATTTTTCTGTAATAAACTGGGTGAAATCGGATTCTCTAATAGACTGTGTAGAGTTGGATTCTGAAGAAGTCATATCAGAATTGAAATGTTAGCTAAGTTTCTCTGTCTGCAGATGTTGCCAGACCTGCCGAGTTTCTCCAGTATGTTTCCAGCATCCACAGAACTTTGCTTCGATTTTCCTATGCCTTCCTGGTCCCACAGCATTTTCTTGTGGCTTTTTTGTGGATCTGGAAAGCCTCATATGCAGACCTCCACTGCGTCCCCATCACAAAAGATTGGGAAAAAAATGTTTTTCCTAACGCACGCCATTTTTTTTCCCTGCTGCTCATTTTGTGAACCTTGTTAGGACATGTCTCCTCAACCAAGGTATGACCTCTTTTACCAGGTCAAGAAGAGCCTGGGATTGGAGTGGAGCAACTTTGTTCTGTTATCTTTCTCTGTTTTTGAAACTGTAAAGAATATGTGCTAGTCAAGGGATTCCCTTCCAGGAATGGGACAGTGCATTGAGGATTGCTGCAGGTTGCACCCAGCACAGCTTTGGACTTGCCAACAACAGATTTCCATTGCAGCCTCAGAGTTCTCAGCAGTCAGATCAGAGGCAGCACAGAGAAGCTCCATTAACCTAATCCTGGGTAAGGAGGGACCGTCTCATGAGGGAAGGTTGAATAGGTCGGGTCTGTACTCACTGGAGTTTAGAAGAATGAGGGGTGATCTTATTGAAACAAGATTCTTAGGGAACTAGGCGGAGTAGCTGCATAAAGGCCATTTCCCCTTGTGGCAGAGTCTAGCACCAGAGGGCAAAATCTCAGAGTAAAGGGCTGTCCATTTAAAACAGATTAGAAGGAATTTCTTCTCTCAGAAGGTAGCAAATTTGTGGAATTCTTTATTGCATAGTGCTGAAGAGGCTGGGCTGTTAAGTGTATTCAAGGCTAAGATAGATTACTATTCAGTAAGTGAATCAACGGTTATGGGGAAATGGCAGGAAAGTGCAGTTGAGGATTATCAGATCAACCATTGTCTCATTGAATGATGGGGCAGACCCAATGGCCTGAATGGCTGACTTCTGATGCTATGCCTGATGGTCTTTTGGTTTTATGGTCACCATCCCTAAATCTTCACTTTGATATGGGTACAGCACGATGCCACTTTCAGTACATAGCAGCACAGTGCAGCAGCAGCAACCTGAAATGCCCCATCCTCCACATTCACACGTCTTTGGGCAGGAGGGACCAAGGTGCCACAAGAAGGAGGAATCAAAAATAAATAAATAAATAATGATGCAATACCCAACCAAATGGTGTAGAAGAAGAAGATAAGGACAGAAGCAGTTAATGTAGTTTATAAGGAATTCAGCAAAGCCTTTGACAAGGTCCCACGTTGAAGACTGATAGGGAAAGTTAAATGCACATTGGATCCGGGGTAACTTGGCAAGTTGGATCCAAAATTTGCTTAATGGTAGGCAACGTTCCCTCTAATTTTTTTAGCTGCCATGTAAGCCTCTGAGGCTTTGTATGCAGCAGTGACTTCCATGAGAAACGTTGGAGTGGCTGAGCACGTGTGGTAGAAGACTATGTGTGTGACTGGAGGCCACCATAGGGATTAGTGTTGGGTCCGTATTGTTTGTGATATGTATACACATATTATAGAAGAAAAGGTAGGTGATAACCAGGTTTGCGGAAGATGAGAAATTTGGGCGGATGGTTGACAGTGAGGAAGAAGGTCTTAGGTAACAGGAGATTATGGACAGATTAGTCTGACGAGTAGATCAGTGGCAGATGGGAATTAATCCTGCTCAGGGTGAGGTGATGCACTTTGAAAAAAACATAGACCAGGGAGTACTCAGTGAATGGCAGCACACTAGGAAATTCAGATGAACAGGCATCATGTGGTACATGTCCACAGAATCCAGAACGCAGCAGGACAGGATAATAGGACAGTTAATGCATATGATTGATTGTTTGATTTTATTGATTGATTTACTGTAGTCACATACCGAGATACAGTGAAAAGTGTTGTTTTGTGTGCTATACAGGCAGATCATACCATAAGAAATGCATCAGGGTAGCAGATCAGAGTGCAGGATACAGTGTTATAGCCACGGAGAGGGTGCAGAGAGAGAGGGACCAGATTTAACATTTGAGAGGTCCATTCAAAAGTCTGATAACAGCAGGGAAGAAGCTGTTCTTGAATCTATTCATACGTGTATTCAAACTTTTATGTCTTCTATCTGACAGAAGAGGGTGGAAAAGAAAATAACCAGGGTAGGAGGGGTCTTTGATAATGTTGGTTGCTTTCACGAGGCAGTGGGAAGCATAGATGGAGTCAGTGGATGGAAGGCTGGTTTGCATGATGGACTGGTCTGTGTTCACAACTGTCCAGTTTCTTAGAAAAAGCAGATGTCAACCGTACTGTAATGCATTCAGATAGATGCTTTCTATGGTGCACCTGTGAAAATTGGTGAGACTCCATGTGGACATGCAAAATTTCCTTAGTCTCCTGAGGAAGTAGAGATGTTATTGTGCTTTCTTAACTGTCACTTTAATGTGGATTGACCAGGACAGATTATTGGTGATCATTACTCCCAGGAACTTGACGTTCTCGACTATCTCCACCTCAGCACCATTGATGCAGACAGGGGCGTGCCCCCCACTCCACATATGGGACACTAGCCTTTATCAGTGGTGTCATAGATTATAAGAGTAAGGAGGTCAAGTTGGAGCTGTACAAAACTGGTTCAGCCACATCTGGAGTACTGTGTATAGTTCCGGTCAGTGCAGTGTAGAAATGATGTGATTGCACAGGGGGCAGTGCAGATGAGGTTCACTGGGATGGAGCAATTTAGCTAGTTGAGAGGCTGGCTAAGCTTGGGTTGTTTTCTTTAGAGCAGAGAAGGCTGAGAAGGGACCTGGGTGAGGTTTATAAGATTATGGGGGGGCATGGACAGGGTGGATAGAAAGCAGCTGTTCCCCTTTAGTCGAAGGGTCAAGAACAAGGGGAGTAATTTTAGGGAGAAAGCTCAGAGGTTTACAGGGGATTTAAGGCAACGTTTTCACTACAGGGTAGTGGGGATCTGGAATGCACTGACTGGGAGGGTTCTTGAGGCAGGAAACCTCAACCTTTAAGAAGTATTTGGATGAGCATTTGAAATGTTATAACATTCAAAGCTGTGGACCAAGTGCTGGACAGGGGCACTGGTAAGATTTATCAGTTTTTGTTGACACAGATTCAATGGGCCAAGGGGTCACCTCTGTACTGTGTGATTCCATGAATGGAGTAACTTACATGAAGATGACTGAGAGGCAATGTTAGAGGATACTGTCTATCCCAAGAGGTGGAGATTTTGAGCTTTGCTTCCTTCTGCAATAAGACCAGTAGCCAAGGGAAATACCTCCCCACGCCCACCGCCCCCCATTCCCCGACTCCCCAGTATCCTAGAAGGTGACCATCACTCTCCATTGCCTTGCTTGTAGACTCTTCCACAGCCGGCCTGGGTGAAAAGTCATAGTCAGTAGTACATGAGTGATCCATCATGTCATTGATGGAAGGGTGGGGAAGCTTACTTCATCTGAGACATATAGTGCAATTTGCACAAACAAGGTGACATTTGGAATTTGCCTCAGTTGCAGGCTTCCCTTAGGTGCAGGGTGTGATCAGCTGCATGCGTTTGGGAATTCAAACACGTATATTAATTGAAAAATGAACTACTCTTTAAAGCATTCACTTCTCTGTGACCGCAACAAGAGATTTCAGCATGCATGCTCAGCTGCAGCTGCCTTGAGTCATTCATCCCAAGGGAATTTGGGCTGGCACAACATGTGCGCGCACACATGCACGCACAAACACACACACACACACACGGTCGGGGATAGCGTTAGCCCTAGAAAACTTGGCTGTGCAGACTCCTCTGCCAGCCACCATGACCCCTGCATAAAAGGTATAAATGCCAACTTCAAACTGAACAGGCCAGTAGTGTATTTGTGGTGAGATTGAAGTGACTTGACTGGGCAGAAGGGGGGTTGCGGATATTACAGTTTGCATCACACAGTATATTCAGAATAATTGTAGCCTGCTGCATGCTCCACAGCTTGGCACTGAGAAAGTGTTCGATGTTTTGGACTTGGAGAAGGCTGAGAAAGGGAGCATCTCCTCCTCAGATGAGGGATAGGAGAAGAAAGAAGAATTCAATGCAGAGGAGGAAAGTGAAGATGAAAGCTGAGAGGAAGGACCCAGAAATGAGGGAGGCGACATCACGTTTGGAGAATATGAGGAGTCCATGCAGAATGCAATCCTGGTCAGATTCCTTCTGATCAGCTTTGTGATCGGATCCTTCCCCTGAGTATGAAAGCTAACCTGAAAGGCGGTGAGCAGGTGTCTGAGACACCAAGGGAAGAGCATTGGAAACATCCTGTGAGCAAACACCAAAAGAAGATTGAAGGCTTTTTTGTCCATGTGGAAAGTCAAATACTTTATATGGTGACATTTTACACAGATAGTGATTTTTGTTCAACTTTAAAATTGGCTGTTACTTTATTCTACATAACTTCACTAGTTAGGGCATTGTGCTGGTTTGTAAAGTTAACTAACCCATTCAGTGTCCTCCACCTTTGGACACTCTTAGGCAATTCTTTCTTTGTTGCCTGGAGCCAGCTGATATTTCTTGGTTATGTGGAGGTTGACTTCATCAGGCATCAGATGGGGCCCTCCCTGAAAGCTGGGGAAGCCATACCTTTTTTGGATCTTTCTGGCAAATGGTGCATTTGGCTGAGTGGTAGTGGAGTCAGGGGACAACAAGATTCCCTCAAAATAAAGGGACCCCTAGCCAATCTCGTCTTACTGTAGCGCAGAAAGTCAACGAAGCGCTTCCTGCACTGGAGTCGACTTTGGTGGTGGCCCAAAGTTCTGACCATCTCAACGACCTTCAGCCAGGCTGCTTTGGTGATGCTGGGAGGAAGTCTGTGCCCAAAATGCGTGTGCCTCCCCATTCTCCCGATGTATTTTCGGATCATGTTTGGACAACCTGGCTGCAGTTCCCTCCTAGTCCTTGTGATTATTCCGGGTGTAGGTCACCCTACAGGGAAGAGGAGGCGAGTAAGTCAACTTGTGTGGTTATCATGCTTTTCTTGACCTGAATTTCATGGGGATTTAATTCATAGTTGTGAGGGGAAAAGTGCTAATCCATGTGTGGCATGGTAGGAAAGGAATGGCATGGACATGGTAGCCTAAGCATGTGTTGCATGTATTCATGGTCTTTTTCATGGACACTAAAATTTTTCAATGTGTTGTGCCTTCACAACAGGACTGAGTTGGAGATGTTGTGAAAGGGTCTAAGTTCATAGAATCCCTACAGTGCAGGAGGAGCCTATTTGACCCATTGAGTCTGCACCAATTCTCCGAAGAGCATCCTACCCAGACCCATGCCGCCCCCGTAACATTTTTCCTTGTAATCCAACATTTCTCATGACTAATCCACCTAACCTACACATCCATGGGCACTATGGGCAATTTAGCATGACCAGTCCACCTCGCATGCACACCTTTAGACTGTGGGAGGAAATCAGTGCACCTGGAGGAACCCCATGCAGACACAGGGAGAATGTGCAAACTCCACACTGACAGTCGCCCAAGGGTGGGATTGAACCCAGGTCCCTGGCGCTGTGAGGCAGCAGTGCTAGCCACTGAGGCACCCTCTGTTGCGATGAGGGATGCTGCCAATGGACTTTGTTGCCATTGTGACTAGTAGAATTATATCAGCTGCTGCATGATGAGTTTCATTTTACAAGTCAGAGACTTGTGTGGATGGGGTGAATAGGGAATGAAAGATTTGGTTTAACTGGGCTCTCAATCCATGTTGGTTTAGAGTATGCAGTCAATGGGCCAGCTCATTTC
This sequence comes from Rhincodon typus, assembly GCF_021869965.1. NCBI lineage: Eukaryota > Metazoa > Chordata > Chondrichthyes > Orectolobiformes > Rhincodontidae > Rhincodon > Rhincodon typus. Next base: position 126,917,506 of record NC_063333.1, read on the forward strand.
GGAAGACAGTATTTCAGGTAACAACCACACAATACTGACATTCAAAAAGTCACTCCAATGGCACGCTGGAGCTGCCTCTGGGCAGATGTTTGATTTTGCTGCTCTTTTATTGGGTAGAGGATGAGAACCACCTACCCTTGCCCTGACTTGTCCCATCCCAAAATGGTACCTGCTCCTTTCTTGAATGCCCAGAGCAACCTTGGCAGCATAAGTTGTGAGTTGGTGTGCTCTTTGGAAGCCATAGAAAAACGTGATTCTCATTTCATGAGCTAGAGAAAAAAATTTGTCCTCAGGATTTAGTGAGAAATGGAACCGCAAATCTTAGATTTTTGCAAAGTGTTGTAGAATGACCTTTCATCCATTAGCGGAATGCAGTGATGAGTGAAACTCTTAAATTAGGTAAGTATTAAGGAATGCTTGACCATACTTAATCGTAATAGATACCCAGGAGCTTTAAAATACAGCAATTTAATCTAGAACTTGGATTGTTTTTGTATAGATTATTGGATACCCAGGAATTATTATGAGTTTATAATTTGAGGGTTCAAATTACATCAGAAAACAAGACAAAGGGACCTGAAATGATTGACAATAACCACCTGAAATTTGAGATGATATTGGAACACTAAATTCACTTCACCTCCCAGTGCTCGCAATATGCATGGTTAGGTTCACTAGAATTGTTTTACTCACTTCTGGATCCATTTTCAGTGATGCAACTTAAGCTTCATTTTATATAGCATTCGTTTCATTTCTCCATTCCAAAGTCCTTAACCAGAGACCGAAGTAGACAACCCTGCTCCCTGGTTATTATTATGTGACCCACTATAAGGCAAAGCTTGAGAATGGTGCAAAATGATTCTGCATTTCCTTCATTGGTCTCCAATAAATGCTTGCCAATAGCTGGGACTGATAGCTGTAAACTGACTGTAATTTCGTACCAACTGTAGCTAGCTAGTTGATGGTGTGTACTAGAGTCTAGAGTCATTTGTCAAAGTGGGCTGCAATTTCCAACATTTAACGATTGAATTGAAAGAATGCAGGAAATTGGGGGCTTATGGACATCAACATAAGAAGTAACAATTATTTTCTTTTTGGTGATGGAGCTTGAGAGGTGTTTGTCATGAACTAGGGATACCCTACTCTTCTCCAATATGGTGCCAAAGAATTTTCTCTTTTCATCTGTTTGAGAAGATGTGACCTTATTAATTCCTGAACCAAAAAAGCCATGCCCACCACAGTGCACCACTCATCTGTGTTGCTTTGGAGTATTAGCCCATATTTTGGGTTCAGGTCTCTGGTGTGGGAGATCCAAAACCTTTTTGACCCAGAGGTAAGTGTGCTCCTAACTGAACCATAGTCCTTATTTGGCAGTTAGGAGGAAATTACTGATGTGACTCAGGCAGAGGCAACAGGCAGTTTGAATAAAATAGTGCTATCACTAAAAAATTGGTGGTCAACCAATACTCATAGAAGCTTGTGGTCACAATGATCTGCAATGCCTGTTGTTGAGCCAGTCGTGTATATAATGACAAAAGGGGGAATTTCCTGACCACGATAAGCTTTTTCTGAAATAAAAAAAAGGGCTGGAGAAACTCAGTAGGTCTGGTAGCACCTGTGGAGAGAGGAACACAGTTCATGTTACAAGTCTGATGTGGCTCTTCAGAGCTCTGAAGATTGACACTTGGACTCAAAATGTTAACTCTGTTTCTCACTCCACAGATGCTGTCAGATCTGCTGAGTTTCTCCAGCATCTTGTTTATTTTGCAGATATCCAGAATCAACTGTAATTTGCTTTCATATGCTTTCCCCGCTCATTCTCCATCACCCCTTCTTCTTTGTCTTCTTAAACTTTCATTGGTTTAATAATAAAGTCGATTAGCAGGAAAAGTTTAAGTAAACGTAACATACAAAGGCTACTGCTTTATTTTCAAATAAGTTTGTAACCTCCATGCCACCTCCTATCATTCTACTAGTATGGAAGGAAAATGCACCAGAATGGCCATGCAGTTGATTGCTATCTCATTTTTCCTCTTATTATGAATGTATGAGCTGGGGCTCAGTGGGAAAAATTTGATCACCGGGTCAGTGGATTGTGGGTCATGTCCAAGTTCACCATGTAATCTAGACTGACATTCCAACGAAGTACAGAGGGTGTTGCATTTGGAGGTACTGCCTTTAGTGGAGGAGTTAAACCAAGGTCCACCCGCCTTCCCAGGTGAACCTAAAAGATCCCACTACACAATTTTACAGAGAAGCAAAGTTCTGCCTAATGTCTTAGCCAGTCCTTAACCAACATCATTTTTACAAAAACATTATTTGGTCATTATCACATGAATGTCTAAGCAGTGTTATGCACGGATTGGCCATCACATTGCAACAGTGACTGTGTATTGAAATTACTGTTGTGAGTAAAGTAAACTGCTTTGGTACATTCTGAAGATACGTAAAGCACAATATAAATACAACTTTTTCTTTATCTGTGCTAACTTAATATCAGCTAATAAAAAAGTCTGAGATTTAATTGAATGAGGGAACAATGATGGATATTTTAATTAAGGGTTAATTAGCTGAGAATTGGTTGTACAAATATGGGAAGCTAGTAATGTCTAGTCTGAGAGTTTTATGGAGTGTGGTTAATTGAAATAAAACTCTCATTCAAAGGATAGACCTCTCTGTTTAGATATAGCATACAATATAGTGTATAACAACTATGAATTGTATTCTCTTTGGAAATGCTTGAGGTGCAATTGTGTCAGATATATGTCGAGTGAAAGACAAATGTAAGGGACTTTTCTAACCAAGACATTTTATTGATTTTTTTTTTGCTAAATTCAACTGTCTTTGTGCAGCCTTTGGTCAAACGTACAAATTTTCTGTGTCCTGACTGTCTGAAGTCATCTGACAGCAGTATAAAAGAGGAATCGCTTACAGTAGCATCCTGTTGCCTGCTCCCAGCCCCCTCCCCATGCTTCATTTCTTTCCTTATCTCATGACTGATATCCCTTTCTTTTCCCATCACAGGAGCTGCAGTTTGAAAGACTAACCAGAGAGCTGGAGGCCGAGCGCCAGATTGTCGCTAGCCAGCTGGAGCGATGCAAACTGGGATCCGACACAGGCAGCATGAGCAGCATTAGGTATGGATGAAAATTACTTGGTCATTGGTTCCTATGCTGTTTGAGTTTACATCACATTTATGACATCTCGGAGGAATTGTCAGAATGAAGGTTTTGTGTCTGAGATTTAGAAACAGTATGTTGTCGTTTTATTCGAGGAGCATAGTGGAAGCTGGTGTGTGAAGAGGAGATGGAGCATGTTTTTCTTGAACTATTGCAAGCTATGTGGTGAAAGTGTACGCATATTGCTTAGTTTCCCTGTTTGTCTGCCATGCTGCCTTTGGACATGTGCTCTCCATTGATCGATTGTTTGAGTATATGTACATATGCATCTTCAGTCCACTTAATCGTGAAATAGAAGCTGAGGAACAAGGTCCATACCAATTTAATGTTCAGATGTTACTCAAACACTAAAGCAATTTCAGTCATGGTATCCTGTAACAAATGTATACAAACACAGCTATATAATAGATGGATCAATGCTATATATTATGCATGAATTGATTATATAGTTAGAAAATAGATTTATAAATAGTCATTCATTTGTACAGAGTATTGCCGAAAAAAGACACATCAGAGATTTTTGTTTAGCAATCAGGACAATTCATAAAAATACCAATTCAAAGCGAATGAGAGGAGAAGGCTGATTGTTTGGCAAGTGGACTCTAATTGGTAGAGCCACTGCCATGGGGAATGCTTTAATCGGTGATTTAGAGATAGATTTATACTGGTGCAAAAATGTTGAATCTTAGAGAGAGAGGGTACATTGCATGAAATTCATGTCATAGGTTGTCATCATTTTGCTGGGACAATGACCTTTGTGCTAATGGGATTCGTTGGGTTTCTAAGAGAAAAGTAAGATTTTTCTCATTATGTAGCTCGATTAGAATGCCATAGAATTAATTTATGTTCCTGTAGATACTAGTGCTGTGGAAGGGGATTGTCTCAATACTGTGAAACGCCACAGCAATTTATCATTTATTTCAATGTGTGTGTACATCCTTCTCATCCTACTGGTGACCACTTTGCAGAACTTCCCACCTCGCATGGAATTGGGGGATAGTGGGAATTTTGGATACAAAATGCAAGCAGCTGTTTTGTTTAATCTCCTTCACTTGAATATATAGTATCTCATTCTCATAAGTCCACAAACCTTGTGGCTTTAGCTGTGTGTTATTCTGCAGATGGTACAATGGTTAGATGTTCAATGTGACAGCCTTTTCTGATTTTATCTGTCCACATCACTCCCTGAACCAGGATAGCAGGTTCCTAACATGAGTGCTTTGGATTTTAGCTAGAATTGGAAATCCACCTTTTAATAAAGGATGGGACAAATGTGTAGGGTTTTTTTTTCACAACAATTAACAGCATTTACATGGCTCCCCATTGCTTTCTATTAAGGATTTTTAAAAATTAAACTCCTATTTCATTATCTTCTGTTGTGATTTTGAACCTATGCTGTAAGAACATTAACCCAGAGTTCTGGGTGATATTACTAGTGATATTACTACTATGACATTACCTCCTAAAGTGTAGGTTTTGAATTTGTGTAATATTCGTAGCTTATTTTACAGGTCTGCCATTGACTTCAACATAAAACAAAATCAGGAGAGTTTTCAACAGATGTTTAATTACTGTTAATTGTTTTATGCTATATTATAAAATTTCCAATGCGAGCAGAAAGCTAAATTGGTATTGTTTTATTGATTACCATTGGGCAATGATGCACAGGACTTGCAAACAAAGTGGTTTGTTACCAATTTCAGGCATAGTGATTTGAGCAAATGGCTCATCAAATTTAAATTGTTTTAATATATTCCTGGTGTCTTGGTTCTTATACTCCTTCTATGAGAATGACCTTGCCTTAACTACATTTTGTTGAAGGATGTTGCTTAAACGATACTACAGTAGAAACAACGGTTCATTGTCAAGCTTCATTATCTCCCACTCCCCATTAGTTTTCTTGAAGATTTCTGCTTGCTTGGCTGAACAGGAGACCTTTAGAAAATAACTGTTTGTGGTAACTGGCTGTAGTGGCTGTTTGAAAAGCACCCTCACGTAGACATTTTGAACTTGTGGAAACACAGAATGGATTGATTCAGAGCTGAGTTCTTCTGTTATTAAAAGTGCACTGGATTTCTGACATTGCTGCAGGGTATTTTTCCTTTTGGGTACCAATAAAAAGTTTCTTTGCTGAACTTGACGATGTAGAGAGTAAGTTTCAGAGACAGGTTCACACGGTAGTGTTCCACTTTGCGATTTTAATGCTTTAAGGATTGCAGGGATGGTGTTGATGCACATAACAGGGTTCATTGTGATGGACTGTTATAATCACTGCCTTTTGCATGTCCTGGCAAAACAATCATGGTAATGGTCATCCTAATCATGGTTACTATGTTGCTTTGATTTAGCATTTCACTGAGACCTGCCATTTGGGTGGAATGTAATCTGGAATCTTTCATCACATAGTTCGCCCCCCCCACCCAACTAGCCCACACTCTCAGATTGATTCTTCCATTCCTACATTCCCGTGCCAATTGGATGTGAGTCTAATATTTGATTGGGTCATTTTTGTCTGCCAGTTGTACAGGCTTTTAGTTCCCAATTGAATTTTTTTTATAAAAACAAGTATCGATGAATTTTTTTTTCAAAGTGAACTTTATCCCCAGTGTTGCTCCCTGCAATTCTCTGGAAATTCATCTTGAATTCGTGGTAACTCAGGGATAATCTGGAATTTTTGCAACCTATATTCACTGTAATTAATAACTATTGTGCACATGGACTTGTTGACACTTGCTTGGTGATAAGAGACTAAAGACAGCAGATGATAACAAGTTGTAATTTAGTGGATAATGAGTTGGGTGTCAGTGGCATTTTGTTATATAGGTCACTGGCTTGGGTCTTTGAATCCGCCTGCAGTCAGAAGAAAGTGATTGTTTCCCACTGCAAAATGGCTGAGCATGCAAAGACATTTCCTTCTCCCCTCAGTAAGGATGATGCTGTCCCCGTTAGAAGGTGGAAGGGCAGCAGTGTAATATGGAGGCTGGTATTCACTGCCCAATGATGTTCACAGAATTACAGAAGGGTTGCAGCACAGAAGGAGGTCATCTGGCCCATTGTCTCTGCACCAGGTATCCATTGAGCATTATAACTTCGCCTTTTCTCCATACCCTTGCACATTGTTTCTTTCCAAATAATCACCTTTAATGCCTCAATTGAACATTTTTCTATAACACCTTTAGGCACCGCAGAAAAGTTCTTCTTTTCCTGACATGACATTTGCTCCTTTTGCAAATCACTTTAAATGTGTGGCCTCTCTTTTTTTTTGATTCATTTTTTCATGAGTGGGATCGTCTCACTGTATCCTGTCTATCCAGACCTTTCATGATCTTGAAAGAATCAAATTCTCTGTATGAATTTTCTTTGCTTCAAGACAGAATTGTATGTTGTGGGTACTTGCTCTATCAATCTGTTCAGAGATGTTGCTACACACGTCTGGAGCAGGTGGAACATGAACCTGGGCCTCCTGGCTCAGAGTTAGGGACACAACCGCTGCACCACAGGAGCTCTTAGTCTTTGTCAATCTACAGGTTTCCAGCAACTGCATCTTCCTCAACTAAAGGCTGAAGTGCAGAATCCCTTTGCCTGTGAGTTTTGTGGCCTGTGTTAATTGTAAAATGCTTGTTTTCCTTTTGAAAATGTTTCCACTTGATTTGCATAACATCTTCTGTCAACTGCATGTTCCACTCTCAGTCAAGCCAAGTTTGACATTGAACTATTACAGGGTACAGTATTGTTCAAGATAACCGTAGAAAGGGAACAGAAAACTTCAGCATAGAGATGCTAAAATTATGCATTGCATAGTGTCTGAGCTTGTGACTGTGTGTGTGTGACACACAGAGAGAGAAAGTTATCAATTTTGATTGGACATAATTCTCAAGGCTTTGTCACATGATTTTTTTAACTCAAAATCAGCCCACCCAGAGAAATAGTCCTGTTTCATCACCAACGTTTTACAACTAATAAACCAATGTGTTCCCAGGAAATATAAAATATTTATTTGGGATAAGTATAATTTTTTTTATTTCTTGGGAACACATTGGTTTGTTAGTTGTAAAATATTTATATTTATCCCAAAAAAAAATTCACAAGACTCCAGGTCAATCCTGGAGAGTTGTCAACTGTCACAAAGTAAGACCGAGACTAATATTTGATTGAAAATTTGTCTCATGACAATTGCTTAACCATAATGAGAAATGCATGCTTATATTTGCTGCACATACCTTCATTCACACCTAGATTGTTATATCTATATGTTTTCATACCTCCATCAGAACTGCGACGCTCAACAACTTGGATTAGCTTCTGATTCAACAAAGTTTTCCATCCTTCTGAGATCTCCATGTTTCTGTAATTCTGGACTGTTGTCAATCCTTGGTTTCCTTTGCTCTACCGTTGAAAGCTATAATTTGGCTCTAAATTCTGGAATTCTCTCCTGAAAACCTTTCACCTCTGTCACTTCCTCTAACTCCTTGGGGTTCTTTACCTGTATGAAAGGTACTGTACATATGCAAGTTGTTACTGTTTAATAAGCTCTTGCGGCGCAGTAGTAGTGTCCTCTGAACCACAGGTTCAAGTCCCACCCACTCCAGAGGTGTGTGATAACATTGCTGAACAGGTTGATCAGAAAATGTAAAGCAAAATTGTAAAGTTAGCAAACATTGCTCACTGTAATAACTGACATCAATTTTGGAGGAAAGTGCATTGATTGACTCTGCATTAGGAGTAACTTTAAAGGAAACATCGCTGTGTTCCCGAGACTTGAGGGACCAGAGCAAATGGGCAGTGTGAAATTTTATCAAGTGGGAATTTTATGGTCACTCAACCAGCTCATTTTCAGTGGAGACATGGGTTTGAAGGGGGTCACATAAAATGGGACAGTGGCTAGATCACAGTGTCCCATCCATCCCCAGACTGTCCCATAACAAGATGAACACGTAAGGCATCAACCAGCTTGTTCACCCTTGAGCCCATTTTGGCCCCTGTCTGGCCAAGCAATGGTTATCATCCCTGTCAATAATAATAAATGCATCTGGGGAAAGCAGATTGAAGGAGGACAGATTATTATTTCACTATCTCAGATGAAAAGGCGGAAAGGACTGTAGGTTGCCACTTAATGAGGAGTGCCCTGTACTTATTGAGGGGTCTTTCCAAGATGTTTTCCTTCATAGATTCCAAGCCTTCAACATCTTTCCTTACCTTCCCAAACGTCCGTGATTCCTCCTCAGTCTGAAATTTTACATTTATCCCCAGATCCTCTCTCAATAAATTTTCTGCTCAGGGTCTGTTTGCGGTTCCAGGCCTGCCACTATTGATTTCCAGTGGTGTTGGGTTTGCTCAGCCACTAGACAGTAAAATTGGCCGACAGCTCTTAAGAGTGTGACTGGATGCATCACGGCCTGGTACAGCAACTACTGTGCCCAGGACCATAAGAAACTACAGAAGGCTGTAAACACAGCCCAGTCCATTGTGCAAACCAACTTTCCATCCATTTACACTTCTCATTACCACTAAAAGGCAGCCAACCACATCAAAGACCCCTCCCACCCTGGTTATAATCTCTTCCAACCTCTTCCATCAGGCAGAAGATACAAAAGTTTAAACACATGTGCAACTGGTTCAAAAGCAGCTTCTTCCCCGCTTTTATTAAACTTCTGAATGGATCTCTCAAATTTGAAATCTAATGTTGATCTTGCTTTTTGTACACTTTCCCTGCAGCCTTGTATTCCTCGCTCTGTTCAATCACCCTATGATCTTTGTGTTTTTGTGTTATGATCTTCTGCACTGCATGCACAACAAAATTTTTCACTGTACTTAAGTACATCCGCCAATACTAAATCAAAATCCTTTCCCTGAGGGATGGTGGTCACACAATTACTTAATTAGGGTGGCCCCCTGTGTATTATCACCATGTGATAGCCATGAGAGTGTTTTTTTGTGGTGCAACCAGAGGTGGCAAAAGCCTAGTCCCTTGTCAAGGTTTTGAAAAACTTGATAACTTCAGAAGGTTTCAGGATTGACGATTGGAAGTCAGATTCTCGACCATGTTGGCTGTTTGACTACCTTGGAAGCTAATGAGGCTCTGATATGTTGTAGACTCTTCTAAATTAAACAGCTATACTTGGAACCGCACAACACAGAGCAGTAATTAAATGTAAGAATCCTGTAATATTCCACCATGACACTGTTTCACTTTTCATTTGGGGTGTAGCAGCATAAGCTAGTAATTAAAGGGGACATTTTTTCTCCCTTATATCTCCTCTTAAAAAATAAGATTAAGTACTTCCAGCCGGTGAGTTGGGGATGTAATTTATAAAGGGAGTCAAGCTAAATTATGGGACTGTGTAGGTTCCAGTTTTGTGGTAAAAGATTATAGTGAGGTTAGCAGTGCTTCCCCTTAGAGTAAATTGTACAGCAGCTTTAAGTGACAGCACAAGTGCTGTTAAATTTACAAATCTGGAAGCCTTTCTCTTTGAGGAGCCTTGTTACACTGCCATCTCACCAAGAGACTCACCATTGAAACACAAGGACGAGTATGAAATGGTGTAATTTTTTTAATAGTTACCGACTAAACATGCCAGGACAAAAAATGTGGTTGGTCCATATCTCGGGCCCTAAAATGAATTTATATCAGAGTGGAGTCATATACCTTCAGGTTTTTACGTTTCTTTGTAGGTGTTTTGTTACTTTCTGTCTTCGCTGTATCTTTCCTTTATTGCTTTCTTTCTTGGCTTCTTGCTCTTTCTCACTCTCTCTCTCTCGCTGTCTTTCTCGCTCTCTCGCTTTTTTTCTC
>NC_063333.1:126927484-126970396 GCF_021869965.1 Rhincodon typus
TCTCCCTCTCACTTTTTTTCTCGCTCTCTCATACTCTTTCTCACTCTCTTGTTCTCTTTTGTGCTGTTGCACTATCACGGACTCACGTGATCTCAGTTTCTGTAACCTCTCCACCAGGTTCTGCTCCCAAACCCTGGTCTTTGCAATCCAGTCCCACCTCTCTCCTCCTCATCTCTGTTTCCACCCACCCTCACCCAGCGTCTCCTTTTCAGTGCCTGCTGGGAGAATCAGCTGGTTTGCATGTGAGTGCGGGCCAGAGGTATCACCAGATATCAGAGCGTTATGTTACTGCAAGCTGCTGATTTCAGTGGGGATGACCTTTTTAGTCATCAAGGCATGTGTAGTAGCAACTGAATTTCATCTGAGACTCCTGGAGGCATCTGTCATCCAAACTCCTGCAGAAACTCCTTCAATAGGTTCACTTCAGTTTTGTGGATACGGATTCACTAGGGCTTACTTTGACTCCTTAATTAAAACCCATTAAATAGTCTAGTCATCCCTATCAAAACTGAAGCAGCAACAGTAATGTCCAATTTACCAGCCTTGCCCTAAACCTTTCTTCAGCTTATAGTCCTATTTATCTGCCTCTTGCACACACAGCACCTTTATAAATAGACCCTCTCTGTTTTTCCCTTTGCTGAAGCTCTCTTTTGTTCTTAACAACAGTTGCCTTTTTCATAATCTCTCCATTTGGCCACACAAATTTTGTATGTTACCATTGTCCCGGTTGGTACTGCTTCCAGGTCAACAGTTGGCATGTCACATGGACCAAGACAATTACAAATGATTCCTTTACTATTGATGAAAATTCTTTTTAAGAGTGTTGTGAAACATCCTTGAAACAAATGGCAGATTCTCTAGACACTTGAAAGCAATTACAAATTTTTCTTCAACTGTATCCAGACCAAAGTTCATCAGAGATTTAAGATTGCGATTGAACTTTTACTGTGAGTTGAGGTCTGTATGCTTGTACATCACTGTTTTGAAGACTGCCTGGTGTGAGTCTTATACTGTGGGTGAAGGAGTGAGGAATATTTTTTATCATGTATCAGGGTGCAGTAGCAGTTTCCATTCTCAAAGGTTGACAGGACAACAAGCTGTGTGGCATCAACTCAAAACAGTACAGGTTAGTCATTGTACATGGGGCCTTAGATAGTCCTTTTGGGATTAAATTGTGACCTACCTTCACTGTCTTACTGTCGAGAAAGAAGCTGTTACATTTATATCATACCTTTCTCAATCTCAGAATATCTCGAAGCAGTTTAAAGCCAATTAAATATTTCTCAAGTGCAACCACTGTGGTAATATCGTGCTTGAGTTGCTGTGAGAAAACAATGCTGCTTTTTAGGGATTCAAAAGGTGTTGAACAGCTGCAACCAAAACAGACATTTCCCACTGAAATCTTTAAGGAAAGTCGGCTAATTTCTTGCAGCCTACCCCGAATTTGTAAGTGGTTTATCATTTGCCACTGTCCATTACTTGTTAATATTTCTCTCTCTCTCTGTCTCTGTCTCTGTTTTTACCTCCTGAGCAGAACATGCACAATAGTAAATGCTGTCTTCTTGGCAATGTTCTGCCTCCTTGTCTTTCTGTCCTCCTCACACTGGTGCTTCTTCTGCAACTGATTACCCAAACTGCCTGCTTAAAATTCCTTTCACACAGAGAGCTTCACTAATAAATTCTATTTATAGAGAGGGCACCATGTCAGAAACTAAGAAGATCCTTGCATTTATCTGAAGAGCTATTAGCTATTCCCCATTTCTCTTAATCTCTGCACTGTGAGAAAGACCCAGTTTGCTGAGCAGTTTATTTGTGGCTCTTTGCAGTTGTTTTTGCCAGTTCAGGCAGCTGTAGGAGCACCGTCCGGTCAGGCAGAAATTCCCAGCTTGCTGTGATTTCTTGTTACATGAGTATATGATTGCGCCTGGATTTTGCAGTTTACATGTTGCGACACATAGGAACAGGAATGAGGTGTCCAGTGCCTTGAAACTGTTCCACAACTTAATTTTAAGATGGATGATCTGCATCTTAATTCTATTTAGCCTCTTTGTTTACACATCTCTTCTTTGTCTTTGCCAAACAGAAATACATCAATCTCAGTTTTTAATATCATTTGACCTAGTATTACCAGATTTTTCAAGGAGAAATACAAATTTCCAGAAGCATCAGATCTAAAAATGAAAGTTTACAGAACATACAGATCAACGCAGTTTCTTGTAAGGTACTTTTCCTGATATTTATGGTTATCTGACAGTACAACAGTGTCATGTCAGGATCTGTTCCTGAGTTTGTTAAACATGATGGCATTTATGTCCACCGAATGGATTCCATATTTTTTAGGGAGAGTTGATCGCATTTCACAACCCCATTGAGTTTGAGGGTGTGTGAAGTGAACAGGGCGCACAAGTTAACTGGACATTTGAAGCAAAACCCAACTAAAGGTTCTACAACAATCCATTTGACTGCTTTGGATTTTGAAGGCCAAGCTGGAAACAGTAACAATGGCTGTGAATACAGGCTAAACAAAGTCAGTGGCTGTACTCTGTTGTATTATGTTCAAAGATCAAAGAGAAATGCACACCCCACATGAATGATGTTTAACCCAAACAAGACTTTAGTTTTGTCTCTGCCTTAAAACGGATTTCATTTTGAATCTACAAGTTTCAAAGAGCCACTGCTTCTGAATGTTTCATTGTATGAGCCACCAAATCATCAAGTCAGTCAAATGACCAGATTAAACATTCCATGACAAAACTTCACAAGAAATTGATTCTCTGGTCATTTTATCTCAATGTGTTTGTGGAACTACACTCACGGTGGAACTTTCTCAATTTCCAGTTACAGTGTTTTGTTGAGTGAAATTTATGGTGTCCACTTTGCCTTGGCTTGATGTGGCTTTTCTCCCCTCCACCTCATGAATTACGCAACTGAATATTTTGGCATCTTTCTCATGGAATGGTTTATCTGGAGAGACAGTAGGTAAAATGGGGCGTTGTTGAGACATCCCAGGATAGGCCAGTTTTATTGCATTGAGACAAAGGGTGCCACTGAGTATGGTGGAAGCTAATGAAAGAGCAGTTAGGTGTCATGCATGAGCAGGAGAGTTGGTGTCCCCACTTGGTGAGTAGGAAATGCAGAGGGCAGGAAATGTTTGTAGTTTGGGAGGATAAGCAGCCAGAGTGCTCAAGTGGACATGATGCCTGCAATACTGTGAGATGCTGTCCATGCTCCTTGATGTGTGCACAATGGTAGAATTGGAGGGAGTGCTGGCCCTGAGTGTGAGGCGACAGACAGAAGACAATGATACTTAACCTTGTGGAGTACAGAAGATCATTGACCTTTTTATTTTGCTGCTCTGAGTTGCTTTTTACCCAGCACAAGGAGCTGACACAGACGGCAACTTGTGTCTATGCTGGTCGCATCTCTTTGTGAGGCTTCCTGTGGCAGTCAGCTGGGAAAAGAACTGCCTTCTTTTCCAACACACCATCCAGCAACACCTCCAATTCACCATGCACAAAGCAGGTGAGGAGTGTTCCTTTCCTCTAGGCTGCGTTGTTCAGCCAGAAAGGTCGAGCACAACAGTGTGAGAGCAGGTTCCTGGACTGCAATGTCTGAACTGCTGTGCAACTGAGCTATATAAAGGTGCCTGAGGCATGAAAACCTGAAGGTCACAGCGATGGGGAGCAATTCTGTCTCTCCAGATAAACCATTCCATGAGAAAGATGCCAAAATATTCAGTTGCGTAATTCATGAGGTGGAGGGGAGAAAAGCCACATCAAGCCAAGGCAAAGTGGACACCATAAATTTCACTCAACAAAACACTGTAACTGGAAATTGAGAAAATTCCACCGTGAGTGTAGTTCCACAAACACATTGAGATAAAATGACCAGAGAATCAATTTCTTGTGAAGTTTTGTCATGGAATGTTTAATCTGGTCATTTGACTGACTTGATGATTTGGTGGCTCATACAATGAAACATTCAGAAGCAGTGGCTCTTTGAAACTTGTAGATTCAAAATGAAATCCGTTTTAAGGCCGAGATAAAACTAAAGTAATACCTGGACTGCTTGTATTTGACCTGCAGGGCTAACCATGGCCTTCTTGTCCAAACGGCAAGGATGCTGATACCTTTCATCTGGTAGGACCACATGGTTGATAGACCATGGCTAAGCCTGTGGACCAGGATCAGAGGAGTCCTTGGACTGATTGTGGCGGTAGCTCCTTTACTGACTGTATTTCCTCTTCACCTAATAAAGGCCTGCTCCCCTTTGACATTCACACATCACCATTTGCTTGAAGCACGTGAAGTGTGATTGCCACTTAAGTTGCACATGTTGCAGGTCTGACATTTACATCACTGCTGCACACCATCACAAGCTGCTTGCACTTTCTTCTGTGGGAAAAAGTAACGCAGACCATGAAGGGTGGCAGCCTGAAACTGTAAGCACTAAAAATCCTGTGTGCTAAGAAAGTGAAGCAACCCAACAGAGTCTGGAAGTCAGTGCTAGACCCCGTAACTGCTTTCTTAAGTGCACAATGTGAAGTATCCAGAGGCTGGCAGTCTCCAAGTAGGTGGTGAAGTGAACATGTGCTAAGAAAGCAAACAAAGAGCCATAAGATTCGTGTGTCCAATCACCTGCAAAAGCATCATACATAGGTGCGTGAAATGTGTATCCCGGCATGTAAGCTGCTCTGTGGAAGCTTGCAAATCATGGGCATCTGCTCTCTAAAGTGGAGTTTTGAAGTGGAGTCTGAGTTGTTCCAAGAGCAGGCATGGTGGTGTGGTAAGGCTGGTGGTCAACTTGCATGGATGAAGGATCCTGGAGGATGATGACCATCTTGTTTACAGGGTTATTATTGTGACAAAGCAGTTTCCTGATGGCCGGGGTAAATCTTCGCTGAGCTGCAGTGGTCAGACATCTACTGTAATTGACATGCTATGTTTTACACAGTCTGGCTTCACAGTAAAGAGAGAAGAATTGGAAGAGGTTGATTTTTAAATGAAATACAAATACATGGAAGTAAGGTAGTCCCCATTAATTGGCATGATTCTGAAGTCTTCATTAAAATTTGGGGGATAATTGGAACTTCTTCTCATGATGCTGTGAATCATATTTTTATATTAGTATATTTGCCTACCATTCTCATTATTAATCATGTCACAACAGGGAAGAGAAAATCACATCTTCGTACAAATTGAAAGTTGTGTTCTTACATTTCAGCGGTGCTTTTAAAACTAAAAAGTATTCTGTTGACTGTGAAGCACTTTGGAATGCCCTGTGGTCATAAAGTCTTTCTATTTTCTTTCTTCCTTTCTCTCCCTCCTTACTTTCTCTGTCTTTGTCTTCTTTCCTGACTTACGCTAGTCGAGTATACTATGTATACATGTTTTTGATACCTTTTTACTTAGTGCAAATCTACAAGCTAACTTTTAAGTAGAAATAATGAGATGGCTAACATTAAAACTGAAAGCATCCTTGAAAAAAAACTAATGTCAGGGTATCATTTAGCTGCCATTGTTATTCAGGTGTTTGCTGAACTGCAGCATTCATGATTTGCACAATTTCTTGACCTCTTTGTGAAACACAGCTAATGTAGTTTTGAGATAAGAAGTGGAACAATGGAGACAGGATATGAAATAGATTGACATCTTTTGTTCTTTCTTCATTATTATTTATAATGACTCTTTGTGAACACTATAATGCTATGGACCAGACCAAAAACCCCTCAAATCATATCAAGAAGATAGCCTAGACCCTAGCTTCTATCTTATTTAAAGGCAGGTGTAAGGTGCTGTGTTCCACATGTGATTTGATTGGTCAAACTGCTAGATTTTAAGCACTTTACACCACAGTTAAAACACAAAAAAAAACAATTGGCATAACTTAAAATGATGTATATTTTAACTACTACTCATCAATAGTTCTAATATAGCAGCATCCCATAACCACACCTTTGACAAAGGCAAATTCAGCAAAACAGATTCGCTCACAGTCCAGGAAAAAGGAAAAACCGAAAGTATGAATCTAGCAGCAGAGACAGAACTCGAGGTTTTGCAGCAGCAGAGAGAGATCTGTATCTAGCAGCTTCCACTCCAAAACCCCAACTTAACAACTGAAAACAAAATTAAAACCCTGGGTCTGTGTGAGCCTGATTCCACCCACTCATGCTTCTTTTGTCTAATTTCAAAATAAAACCCAAAGCTATTTACTCTGCTTTTCACGGAGCAGACACTTGGGCACCAGGTTTATAATACACCCGCTTCCAGAGAAACAGCACAGAACAAATCCCTCTTAAAGGCACATTTCATCACTGTAGTGAATTAGAGCTAACAGTATTCATGAGAATCAACCTATAAAGATCCTAAGTATTTCTTTTACAGGCTGTAGAAAGAATCTTGATCAAAAGGAACAACAAATGTTCTGTGTGTATTTGAGAAATGAATGGGGAAATATTGTTTATCTCTAAAGTAAAATCCCAGTCTGTAATATAGATTGTAAAAGGTTGAGGCCCCATCGCTGATCCCAGTTACAGTTTACCAACCTGAAAATGACCCGTTTATTCCAACTCTGTTACATGTTCATTAGTTTCCAATTCTCCATTAATACTAATATATTAACCTCTACACTATTATCTCTATCATGTCTAGTTACCTTTCAGGTCACACCTGGTTAAAAGCCTTTTAGAAATCTAAACACACTACAGCTACTGGTTCTCATTGATTCACCCTGATTGCTAAATCTTCCAGTAACTTTATTAAGGTCCACAAAAGTAACCACATTTTGATTATGAGTGTTAATGAAGTTTGAATATTAGTCTGCAGATGCCATTAAAGCAGAAACTGGAAAAAAAATTACATTTGCTCTAGAACATTACGGACTGTCCTAGTGACACAAAAAAAATGACGAGATAAATACAAGCCCTAATCAACTATAATCTGCAACCTAAGGTTCGGGACTGCTTATTGGGAACAATGTCGGCAAACCGCTGACTGGCCAGTTTTAGATATGTGAGTGAAAATCAAGACTGAGATGTGACGATAAGTAGAAACGATACTCCAGTAATACGACCCAGTATGGATCAATAGGTTTGACTTTAAGAAGTATTTTATTGCTGCCAGAGTTTCTTATCAGTCACACCATGTCTTTCGTAGAGGTTTCACCATTGTCCAGTCTAGCAAAAGTTTGTAATAATTTAAAAAATAATCGTAGACAGTAAAATTGAAGGTAAGTATAAGTGCATCTTGATGACTGTGAAGTACTGTGAGTTATCTGATACGTAGGTTATTTTCAGCGTATATGAAGGATATCCTGCTGACATTTAAAAAAAACTTTGCACTTTTTATGAATCTGATGTGATTCAGAGTGCGTACACCTTCCACTTAACAGTACATTTTCTATTGTGTTCATTGACAGAATTTATCTTCATCCTTTTTTCATCTCTAGTTGCTTCATCTGACATGATTGCTGTTTGCACGTTTGAGAGGTTTGCATCAAATTTCTAATTCAGATACATTAGTATAAAATTCTTGGTTCCAATTAATTTCTCAATCATACTCAGAATGCATATGGAATAGTTATTGCCTAACAGTTATAGAACTGCCTTTTGTGCAGAATTTTATACTGTTTCAAGGTCCACGTCCAAAGTATGCGCACATCTACTTCCAGATTTTCAAATATGGTTCTCTGTAGGAAGTTGGTGAAGGAATACTGATGTAACAATAGGCAGCGTTCTGTAGTCTAGATTGAGTTGCTTCAGCCATGGTTTAGCTGACGGCAGTCTTGTTTTTGAGTTGGAAAATTTGGCTTCAAAGGTGAGTTGAGAAGTTTACGCATAAAATCTGGGCTAACCCTGCAGTCCAATATGTGAGTGTCCACCGACTAGTCAGTATTATTGATCAAGTTTTGTAACAATTCTGCAATGAATTGTATGCCCCTTCTTGGGCTTCCCTGATCTCTTTCACTTGCAACTGGGGAAAAGGACTGGTGAACTGTCCCTAGGTAGCTGTTGGTTTTTTGTTTCATAACCTGTTTCTCGGTGATTCAGAAAAGCGGCCTGGCGACTTTGACTCCAACTTCCTTGTTCTCCCTGAGTAGGTGGAATTAAACGTCCTTGAATGGAGCAGTAAAGATTTACAATTCCATACATGAATTACAAATCCATGTTTTCATTTCCCTGGCATGGTGTTTGGATTGCAGTAACGCTGTGCAACTGAGCCTTGCCATCTTGGAATTTCCTATCATGCAATACAAATAACTCCTGAATATTTGTGGTCACTTTCTGTGACCCTGTTAATTGAACTCTTGCCTATGAGTAAAAAGTTTATGACATCAAGTCTCAAGCACATAGCCTCCATTGATTCTAGAGTGCACACCCGAGCAAGGCTTTTGAACCAGTTATTCAACCAAGGCTCCCTCGATCCTTTTCAGGTGAACATAAAAGATCAACAACAATATTTCAAAGGCGAGCAGGAAAGCTATGACCTGTTGCTTCAATAACAACTCCCCAAAACACATTATCATCTTGTTCCTTTTTGTGGAACACTGCAGTATGCAATTTGACTGTCATTTTACCCTAAGTTGCCAAAGGTTTGGTGGGAATTTGATCCCTGTGGATTTTGCATCAGCAATAGGGAACATTGATTTGTAAAGTTAGGTTACCATCACAGGATTGTTAGTCCCTAGTTGGTTATTTCCCCTAAATTGGTGACCTTCTTTCTAATTTTACAGCTTAAAAAAAAATTGCATCGCACCTCCTCCTCCATTATCTTCAACTTGGTTTACTTCAATGTGAATCAGCTGAACACTTCGAAAGTTGGGTCTAAATATAACCTCTGCTTGCTTACTTACACAGGATTACATGGACTTTTCAGCTAAGAAACAGGCCTTTCAACCCAACAGAAACATGCCAGTCATCTTTATGTCCACATCCTCCTTGTCTCACCACATTTCATCTATTCCACTCCCTATTATCTGTTTATTTAGCTTTGTTAACAGGTATGCACCCACACCAGCATCTCCATGTTTGATACTATAAGCATTCTCTGGGTTAAAAAAAAGTCCTCACGAATTGTCTATTGTATTTATTAGTAACAATCACTGAGTTGCTGTCTCCACAAATGGAAACATTTTTCTTTACATCGAGACTATGTAATTTTTTAGACTTTTTTATTGGGTCCAATTTCAGCTTTTTCGTTTCAAGCAAAGCACGTTTTGTGCAGGGATGAACGTACCGTGATTGAACACTTGGATGCAGTTATCGGATGTTTAGAGCTCCACATCACTACCTCTTATGATGGCTACAGATATTGGCTTGAAAACAGGACTTGGAGCTTTGAGCGGTCATGTGATATTCTACAGATGGTGCATCTTTCTGCCAAAAGCTGTCCTTAATCACAGCTGGGTTCTTCAATAAAACCTTTTCTGTTTGCATTACAAACATCTATTTCAACACCTCAACTCATACAAGCCACCCATGTTAAGGTAGTGGGAGCCACAAGAAGGAAGTGTAGGAAGAAAGAGGAGATGGAATTCAGGTGAATCTGGTTGCATCGTATTTGCTTATTCAGACAAATAAAATGTAGGGAAGCTGAACCTATTTATCCACTGTTTACTTATTAACTCCTTTATGATTGTTGTAAAAGGGAATTCAGATTGTCCATGCATCGTAAGCATCCAAGTCAGATACTGGGACTGGAGCTTTCAGTAATCAGTGGCTAACTTGAGAAAAGATTTTTAACTCATTTGTTTTCAAAATGAATACAAGGCTTTTGACAATAAATTTACATCAACAACAATTTATGTGGCGGCAGTCATCCCAATGTATTTCATATGACAATTGACAAAACTTGACACAAAGACATGTGAAATCAGGACAAAAATCTGTGGATAAATTTAAATGGAGTGACTTCAAGGAAGAAAGAGCTTTGGTAGTGCTTAAAGCTTAGGGAGATGAAGGGTGCCTTTGATGGAGCATTGAAAAACAAGGACGCATAAGAGATCAGAACTATAAAATCATAAATATCTCAGATGGCTATAGGGTTAGAGGATGTTACTGAAGAAGCAACTCCTGAGCAAGTCATTGGTGGGACTGGTAAATTCGGGCAACAGGTTGAAGCTTCTAAACTGGAAATCGACACAGAAGTTATGAGTGAGTGAGGAGCAGCAGATTTTTGGATGTAGGTTCATAAAGTGTCAAAACATGGTCTACTGAAATCATGTATCTGTCACAGATTTTAGTTGCTGTCCAAATCTGATATTTGAGGAAAATGCAATGTGCATAGTGTGTATTTGCATGCAAACGTTAGTTGTGATGTGATCAAATCTGATGGTCAGCTTTTTAGTTTAAATTTATTGGCCAGTTATTTGATTAGTTCTGGTCTTTTTATTTTGAAAGAATTGATCGACCTCCCTCGATCTCAAAAAATGGAAATTGCTGCGTTTCCAATGGACAAAGGAGGCAGTCAACTCCTGTAGATTGCTGTTCAGATAGCAAAGCTAAAAATTACCTCCAGGTAATTGAAGCCTTTTAGTGAGTTGGGGCAAATTTATTTCTGTAGCCTGTGTAAGTACAAAGAAAATAATTATTGACTTGGATTATGCAGTCAGCTGCACAAGATCAGTGTTTGCCATATTTACAGCTGCCCACAGATGTTTTGTGGACATTTGGGCAGCAGCATGTAGTTTATAAAAGATGGTTTGCAGCACAGTACATCATATAGCGATATCTCTGGCATGTGTTAAAATAGCAAGCAAAAACATGTCTGTTCAGTCAATCAAATTGCACAATCCTCATTGAGACACACAACCTTCCATTTTTGTAAAGGCCACTCATTCATTGTATAAAGGGCTCTGGAGGCCAGAGTCTGGCTGTCCTGCCCCTGAACAAGGCACCAACCACTTTCCCATGGGAGGGGATTGAGCCAGATTCCACATTGTAAACTGTGGATTTACAGAAGCAACTGCCCATTTAAAATAGTTCTGTCTGATTTCCATTAGCCAGAGCAGGTTTAAACTTTGTGGAGTTCCTTTAGATAGGTAGGGAGCCCTTACGGAAACGGAAGGTACCAATTTGCATGTGGTCACGTGGATGAGGTCAGGTGCCCAGTGGGAGAGGTAATAACGCACTTTGGAATTGTTAAAAGTAGACATGAATGTACATAAAAAGTACGTAAAATTATTGGAACTGTCACCAGAGCTCTCGTAGGGAGGTGGCACGCTGGTTCACCCAGGCAGACCTTTTGCACAGCACACCACTGCAATTGGTGACCTCTTCCAGGACTCTTTCCATGGCTCCAAGACTCCAGCCCTTGAAAATGGAAATCTGAAGTTTAGGGTATTTTCTCCCAGGTTATGTGTGCAGAGCTGGAAATTGTCCTGATTCTGCACTCGTGACCTGAGACTGAACATTCAGAGTACAGAATCTAAACCAGTCATTCTAAATTATAAATAAAAACAAATCTTTTAAAAATACTCAATAAGACAACCAGCTTCTGGGGAGAAGGAAACAGTTAAAATGCTTCAGATTGATGATAATCTAGGGTGGCACAGTGGCTCAGTGAGGGCAGCATGGTGGGTTAGTGGTTAGCACAGTGCCAGGGATTCCACCCTCAGGCAACTGTCCATATGGGGTTTGCACGTTGTCCCTGTGTCTGCGTGGGTTTCCACCAGGTGCTCCGGTTTCCTCCCACAGTCCAAAGATGTGCAGGCTAGGTGTTTTGGCCATGCTAAATTGCCTATAATGTTCAGGGATGTGTAGATTGGTTGTATTAGCCATGGGAAATGCAGGGCTACAGGGAAAGGGTAGGAGGATGGTTCTGGGTGGGATGATCTTCGGAGGGTCGGTGTGGACTTGTTGGGCCGAATGGCCTTTTGCACACTGTGGGGATTCTGTGATGACCTTTCATCATCAAGTTCTCAAGTTTTTCTCTCCACAGATGCTGCATGACCTGCAGAGTATTTCCAGCAGTTTCTGTTTATGTTTCATATTTTCCATTAGTTGCAATATTTTGCTTTAGTATAATTTGGAATGCTTAATTCAATATGCAATTTGGACAACAGGCAAAATAAAGAGGGGAAAGATGATACACAAGAAATTTTTAAATTCTTTAACATCTGCCGTAATTTTAAAATTCTGAAGAATTGAATTCCATTCTTGTAAAAGGAAACTATCGGTGACAGAAGGGTTGTTGGCAGTAATATAGCAGTGCTTTTAAAAAAATACTTCAATAAACTAGCTCAATCTTTTTTCTGATATTGGATAACTGCGCATATGTGAATGCCAGAAGCTGATGCCTGATGCATTGCATAATAACTGAGAAGTGTTGGCCTCACCTTTCATTTCCAACTACAACCTTGCTTTGTCTTTAATTGTTGAGAGCACAAAATTCATGTATCAATCCTGGTCAGCTAAATATTCTACCGTCCATATATCTTGACAGAGAGATGTTGGAATATGTTGAATATTTACCATACATTGGCACCTACCTTTGCTCAAAAGGCCAGCATTAATTGGGAGATTCAACACTGGGTCTGCTGCACCAATTCAGCCTTACAAACTATGGCAGTGAGTGTTTGACAAGACAGACCTCTACGTCAACAACAAAAGTTCTGGTGTGTAGAGTTGTTTTCATCACTATACTCCTGTACTGCACTGAGATCTGGACTGTATAACAGTGACACAAGAGATTCCATCAATAATGCTTCCTCCACAACCTCTGGGTTCAGTGGAAAGACTGTAAAACAAATGTTAGAGGCTGGTATCCCATCACCAAGCCACCCTTTGTTTACATGTGGAAAGTCCTTGCCACTGATCCAGCTCCCTCAGAGCCAGCTCTCGAGTGAGCAGCATGTCTGACACTCCTGTTTGTATCTGTCAGCCAGGGCTCCCTGATTGGACCAGATTAACAGCCCCAATCAGGGAACTCCTATTCTGTGAGGTCCTGCCTGACCTACAGCCTGCTTAGTGATTATAAGGCAGAACTCCCCTTTCTTCAATTCTCAAGTGGCCAGCACTCAATGAAAGGACAAACAAAGTGTCTCTGAGACAGTTTGAAACTTTAAGCACAGCAGCATGGATGTTAATGACTGGGATGACTTTGCGACTTTGTCATTAATATGATGACAATTTGTCCATCAAGCTGCTTCGTGCTTTAAGTCCAGATGCTTTAACGTTGAGGTAGAGCAAGGGCAGAGAGGGGAAGAAAAGGAAGTAACTACGACATTTCAGATCTAGCCACTTCAGGCGAGATTCCTACCTCGTGCTAAAAGATCAGCGGGTTGAAATTTGGCCATTTCATTTACCATGAAGACCTATGGCAGAAACTTGAAACCTTCAGTAGACATCACATTGAATCGAGGGACAGGCAACAATAACTTGGCATTTTATAAATGGTGCCTGCCACTTAGCCTGAGTCTGGTTTTACCTAGATCCTGTATAGACTGCCTCATTTTCATAGGGTCTTTATTGAAGTGTATGCAGCAATTATTCAGACTTGATGTTCAACCCCCTGCCATAAGCAACCTCATGTATTTGTATGAGCTCTTAGTTTGGTTTGTTTACATCCAGTTATCTGATTTTTTTTTTTAGTTGTCAGTCATCTTACATTTTGCCATGTTATTTATCTTGTTTAATACAGTTTTTTCAGGGCAAAAGCCATATTGACATGAGACTAAATGAATCAATGTTTGGATGGGATGTGTGTAGTTCTGTCTCAGCTACAAACTGTACGATGGCAGGTACACTCTGCAACTTACCAGAATGGAGCAACGGTAGGTATTGTTGTACTTATCTAATCAGGACCACCTTACCCATGACAGAATCGGAATTTGGGTTGTTAGGAGCTCAGAACACAACCTCTAGGCACGTATACATATCAAAATCTTGCTTTGTGTAGTCATTGTATTATTTGAACTTCAAAGACCCACATAATTATGTACTCTCAATCTCCCTGATGATACAATAATCAATATAAGTCGTGATTATAATAAATTTCAGGTACAAATTATTTTGTACGTTACTTTGGGATGTGCTCATTTAATTAGCAAAAACTTTTGAGGGACTTAGACCAAAAGATGTCATGGTCATTTGATATTATTGGTGTAAAGTGGATGAGAAATTGAGTTAAATTACGATAACAGGTTGTGTTCCCTTGACATTGGAAGATTAAGAGATGGTCTATTTGAATTATATTACTTAATTATAGGAGCTGATAGTTTCTCTCTATTTACATTATTTTGCCTGGCAGGCATGTCCACAAAATGAGGGTCAACCTTAAAATTAGCTAGGCCTTTTTACAAGAATCAGGGACCATTTCTTCACACAACGGATTGTGGAAATCTGAAAAATATTCCCCCCCATCCAAAAAAGCAGTTTCAATTAGGTCAACTGAAAATTTCAAAGCTGAAGTTAATTGCTCAGTCTACCAAAACAAAACGTTTAAGTGTTACGAAAACAAGACAAATAGACAGAGCTAAAACTACTTGACCGTGATCTAACTGAATGGTAACAAGTGCTAGGGAGTGTCGATTGAAAACTGAGTGTACATTGTGAACACCAAGCTGGCCGCCTGTGCCAGCACTGATATACCGGGCTTTGTTGTGCCAATGTGACATCACGTTTCCCATCATGCACGTTCCCAGACCCCCATCATTCACCACAGTGGAGTGCAATGCACAGGCACCGTACCCAACAATATTTAGAGCAGACACCAGTGCAGGTACTGGTGGTGGAGTGGCCTTGAGCTTTTGGTCAGGTGGAGAGTGCAGTGGAGCCAGCGGCTATAAGGGCAGGCTTTACCCCAATACTTGTGTACCTGTAAACCCCAGAAAATAACTTGCCCCCCCTCCATTTGCACACTGCCTAACCTGAGTCCCTTTGTAGATTAGGTAGGACTAGACTGGATGCAAAGCTGGCGACAAAAGATAAGAACAGATTTCAGCTCCTGCTCCCCTTACAGGGTGTTCAGAGGAGCTGCTCAGACTTGTGAAGGGTGGGAAGTGGTGCTCCATAGGGATCAATGCTGTGCCTACTGTCATTTACCTTTTTTATGCCCATGTTTGTTACTGGCAGCTGCCATTCAACCGCTTCAAAGCTATGCTTCTGCATGTACACAGTCGCTCTGCCACCTAGTGGAGATGTTGGACAATAAATGCAGTCGTGGGGAACCTCAACTTAGTAGCTGACCCCTAATGTATTTTGTTCTAACGTCAGCCATACTTCTAATGCAATTCCTTAATTCAATCAATTTGAAATATTAGTTCTATATACACTGGTTGAAGAAGCAGTTCATACGCATACTTGGCAAGCAAAACATATGAAGCTATGAGAATGAATATGAAGGAAGATTCAGCAATCAGGAACAGTTGAAAAAATCGCATTTCATAATTAACAGGAACCACTTGTGACAGAAATGAGGCACGGAAATGTGAGATGAAATTTGTGTGGCCCAATTACTTGTTCGACAGCTCTTCATTGAATAATGAAGCCACGACTGGCGGGCGAGATGCAACGTGCTGCTATATAAACACTTTAAGAAACCCTCTGCAGGAGACCACTATTGGTGAGGAACACAAGGCCAGGTGATCGAGGTGCTCGCCACTGAGACAGATCGCTTCTGACTAATTTGTCAGCAACCAACCCTCACTGCTTTGCAGCTTTGAAACATCTGTTTGCGCAGTGGCTGATTGATTTAAACGGACTGCAAATCACATTACATGCTGCTACTCAAGGCCGTCAGCTCACTGGTTTCTGTAGTACGCAGCAGGGGATGATTGAAGACGATCTGTTGAAGAATTGCAATGCCAAGCACATCTGATTGCCATTATGACTGTTTCAGTGCTGGGAGCTGTCAAGGGGCACACTGTACCAAGAACGCTCCTCTGTCATTGGCCCTTTTGGTCACCTGACTGTTCTGACTGCCATTTTTGCCACCTGAGACACAGACTCAGCAGCACCATTATTGGCTGCAGTGCTCTGGTGGTGCTGTAGTTTATTCTAAATATCTGTTCAACAGTCTTTCACTGGTTTGTGGAAACTTGATGCCTGAGCTGTTAATCCTCTTTGCTGTCTACGTTCTTGCTAGAAGTGCGTTGAAAGTAGTATCTTGACAATGAGATGGATTAGACATGGCTGTGAAGCCTCCTAAAGTTGAATACCCACGCCAGCACCAATTTCTTTTGAGATCCATAGAATCTTGAATCTATGGAATTTGCTTTCTATCTTTGATGTAAAATCTGTGCGAACATTCAAGATAAGATTGCATGAATGGAAGAAGTAAAACTGTTTGACGAGGAGCAGGTTGGATAAATGTGATCAGAACTATTTGCTCACCTTGGCGGTCAGCTCTGATGTTGGCTGATTGATTTGGACAGTCTGTTTCCATGGCTTCAACTATTTGGGTGGGTTCATTTTGGGCCCGGAATGACGTGGGCTACCGTGAGAAATGAGAGACAATTGCTTCAGAAATCAGGCAGGCCCTTCTTGACGCCAGGAGCAACTCATTTATTTGAAACTGCAGAGTTTTAGGATTCAAGATCTCACTGGGTAGCAGCGAGTTACCTTTTTAATAGGGATTATTGCTTTTTGTTGGCCTCATTAACTGCAGATTTTGCCACATTAACATGCAGCTTGCCATCTTACCATCCACCACAAGGAAACTGCACATCGCCAGTTCCCAACGTGGAAGTCAGACTCGATACCTGCTGACTGCAGTTTGCCACTTGCTCCTCCAGACAGCCATGTTGGACACCCAGCAACAAAATTTTGCACTCATCTCCCCCCACCCCCGCCCCCACCCCATTTTCCACAGCATTGGCATCCAGCACTGGCCAAGCCTCCCAGGTCTCTTGTGGCGCCTCTTTTTCCAACCCATTTATCGGATGTTTCTGGACTTCAAGGCTACACATCAGGAGGTCCCAGCAACTACAGTTGATATGCAACTGCAAGGACACTTTGCCTAAGGGACGGCTCACAGATTAGACCAGGTTGCACCTGAGAGCTGCTTACTTGCTCTCGTAGCAGTCAGTCTCCTTCAGCCTACCTGGATATTCACAGCATTACTTGTCTTGTTTGGCCTTTTTGTGCTTTTTGAGCCCGTCTTCCTGCAGCCAGAATTACCAGTTTCCAATTACTTCTCTCTTGCTTTGCTGTTTTAGATACAAAGCCAGGAAGGTGATCAGCGTGCCTCTATCAAGTCAATGGAGACAGCCTTCAGAAGGGAGACCCAAAACAGTGCCTTTAGAGTAGTCCCTGATACCAGTCCAGGGGTTTGGAGATGGTCAGTCAGCCACCTGGGTCAGTAGGAGTCATGGTCAGGTTCCCATCCACGGAAGGGGTGACAGGCAACCCAATGCTCATCTTGACTCTTCCTGCTATATTGTGAGCTGTAACCTAGTGGAGGAGGACTGCGTGTGATGAAAGTGGGTGGTACGGCTGTTAGGTGCAGGTGGGGAAAAGTGCTCAGTTGTCCTGTCCCAAATGATTGAGCAGATAGTGCAAAGGGCATGCAGGGTTAGTGTTGTCAGACCTTGGGGTGAATGAGGAAAGATGTTGCAGACAAAAGTGAGATTTGCAATCCATGGGCTTTGGTGGGAGGATGGCCCAGTAGCAGAGATAGTGTGAGGACGCCGAGGGAAGGTGGTGGCGGAGTACAATAGGTCATTTACCTCCTTCCTACACGGCTAGGAAATCCATCAGACAGCTGAGACTGCAGTGACCTGGGTGTTAACCTCAACTCAGTCTGGCATAGTCTGGTGTCATGGCCTCCACCGCCAATCATGGGGAAACAGGATGCCCTTCCTCTGCACCACTAAATCCAGGAGGTCCTCCAGTAACCTTGCAACAAAATGAGGCAGTAGTTTCACCATCGGTGGCATATCTGGGGAAAATATCAGTCCCCATTGTGGGGGCAGCTCCAGACTGACCATTCCTTTCTGAGTGCACCAAGAGCCTTTTAAAGATGGTTCTGCCATTCCAGGATATCACGGCAGTGGTGAGCTGTCCTGGGTATGCTGAGGGTCAGAGTCAGGCTAGCATCGGATGAGATCATCATCTCAGAGGCAGAGTAGGTAGTTAATAAGGTGGATTTGGGGTGATATGGTAAGAAATCTCTATCAGTTCTGTGACACTTAGTCAAATTATGACAAGATTCAGTGCTTTGTTCTTCATTTACAGGTTTGTACTGTTCTCACCTTTTTTAGCTCAAAGGAGAAGATGAAGGCAAGTAATAATTTTGTAAGTGACGACTTTCCATGGTGTGCAGTGGTTGTTTAGACATTTAATTGAGGTGGTTATCAGTCAGTCTTTCCCATCTCCTCTATTATCCCACCCAAGTTCACTGGGGAGCAGGTAATATCAGCCAAACACAGGACCATCTAACTGACAGTGGACCGTAGAATGAGTCTGGGACCTGTTCTTTTGCGACAGATTAGCAACCTATCGCTGTTCAAAGGCTAAATAGCCCTGTATTTGGGTTGCCTGCCTGAGACCAAGCTGACCATCTGAACCAGCCAAAAAAAGTTGCCAGTAACTCATATTTAAAGGAATGCACACACTTCAAGTGAAGAGACTGAATGTAAAGGCAAATGTGGATCAATCTTTATGTAGCTTCAAAATTAATCTTTCGATATTCATTGGCCGATCCAAAGTTCAGAGAGGTGTAAAGGAGATGTGGTGGGCAGAAGGAATAAGTAGAAAGCTAAAATGAGGCAGGAAATGGAACCTGAGCATAAATGATAGCTGGGAGCAGCATACAATAATCTGTCTGTCTGATTGCTCGTAAAATAAATATGTTGCTACTTTAAGTGAATGTGAGGATAGTTGTTCTGATTAACATTCAGAAAACCCTTCCTAAGACATCTCCTTTCAACGTGTCTACTAGGTTGGGAACACAATTATCTGTCCAGGAACTGGATGCTCGTTGTATGATCCCAATTGATGTTATTACTGAACAAGTCAAATCCCTGACTTAAATCTGGCTTGATAGATCATATTTTGTGTCACTTTTTTTCTTGGATTTAGTGTGGTGATGACTCACTGAAACATAAACATTTAGTGCAATCCTCTTGGATTGTTCTGCAGTGTCCAAAAATAAAACAGTCCTCTCGTGGATTCTCAGGAGAAAAATAGATCATGCAGACATTTGTCTTTCATTCATTTGTTGAAAGTCTGGTTGGAAACAATTATCATAGTCACAATGCATCCCTGGCACTGTGGTAAAACTACGGGATAGGTAAAGGAGATTCTGAAACATTGACCAGTTTGGGCATATCAACTGACAAATGGCAGAAACGTAAGGCAGAGTTGTTGAATGTCATGTGGTAAAATTCCTCAAAACATCAACCGAGGAGTGTTGCCAAGCTTTCTTCTGACATTATTAAAAAGGAATGTCTGACTGGTAACAAATAATCCTTGGATGGATCTACATGAGTTGTGAATTAAAGTCTACCTTGTTCCTTCAAGGGCAAGAAATGTTGCTCATCCTCACATTTCAGGGACACCATGGAACTTGCAGAAAGAATTCCCCATCCTGGCTATTTGAGGAGGAGTTTTGGAGTTGAACATGTAATGGTTCTTACAAGTGTATGTGAGAATAGTAGTTTTGTAATACAAAAGTTCTGGCCCAATACAAAACAAAAGTCAATGCATTAATTGGTGAAGTAACATGTTAAGTTTAAGGGGACAATGTAACTTTGTAGGTGGTGCTCACTTTTCAGAATCCGATTTCCACAAGTCACCTACACACAGAAGCACAATTCCAAATCGAACAGCAATGCCTTATGTAAGGGAGCAGAGAGGAAACTTCACATGTGGAACTTATTAAATACAGTTTGAACTTGAATAAACCTAATATCCGCCATGGGTACAGAGCTAAATATTTTGCTCGATTGCAAATTGTTGCAAATGAAAAGTAAGGTCTAGTGTCACCAGTAATTTCAGTATGTATGGATTTAACATCCACTGGATTTTGATGGCTGTTTTAAATTCTAATGACAACAGGAGGAACATTAGTTTTGTATATATGTAATCAGCAGCTGAAAATGAGTGTGCGCCTTCGACTGAGTGGTTAGCACTTCCAGCTCTGAGTCAGGCTTTGAACTGCATTCCTGTTAGAAATAAATATAGAATGCACCGGAATGGTGCAGCAGGTAAGGCAGTATCTCTGAAGATAAACCAAGTTAACATTTCTGGTCAGTGGCCTTTCATCAGAACTGATGAAGAATGTAGTCCTCAGTTAAGGGAAAGAGAGAGGAAGACACCCATTCCTAACTGTTCAGGGGAATGGAGTTCAGAGCCCCAGTTCTGTGATGTGGGCTGACCATCAGTGGGATGCTCATGTCTGGGAGGTATATTCCCCTCCCCATCCAATTGGTCATGCAGCATTTAATACTCTCCAGTGGGATGGGTTTTACCAAATTCAATGGTCACATTTACAGAGTCCATTCAGGTAACAAACTGTTAATCAAGCTGCAAGCACTTCCACTGCTTCACATTCTTGGATACAGAAACAGCAACAGTTAGGGAATTTGTTCTTCATGCAATTACAGCTTAATTGGAATAAAGTGTTAAGTGCATTTGTGACTAACAACTAATCTGAGTCTGCCAGGGCACTAGCAGGTGCAAATCCATTGAGAAATGCCACCGTTTGAGAAAAATACAGTAAATGTTGTTCTATTCAACTTCCGGCGTAGTCACACCAGGTATTAGATGTTAAATGTTACATTTCACAGAAAAGTAGCTTACCTGCAGGCCCTTGACAATGAAGGAAAGAAGAATATCCCATTGTGCAGGTTTAAACATGTGATACCTTAAATATTTCTTATGCCATTTACTTAAGGACTTTGCAAACTTCTGATTAAGCAACAAAGTTCCTCAAGGTCTTGCTACAGCGTGCTCTCCTACCTTCACGTCTGTTGAATTGAAATTTGCAGTACCATACTAATTGAATTCTTTATATAAAAATAGAAATGCTCCCTTTTACAATTGGAATTCATTTAAGGTGTTAGTATGGTTCCTCTGTGTCCTGGGGGAAATGATCTCTTTCAGTGCAATTTTCTAGTCTGGCACAGCTAATCATTAAAATGTAGACTTGTCGATTGCAAATTTATTCTGTGATTGGATAAAATAAACCATTTTTTCTACTCAATTACTCATGGAAGCAGAATTCTGTGGTGACTAAATTACAAATGGGAATTATTAGGGTTTGTTTTCAAGTTGCTTCAAGGTTTTCATTGAATGGCTGCTGTGTTTTATTTAACTTTCCTAAATAGTTTGTACAGAGGTTTTTATTAAATTCTGAAGCAGTTTTTTGACGTTGTCAAAATGTGTGACTTTGTTATATGTTAAGCATTCTAAACATGAGCACTTTTCACCCTGGAACCTCTACTTTCAAATCCTTCCCATGGTAATATGTTGTGAGCATGGCGTATGTGGATTCTTGGTGAATAACAAAACACATTTCCGTGGAATCGACCAAAGACTAATTCACCAATGAAGTACAAGAATGACTGAACCTCCAGGCCTGTGTTACATGACAAGAGAATAATTTTCTTAAGGTGAATCTTGAAGAAGGTTGTTATGGAGTTATAGAATGAGAAAGCGGGTGTGGAAGAAGATCAATGACTGATGGCATGTAAATTATTTAACATATTACTGTTATCACATGACAGAGAGGAATTGCCATAATGCTGGATTGCCACTACATTCTCACAAGGTATTGCAGAGAACGCAAATGTTTCATTGATGAGTAAAGCTTCACCAATATATCATGCAGATCATTCTGGATGACAAAAAAAAAGTACATCTATCCAGAAGATTAGTGAGAGATTACCTCCCTTCAGTGGTGTTCTCTCCTGGTTTCTAAGGAGAACGCTCCCAGCATGTGAGGAACAAACTACCCTTTGAGGTTGCCAATTGCGCTGGCATCTGAGTTATCCCTTTTCACTCGTCTTCACTATGCATTTGGCAACCCTTGGCCCCCAGGGGTTTCAGCTCATTATTTGCCAAGTGAAGAGGTGTAAATAAAAGAAGCTGCAATAATTGTGAGGAAGGATGGATTGCCTTTGAAGCATGTGCCACAGAAGGAGAGGAAGATGTACCTCATTGAGGTAAAGCCCCTCGTCAGCACGTATTTTCCAAACACTACTGAAAATTAATACGTGTAGAGCAATTGGATTGCTGGAGACAGGACTGATCTTCCAAGGTAAGAGTGAAACACATTGTCTCCCTGGTAAAATTGGAGAAGTAAAATTGGGAAATGGAAACACAACGCAAGCTAGAGGAGCAATACCTCATTTTTCTCTTACAGCCTGTAGGACTCAACATTGAATTCTGAGCAGAATCTCCGATCTCCATTTTTATTATACCCCTCTCACACAACCCACGTCATGTTGACTTTGCTGTTAGCAAGTGAGCATATTTTTGTTTTCTTTTTAACATATGGATTAATACCCATTTTACATCTCCTTCTCTACTTCACCATTCAGCAACTCCTTTGACTTTTGCAGCATGTGCCTTCCCATCTGTTCCGCTCAACCCTCCTCTACAGCATAAAACTTTCCAACCATTTTAAATGCTGAAGAAGCCGTATCAGACTTCAAATGTTAACTCTGTTTCTCTCTCCCCAGATTATGACAGACCTGCTGTAATGCTGCAGGATTTTCAGTTTTTGTTTGGAAAATGGTGTCCATGTCATTATTCCAAGTTGTGATCTAACACATACCCATTAACATGAATTGATCTCAGAGGGGCTCTCAATCTATGCATGGAATGCCCTGGGTAAACCAAATGAATTATAACATTCTCATGTTTATGTATAAATCATTGCATGACTCCCACCTTCCCCTCCCCCTCCACAACCCACTTTGTGAATTTTTGCATATATCTAATTTATTCACTGAACGTTTTTGAAGGAAAAGATCTCATCTCCAACCTTTTAACTAAACTGGGCTGTGTGATGCTATATCTCACCTTGCAGCTTGATGAATGCTGTTTACTATTACATTATCAAAATCTAGGCCTTTAGGTGCATGGCTCATCTAAGAGAATTCATGTGCATATTTGTGAAACATTAATTAAAAAGGCAAGACAAACTAATTTCACCTTCGTGATTAAAATTTACCTCAGAGAGGCTCACAGCATTTGCTGCAATTTTCCTTCTCTCCTGAGGTCAACGATCTATGCTGGGATAGGATTCCAGGGGGACTATCATCCCTCCAATTCCTCACATAAGTGGTCATTTTGCTATTTGAACCTGCAGAATGAGACTAAGCAGACTGTTAATGACTGGCAGATTTATTTCTTTCCTAGACTTAGTCCCCACTGTCCTATCTCAATCTAATTACCCCAGCACAATAGCACAGGTCACCCACACAATGTAGAACCAGTCAATAAGATGATAATTAAATAGGTTCTCCAATGGGCAGGCAGTCTACCCCTGTATCTTCGGACAATTGAAAGTATTGAGATTCTCGCTGTTATATCAAAGGGCTTGGAAGAGGTGATGATGTAAAGAATCACTATGCCACTACAGTACAATTGGGAAGTTATTTTCCCTGAGGTTACGTGAGGCAAATAAGGTGGACGAACCAAGAGTACAATTAACAACAAAGTGGATGGGGTTAATTGATCAGTGGTGGAGGTCACTGATGTAAAGAACACAATGAATGAATGAGTGGACAGAGCACTGAAGAGCTTATGAAAGTTATGGCAGATGATGAGTCATTAACATCACGAGTGACCAGAATGATGAATCATGAAGAACAGAATTGTAGTGAGTGGCTATGTTTAAGTAACTTTTGGTAAGTGCACAATGTTAGATATGGTGAAAGATTTTAGGTGTGTTCAAGACATGTAAATGATCCGCTGTGTTCAAGAGGAGACTTCTGTACAAACAGCAACTTTAAGCAGCAAGAAATGGGTTCTGGTGTGATCACTGAATAGCAGGACAAATGGAATATAAGCCATAAGATCAATCTACTAGAAAGTAATTTACAACTATTCTTGGTGAGCTACAACACATACCTTAGAGGTGATCAGTGTTTAAGAGTCAGCTCTAGAAATGAAACTATCTATCGTATCCAGATATCTAAACTGCTACGTAGTGCTGCTTGTCTGAGGCAATCAAACCTTAGTATTAAATATAGATTTTATACAGTTTAGTACAAAACATGAAAAATCAGCTTTAGACCGTAACAAAGTACTTTACTTTGGTATCACTTTAAATAGAAACTCAGTTTTATTTGTGTAGAAGTTGTTCTCTACACACTGTGTTGAGTCCTGTTCATTCACAGCTCTTGACATTATCAAATAAATACAACAAGAAATTTTTCTGACCAATTGTTTCTTTTAATGTGAAGAAGTTGGGACCTGGTGGGTTATTCAGTCAATTTTCAGAAAGGAGAAGCTGTCCTTGGCTCCAGGTATTGATTTGAATGGTAAGCACTTAGGTCACTGTTTACTTTGATTCTTTGGCAAGATGGGAGGACAAATTGAAGACTCTGTGCAAGAAGACAGAAATGGAGCCCCATTGTCTTGATAACAGACGAATAATGAGAGACGATTTTGTGATGTTGGTTCAGATGCAATTATCTAGTGGCACATATAGTGATTTACTTTGCCTTTTAATTAGTGTTTATAGCAATAACACCCACTTGCATTTATTTCCGGTTGTTTTCTATTGGATAGGAGGTCCCACCAAGAATGTGAGCATCAAACATTAATGTCATTTTTGGAGGTCTACTGCAGCTCAGATTGACTGCCAATCTGAAATGAAGTCTATTATTCCCTTACCTTGGTAAATTAGGACGATAAATTTCCAATGTAGAATATTTTTTTCCCATCTAATTGTATGATCACTGTTAACCTACCCTCTCAACTCTGCCAGCGCTTCACTTTTAGCACAGTCAAATATATAAGACACTTCTCCAAAGTTTGGTTGACTAGTATTCTTAAAGGAAGACAAGTAGATGCTTATGAGGGTCGGGGGGTAAGTGATAGGGGGTGATATCTAGCACCTGGGGACTACATAAACTAAGGCATGGTTGCCAGCAGTAGAGTGAAAAAAGTTGGAGATGCACAAAAGGGCAGACTTCTCGAAACAAGTTTTCAGGGGGTTGTTGACCTGGAGGAAATAACAGAAATGGGGAGAGGCATGAGCGTGGAGGGATTTGAAAACAAGGAAGAAAACTTTTAAGAACTGTTCATTAATCTTTGTTCCTAGGTATTAGCATTGAGATGATGTTTGAGATTCTTCTGGCTAGCACTTTACTACAGTCATCTTTCTCCAGTTACTTTCACTGGTTGTTGAGAGACATAAAGAAGGAAACTGCTCCTGAGCACGTGCTCACTCTGTCTCTGCCTTGTGCTCTTTCTCTCTGTCTCATCTGTTCAGTTCCCTCAGAACCAATCACATAGCCATTTTCAGGCAAACAGCTCTCTGTCATTGATAACAGGTCACTAGTACATAGACAAATCTATTTCTTGTTGCCAACCAAAACTGCATCACCTCCTTGTTCTCAAATCAACTGCAACTCTAACTGCAACTATTGCTTGTTCAAATCACTGTTTACATGGTAAATAGCTGTTGGGTTACTTGCTTTCAAAATTGCGGCCACTCTTTCAAACACTTATTTTAAAGCAGCTCTTTCTCATTTTAGTCCCAAGATTTTAAAAACACAAAATAAAAAGACTCAGTCCTTATATATTTCTGAATCCCCCACACTGAGCATCCTAGGGGTTACCATTGACCAGAAAATAAACTGGGTCAGTAGATAAATACTGTGGGCACAAGAGTAGGTCAGAGGCTAGGAATTCTGGTTTCTGTGGCAACCATTTACAAAGACATGGTCAAAAAGACGTAAGAAACAGGAATATCACTTCTCCTGAAGTGAATCACCTCATACTTATCAGGGTTATATTCCAGGATTAAATGTTGACGACTTCCTTGTAAATGATTGGAGGCATTGCCTTCATGTATCACTCCATCCATAAGATCATAAAATCATGAAACAATAAGAAATAGGAACAGGAATAGAGTGTATAGCCTCTTGAGCTTGTTTCGCCATTCAATAGGATCATGGGCTGATCTGACATTCCTCATGTCTGCTTTCTGCCCTTTTGCCGTAATCCTCAATACCCTGACTGATCAAGAGCCTCTCTATCTCAGCTATAAATATACACAAGGATTCTGCCTCAGACCTTTGTGGCAAGGAGTTTCAAAGCCTGTCAACCCTCTAAGAGAAGAAATTCGTCCTTATCTCAATCTTAAATAGGCTCCCCTTCGTTCTGAGACTATTGTTTCTGGTCCTGGAGCCTCCCATGAGAGAAAACATCCTCTCACCCTTTACCCTGTCGAGCCACTTAAAAATCTTGTACATTTCAATGAGGTCACCCTGTCATTCCTCTAAACTCCATTGGGTAGAATCCCAATCTGTTTAGCCTTTGCTCATAAGATAATCCCTTCAGACGAGGGATCATCCTAATGAACCTTCTGTGAACTGCCTCCAATGAAATTATATCTTTCCTTAACTAAAGGGACCAGAACAGCTCACAGTACTCCAGATGTGGTCTCACCGTCACCTTGTACAGTTGCAGTAATACTTCCCTACTCTCATACTCCAACCCCTTTGAAATAAGAGCCAACATTCCATTAGCCTTCCTGATTAACTGCTGCACCTACATGCACAAGTGCCCCCAAATCCCTTTGTGTTGTAGGTTTCTGTCATTCTTCTCCATTTAAATAGTATTCTATTCTTATCCCTTCCAAAATGAACAATTTTACAATTTCCCATTTTATACTCCATTTACCAACTTTTTGTCCACTGACGTAACCTATCAATTATCAGTATCTCTCTTTAAGCTTTTTGTATCCCTCTCACATCCTGCCTTTCCATTTATTTTAGAGTTGTCAGCAAATTTGGCCACAGCACATTCACTTCCTTCCTTCAAGTCATTACTGGATATCGTAAAAAGTTGCAGTCCCAGCACTTATCCCCCTGGTACCCCACTGGTCACAGGTCGCCAACCTGAGAAAGAACCCCTTATCCCCACTTGCTGTTTCCTGCCTAACAGCAATTTTCTATCCATGCCGATATATTACCTCCAATACGATGGGCTCCTGTCTTATGACTTAACATTTTGTGAGGTATCTTGTTAAATGTGTTCTGGAAGTCCAAATACAACAGATTCACAGGTTGATCTATATCTACTCTGGCTGAGGCTTCCTTAAGAAATTCAAATAAATTACTCAGGCACCATTTCCCTTTCACAAAACCATGCTGACTCCACTTGATTAGATTCTGATTTTCCAAATGTTCTGTAACTACTTCCTTAATCATTGATTCCAATACTTTTCCAGCAATACATGTTAGGCTAATTGGCCTATAGTTATCCGCATTTTAGCTCTGTCCCATTTCGAACAGGGGTAACGTACTGGCTGTTTTCCAATCCGTTGGTACTTCTCCAAAATCCAGCAATTTTCAGAAAATTACAACCAATGCATCCACTATCTGTGTAGTTAACTCTTCTAGGATCCTAGGATGCAAGCTGGCAGGGCCAGGGGACTTATCTGCCTTTAGCCCTATTAGTTTGAATAATGCTACTTCTATAGTGATGGTGACAGTATTTAATTCCTCCCCTTTGTTCTTTTGTATTAATAGAATGTTTGAAGTATCTTCCACCATAAAGACTGGTACAAAATGTCTGTTATCTCCTTTGCAATTTTCTTGTTCCTTGAAACTGTCTCCCCAGATTCATTTTCTAAGACACCTATGTCCACTTTGACCTCTCGTTTTTTATTTATTTAAAGAAGCTGTTATTGTCAATTTTTGTATTCCTGGCAAGTTTGCCCTTGTAGTTTATTTTCTCTGTCTTTTATTATCTTTTTAGTCCTCCATTGCTGATTTTTGAATTTATCCCAGTCTCTGGGGCTATCACTGACTCTGGTCTCCTTTTATATGCGTTTTTTTTTCAACAATACTCTTCTTAACTGCCATGTTTAGCTATTGTTGCTTTATCCCTCTCTTAGAATCTTCCGTCCTTACTGGGAGGAGTGTGGTGGAATATTCTACATTTTTATATTTGACTGCTGCTCCAACAGCACTTGAGGAACTCTACAGTTTCCAGTACAAAGCAGCCTGCTTGATTGACACCCAATCCACCACCTTAAAACATCCCTCCAGCCACCACCAATACACAGTTGCAACAGTGTATACCACCTACAGAATATTTTGCAGCAACTCACTAGGATTCCTTTGACTGTAGCTTCCAACGCCATGATAGCTTCCTCCTGGAAAGATACGGGAAGCAGATAGATGGGAAAACCATCACCTGCAAGTTCCCCTTCCAAACTACAGACCATCATGACTTGGAAATATGTGATGTTGCCTCATTGTTTCACTTGGTCCAAAACACTGAAAAAACCCTAGTTTTCCCTTCACCGGATGGACTGCAGGCAATACAGAAGGCAGCTCACCACCATCTGTTCAAAGGCATTTAAGGATGGACAATAAATGCTGGTCAAGTTAGCAACATCCACGTGCCATCAACAAGTAGATTTTCTAAGAAATGGCACACATGCTGGTCACAGTCCATCATATTCTGAGATGGACAAATGCCATTAAGATTCAATTTCCGAAAGGAAAATTGGGCTTTTCAGATTGGCTTTGGATGTTTATATTTTGAAAACAGTATTTTGCTTTATTGGCATTTCCTTACATGTATTTATTCATTGTTGTCGCTGAGGCTACTTTTCTCACTGGGGAGATATTTTATTTATTACTCTTTCTCTGTCATGCCATATGCCAGTTACTACTTTATTTCCGGCAAGCAATGTAGGAAGAATAGGATAACACAGTCTGGACCTGGAGGAACACAGCAGGCCAGGCAGCATCACAGGAGCAGGAAAGCTGACGTTTCGGGTCAGGACCCTTCTTCAGAAATGGGGGAGGGGGAATGGAGCTCAGAAAAAGAGAGAGGAGGGATGGGGCTGGGGAAGGTAGGTGGGGTGGTGATAGGTGAGTGCAGGTAGGCAGTGGTGGGGATTGGTCAGTGAGGTGGGAGGAGCGGATAGGTGAGAGAGAAGACGGACAGGTCAAGGAGGCGGGGATGAGAGGGACATTGGAGCAGCACCTCATATTCCGCCTTGGGAGCCTACAACCCAATGGTCTCAATGTGGACTTTACTAGTTTTAAAATCTCCCCACCCCCCGGCCTCATCCCATGACCAGCACCCCCTCTCATCCCTGCCTCCTTGACCTGTCCGTCTTCTCTCTCATCTATCAGCTCCTCCCACCTCACTGACCAACCCACTGCCAACCTGCACCCACCTGTCACCATCCCACCTACCTTCCCCAGCCCCATCCCTCCTCTCTCTATTTATTTCAGAGCTCCCTTTCCCCCTCCCCCATTTCTGAAGACGGGTCCCGACCCGAAATGTCAGCTTTCCTGCTCCTCTGATGGTGCCTCGCCTGCTCTGTTCCTCCAGCTTCACACTGTGTTATCTCTGACTCCAGCATCGGCAGTTCTTACTATCTCTAGGAAGAATAGGAGTTCCTTTGAACATGGCAATTACAGTCCCTCCATTTGGTGGAGGAAGAGAAGTCTGCCTACTGGTAACGTTGATGGTTGAGACACTCAAGGGAAAATTGCAACCACCCTGTCTACCTGTCTAAAGCCTATATCTGTCCGTGTATGAAGCTAGTGGAATTTGTGTATTTCTGATGACATTATTGATAAGGAACACACCATTCAAAATGAATGTTTGTTTTTAACAGGTTATTCTACTGTGACATGAAAAGTGTGGCCCTGCTGCAATATAGATTTAGAAGCATGGTGTGTAAGAGCTGAAGATGGTGTCCATACTTACCATACTACTAGTTCCATTGCAAATGCATCAGGTCAGAGAGCTTTTGCCAAGTCCTGTGTTATTCGTGAGGCCAGAAAAATTTCGTGTCCTTCTTCCACCTAAATCACAGGTGACTGTACAGCTGCATTGTCCCCTTCTGTTGCAGTTAAATAAAACCTCCTACAAATGACCTGTAGGGCATAATCATCAATGGCAAGATCTTTTCTCTGAGTTGTTGTTCCTCTCCTTTTCTGTTGCTTTCCTTGCAGAGGCTGGTGCATTTTTATTGCCAGCATCAGCCCTTTAAATCTGGATTATCTGACTTCCTAATCAAACAGTGCATCCACTTTCTTCCCAGAAATTCCTAAGAGGGTGTTGCTGAAATTGACTGCTCTTGATCAAGACAGTTCAGGATTGATTTCATTCTTGTCAGCACTATGGCCAATGCTCAACAAGATGACCTTAATGCTGTCATCCCTCTTATTTTGGATCTGCCCAATAACCTCCTCTATGCTGGTGGTGACTGGCACTGGATCATCTAGAAGGATGACATTCAGATGGAGCACGAGGTATACATCTCAGAGGAATTGTGGATAGGCAGTAGACCAGGACAGCAGCAGTTAATTTGTCAAGTTGCTTAGAGACTCTTCTATAATTTTGACCTGAATTTTTAACCTTCGGTTTCATGAAAATTAATGAAGGATGAAATCTATTGATTTAATCGTGTTATGATACCAGCTGATGGTAACAATGGGCAAGTGAGATGCCAGAACGAAGCCAGGTTTGATTGATCATCGGTTTTATTTTTACAATTGGTGGTCAGTCACTGATGATATTCGCAAGATGCTATCAATGTACTTTTTAAAAAATGCTTATTAAACAAAAGTAAGATAACATAAACCATTTAATCTATATAATAAATTTTTGAGCTAGTCTTTTATTAAAAATATTAGAAATAATGATTCAATGCCTTTACTCTCACAACATCCTTACAGATACCTTGAAGGGTCACCCTGTTTCTACTTTAATCATTTGCTGGTTCTTTTCTAGTAAACCTCTGCATTCACTCAATACTATCGTGTTTAGTTAATGTTGTGTTGTGAGACCCATAAACAAATGGTAAGACAGCTTACTTACTGTTCAACATGTTCCTTAAACCTATATGTTCACTGGCCTTGAGGACATCCTCCTCTGACACTTCTAAAGCCTTCTGTTTTGGGAGTTTTCTCGTACTGACTTCTAAGCCAGTCAGAAATTCTTTTCTCTTGTCCTGGCTGTTTTGGGTACTGCTAAACTGCACAACTGATCTTGTAGGCCTTTCTTCCCTGACTGGCCTACTTTTCTGTCAGAAGCAGAACTGCACACTCACTAAACCTTCTGTATATTTCTTATTCCACAGAACTGAGTTTTGTCTCTTCCTCCACCTCCATGGGTCAAAAGGCACCTATCAGTCTGACCCTTCTCTCTTTTCTTATTTCGTAAAGTGCTAAACTTTTCACCTCAACAGTTTTAATTTTCAAAAAAGAATTTCAGATAAATGAATTTGAGCAACTTTCCAGGCAACCCGTCATTACCGACAGAACCTGAAGATGAAACCAACGCTATGGGCTAAATTGTACTATTTTGGCTAAATGTTAGTTTTGTTGAGTTTTTCTTTGGAGGGTTACCTGCATGAGACCCTGCAAGTTCACTTGCAGAATCATTCTAAACTCATCTCATCAACTATCATGCCCATGGTGCCCCTCTTGCCCAATTCTATCCCCATTTTAAAATTTGTGGAAGAACT
Source organism: Rhincodon typus (assembly GCF_021869965.1). Taxonomy (NCBI): domain Eukaryota; kingdom Metazoa; phylum Chordata; class Chondrichthyes; order Orectolobiformes; family Rhincodontidae; genus Rhincodon; species Rhincodon typus. The sequence goes on from NC_063333.1 coordinate 126,959,110, forward strand.
TGCCATTCACCAGTTATCCACTGAAAGACTGTGACTACCAGCCACACCAACTATTAAAGGTCGCTGTGCCCCCAGGCAAGGCTTGAACCAGGGTACCCAGAACATTACCTGGGTCTCTGGATGAATAATCCAATGATAATATCATCAGGCCATTGCCTCCCCCTAAAAAAAAATCAGGTCTATGCTTCCGAAGTGTCCTGCAATTGAGGATGAGAGACAAGTCATTGGGATCCTGAGAGGTTGGCAGATATCAAATGCCAGCATCCATGGACACAGAACCTATGTGGCTGGTACCCATAGATCGTGCACTGAAAAGCTGTTTTGTACTGACTGACACAGAGACTGTTTGCTGCCAGTAGTGAGCTGAAATCGCTAAGTACCTCCTCTGACTTCCGTGTTGAGAATTCTTGGCATTTAGTTTGCTCACAATGGGGTGGTAGGATGGGAAGCTGCACATTAATGAGGTAAGTTATGTAGTTAAGGTTGTTAACGAATAATAATCCCCCTTAATAGGCAACTTGCTGCTCCCTAGTGAGAATCTCGCCTTGTCGCTCAGAACTTATTAAAAAAACCAGTGAGTTGCTTCCAGCATTAAGCCAGGCCTTGCTGGACTCCTTACACAGTACTGCTACGTTTCTTGCCGTAGCTCAACTAATTTAGACAACTATAAAATTCCACCCTTTATGAACCCTTCTTAATCCATACAATATAGAAATACAATGCAAATGTAAAGCTATGCTTGGTTCTATCCACAATAAATCCCAATTTCAAAATAGTACTGATAACATATTGTGAACCTTCAATGTATGTTTTTATTTAGGTGCATCTTAATATATCATTGAATAATAAAATCATCCTTTTTGAATTGTTGCTGAATCCATTTGATTCAGGTATCCTCCACAATCCTGCTGGAGAGGCAGTTCGCTAACATATTCCATCTGAGTTGAAAACCAGTCTTGCTATCCACCTGTACTGGGAAAGGACTTGAGCTGTCTTATTGGGTTCTTCAGAGATATAAGTCTGCAACCCACAATTGTCTCCATTCCAGCATCATTAACATCTAGCTGCCACTTACACAAGTTGGAAGAATGCAAGTGTTTTAATAGTCTCTTGTGAGGTTGAGATTAGTCTGTGGATAGAGGAGAGGGAACTTTCACTTTGCAGCTAATTCCTACATTACGACAGTGGGTTCTCTTCAAAAGTATCTCATTAGTTGCACTTTGGGATGTCTTGAGCAAGGGAAAGATGCTATATAATTTTAACATCTTTCTTTCATTCTAATTATGTTGTTCCATTCATTATTATTAACATCATTTAATTTGTCAATGTCAGAAGATCACAAGCATAGCTCATCAATTGATATCTCCAAGTAACTCTTGATGTTGGACCAGGAGTCAAATATTGTTTGAATGTAAAATGTTCAAGTGAAAAGCAAATACTTCTTTTCTCAGCCTAGTTTACTAGTGATGGTTGCAATAGATTATTGCGCAGTGACTTTAAGGTTTGTGCACTGCGCCAAGTGTGAAACACGTGAGTAAATCGCATGGAAGCTACCCAGTCAAATGGATTAGATGTTGCCACTCATGATTCACATCACCTGAAATCTGACAGCTCCACAGCATCTTATGGCTCACTCTCTCTTTCGTCACAAAATGTACAGAGCCGTGCTTCTCCCTTCTTAAACACAGTTGAGAAAACGCAGCAATCATGGTAAATGTGGGATGACATGATCAGCTACTCAGTGACAGCTATATCTCACCACACAATAGAGCCACCCCTGGGTGGGAGCAAGGCCCGGGGCAAATCACACTGTGTGCCCATCCCTCCCCTTTCCCCTTTCATGGTTCTCCAGGTTTTCTTCCAATTCGAATTTTTTAACCACAAAAGACATTGCAGATTCTTCAATATCTGTACACTTTCCATATCAGTCCTCTTCAAAATACAGCCTGTATGTTCATGAAACTCCTCTGCATTAGTGACACCTTGCAGCCTTCAAGCTAAACAGGAAACTGATCGAGTGCCACTCCCATCCATTCAAAGGTCACCCTCAGCCTGGGTTCCAGCTCCTTCCAGGTGCCTAAAATCCCAATGCAAGGTTGTCCAAAGCACGGGGCAATCCTAGGAATGGTTCTGCCATACAATTATACTTTTGTGTGTAGTTAAAACCTTGGATAAAGATCAAAAGTGGTAATCGGCACCTTTGTACAACACCGTCCTCGGTACCAACCTTTAGCAAAGCACGCAAGAACTCCTTGCCTCTGAAGCAGTGTAGGATCTCGTTTACTATTCACAAGCTGACACACCCTATGTTGCTGACTGCAATATCTGATAACTCTTGCCGATGTTTATTTTTCATGAAGTTCCAGCAGTATTGATGTTATCTCTGACTGACTGACTCTCAGTGATGGAATCACATTGTGAAAAAGAAAGCATTTCAATCTCCTGTACCTATCCTGACTCTTTGAAAAATAATACTATTAGTCTCATTCTCCTGCTCTTATCACCATGGTGCTCCAAATATTTTATTTTCGAGCATGTACTCAGTTCCTTTTTTAAAGATGCTGGTTGAATTTGGTCTCACCACTTTTTCAGGCAGTGCATTGCTGATCATGATAACTTTCTGCATTGCAAAGCAGCATCGTTTTTTTGTCACAACCGCAGAAGGTGTAACACCTGCACATTTACTTCCTCCCTCCTCGATATCCAAGGGCCCAAACACACTTTCCAGGTGAGGTAGTGCATTACCTGCAATCCACTCAATCTAGTCTACTGCATTCACTGCTCACAATGTGGCCTCCTCCACATTGAAGGAATGAAGCTGGGGTGACCATTTCACAGAACACTTACATTCTGTCCGCAAAAAAAGGCCCTGAGCTTCCAGTGGCCTGCCATTTCGACACACCACCTTGTTCCCCGGCCAACATCTCTGTCACAGGCTTGCTGCAGTGCTCCAGAAAAGCTCAGTGCAAGCTGGGAAAAAGCAGCACCTCATTTTCCACTTGGGAACTCAACAGCCTTCTGGACCCAATATTGAGTTCAACAATTTTAGGTCAGACAGTATCCACGGATGAGGGAAGTCAACATTTCAGGCCGAAACCCTTTGTAAGGACGGGGGAGGAGGGGAGGGGGGAGGGGAGCCCAGAAATAAACAGAGGGAGGGGTGTGGGGCTGGGGGGAGGGTAGGTGAGATGGAGATAGGTGGATGCAGATAGGGGGTTATTATGGTTGGTCAGTGGGAATGGTGGAGCGGATAAGTGAGTTGGAAGATGGATAGGTTGGGAGTGGAGAGACTTCGATACTGGTGAAGTCAATATGCAGGCCATTGGGCTGTAAGCTCCCAAGGTGAACTATCAGGTATTGTTCCTCCAGTTTACGTTCCATCTTCCTTCTCATCTATCCACTCCACCCTTCCCACTGACCAACTACAATAACGACTTACCTGCATCCACCTACCTCCATTCCTCCTACCCTCCCCCCTCGACCCATCCCCGTCTCTCTGTTTATTTCTGGGCTCCCCTCCCCCTCCTCAGTCCTGACGAAGAGTTTTGGCCCAAAATGCTGACTTCCTTGCTCCCCAGATGCTGTCTGACCCGCTCTGCTTTTCCAGTTCTACATTTATTGACTCTAGCTCCCACTGTCTGCAACTGTCAACAACTTTAGGGCTTGAGGCACTTTCTCCCACGTCCTTACCCCAGCCCTCACACACCAGGCCTGTTATCACATGGTCTGCTATTATTCACTGTGCACTGTTAGCCACTAACAGTCCCTATTAACAGCTATTCACCCTCCCAGCCAGATCATTATCCACTCCTTTGTCTGTTCAACTGTTCTCTCTGTTCGTGCTCTATCTTCACCTTTCGTTTACTCCTTACCCTTTCTTCCATCCTATCTTTTGCATAAAAAACATCATTTTCCTAGCTACCATCAGTTCTAAAGAAGAGTCACTGGATCCAAAATGTTAACTCTGATTTCTTTCCATAGATGCTGCCAGACCTGCTGAGATTTTCCAGCAATTTCTGTTTTTGCTCCTGATTTTTGGCATCTGCATTTCTTTTGTCTTTTTAACATTTTTTCTGTCATCGATCTTAACATCTTTGCTGTCTGGTTATCAACCCTTCCGGCAGTGGAATCAGTTTCTCCTTACTTATTCTGGCCTTACCCTTTGCCAAATTTGGAACATCCTTATTAAATCTCCCCTTGACCTTCTCTGCTGGGAGATCAGTCACGCTCGTGTAGTTTTTCCACATAATTGAAGTTCCTCAACCCAAGCACCATTCCAGTAAATCCACAAGTTTTCACATCTTTCCTACATAATGTCCGGGCGTACAAAGTGATGATCACTATTGTGTCTCCTGAAAATCCCACAGTAGAAGTTACCGGCTAGTAATAAGAACTTGGCTGTCTTATCCCTTTCTCTAGCCTGAGAAGACTGATCCCTCTGTCTGAATTCCTTCTCTAGTCCAATGGTGATACAAATTGAATCATTAGATGAGTTGCAGTGTAGTCTGCTACTAGCTCTACTCCATTTGAGTGGCTGGAGCCAATTTTCACTTGACCAATAAATTTCAGTTAAGTACATGAAAAACTAACTGCAGCCCAGCTGTGAGACTGGTGACATCCCTGAGAGGCTGAAACATAACATCACAGGACATTAACAGAACAGACAGATAGCACCTCTGGACCAATCTGTCAACCACATCGTGCAGTAAATATGTCATTGTGGTAAAACGGTTCGAGGAATCATTTGACACCTACAGCCTGACAGATTGTTCATTACGTGCGGGTTAACGTATTTAAAAAGCCATTCCTTTTCCTGGAGAAATTGGCACTGATGCAAAAAAATAGAATTGTGTGTGAAGGGAGATCATGCAAAAAAGCTGTTTGAAGAGTGGAGCTAAATTCAGACCCTTGCAGAACGTGAACAATGAAGTAGGGCTTTGTGATTGCTTTTAAATATTTCAGACTCTGGATATGGGTGTCACTGGGAAGGTTAACATTTATTTCCCATCCATAGTTACCGACTTGAATGCAATGATAAAAATCTTCCTGAGCTACTGCAGTCTGAAGTGAAGACGCTCCTACGGTGCTTTTAGGGAGGAATTCCAGGATTTTGACCCAGCAATGATGAAGTATTGATGACGTATGAATTTTGATAGGTTAATTGTTTTTGACTTATGTTAAGGTGGTGTGATTGAATTTACCTCTAAAATGAGAGCATTTTTAAAACTAACTTTCTTTCTCAAGGCTACTTCTGAGTCTATTAAGAAAGTACCAAATAAAATTTCTAACAGTAATATTCTATGTCAGAATTAACCAGGCATAAAGCATGCTCTCAGGTTTATATGGCATTCACTTGAATTAACCCTGTCCCTGTGTAATTTGTTCATGGGATGTCGATATTGGTGGCATTTATTCCTCATCCTTAATTGTCCTTGAGAAAGTGATGGTAAGCTGCCTCTTGTACCACGGTAGCCTATGTGGTGTATGTAAACCCCAGGTGTTGTTAGGAAGGGAGTTCTAGGATATTGGCCTGGCGGCAGTGAAGGAATAGTAACATATTTTCAAGTCAAGATGGTGTGTGGCTTGGATAAGAACTTACAAATGATGATGTTTCCATGCATCTCCTGTCCTGGTCCTTCTAAAAGGTAGAGATGGAAAATTTGGATGGTGCCTTCATAGGAGCCTTTCTCTGTTGCCGTAGTGCATCTTGTATTTGGTATACACTGCTGTCACTGTGTATTGGTCGTAGAGGCAGTGAATGTTAAAGGTGTTAGATGGGGTGCCAGTCAAGTGGGATGTTTTATCCTGGATAGGGTGGAGCTTTTTGAGCATCATTGGAAGTGCCCCCATCCATACAAGTGGTGAGTATTTTCTCACCCTCCTGGCTTGAGCCTTGCAAGTTGGTGGACAGGCGGTGGGGAGACAGGAGATGAATTACTCACAAAAGAATTCCTCACTCCTGAACAGCACTTGTTGCCAGAGTATTTATGGACCAGGTCCAATTCAGCTTGTGATCAACGCTTAGCCCCAGCTCACTGCACCTTGAGCCCTTTGTCCGCAGCAGCTCAGGCAGATGTTTTGCCATCACTTCGTGAAAGATAACTAAGGTTGAGGTATTAATGTTGGATTTTCTAGTGACACCCGTTTCCAGAGAATGGATTAAACAGAAGATGTGCAAAACCCTATTTCATTGTTCAGACACTTATAGGCCTGATTTTAGCTGATGTAATCTGTCTAGTCCACTGTTGAAGATAGTGGAGGATTTGACAATAGTAATGTCATTGAAAATCAATGGACATGGTGCTATTTTCTCTAATGGGAGATGATCATTGCCTAGCACCTGTGTGGCATGAATGTTACTTGTGACATAACAGGCCTAACCTGAATATTATCCAGGTCTTGCTGAACAAGCTGTTTCATTATCTGAGGAGTGACAAATGGTGCTGTACATTGTCCAGTTATCAGTTGTCATCTCCACCTCTGAAATCATGATAGAGCAAAGGTTACTGATGAAGCAGCTAAAAATGATTGGTCCTAGGACACTACCCTGAGGAACTCCTGCAGAGAAGTCCTAGCGCTGAAATGACTGACCATCTTTCTTTGTGCTAGGCATGACTCCAACCAAGAGAGTTTTCTGCTGATTCACATTGATTCCAGTTTTGCCAGCATTACTTGATGCAACACTCTATCAAATGCTGCTTTGATATCCAGATTGGACTAAGGCTGTGATGAGGATAAGAGCTGAGTGGCCCTGGCAGAACCCAAACTAAACAGCAGTGAGCAGTTTATTGCTGAGAGAATGCCACTTGATGGCACTGTTAGTGATGATCAAGAGTAGATTGATCAGGTGGCAATTAGCCAAAGTGAATTTGACCTGCTTTTTGTGGACAGGACGTATCTATGCAATTTTCCACAGAGTTGGATCCATTGCCAGCGCTGTAACAGAAATAAAGCAGCTTGTCTCGGGACACAATCAGATCTGGAGCACGAGTCTTTTGTAGAATTGTCAGATCACTGTCAATTGTGCTACTGCCAGTGGCCCAAAGTGCCTCGTAGGGGCGCAGTTTTGAGCTGCTAGATCCGTTCAAAATCTCTCCCATTTAGCACAGCGGTAATGTCACACAGCACAACAGAGGGTTTCCTCCTTGTTAGGACAGGTCTCAACAAGGCTGTGCGGGTTCAATCTTTCCAATACTGTCATGACCAGATACATTTGCAACAGGTAGATTGGTAAATGCATTAGCTTGTAGAAGATTTCACTGGTGTCTTAACAAAATGTCTAGTGGCTACAGTAAGTCAGCTCCTTCACATCGTTGGACCGGAGGGGAACTGGATTTGTAAATGCTTCACATTGCATTTAAAGTGGTGGGCGATCAATTAGCACAATTTAAGCCTCAATTAGTGTGATTTTACAATGTTGTGATACATGGGGAGACCACTAGCTAAACGGAGATGTCCTCCCAGCAGTAGCTTAGGGGGCCAGGCACAGTGGTATAAAGAGTAGGCAGGGGACAATAATGGCAGCCATGAAGTCCCAACAAACTACCAGGAGGCATCTTCCCTGCAGCCCTCGACCCCATGCTTTACTTTGACTTGGCCGAGCTCCCAAGGTCTCCTACCTACCTCAGCAGCCACCACTTCACACAGTGCCACAACTCAGCTGTCGGAGCTACTGGATCCCTGATAGGACCAGCCCAATCGGAAGGCTGCCCACTGTATAGTTTTCAGCTCAGGTGTGGGGTCCCAATGTCCCAAGTAAAATTCAGGCCAATTTGCTTGTTTAAGGTTGCTTTTCTGCTTTAAAATTCAGCTGATGCATCTTTCATTGTCCTTCATAACATAAAATGGTCACAGTGGAATACAGTAAATGGCACTTAATGCTGATGTAGTTAATGTTTAACATTTATTTACAAGGCATTGCTTTCTCAGGCATCAATTGACTCTCATTACATTGAAATCATTACTAATGGTTTTTGTTTAATGAGGGCAGTCTGATAAACCAAATACATGCAATGAGAAACAATGCAATCCCCTGGTTATTTTGTAGTTTGAAAAAGCCTCGTAACTCAAGAGCTCACACGTCTTATGAAGCTTTTTTTCTCATGTGTGATCTAACACCTGCAGCTCTCTGTGCATTTTTATTCAATTAAAAACATTCATCATATTCATTTTTTTAAGCCTTTATTTTGCCCTTGGGCTTTAATAGTAATCATCTAGCCTCTCTTTTCCGGCTTCTGAATTTGGAAATAGTGTTGAAAACTGGGATGAAAACTATGCCTGTGGACTGAAATCATATTGAGGTCTGAGTGATATGGTCACTTGCAAGATGTGTGGCAGAATCAGGCCCTCCGGACTTCAAGTTAATCTGACTCCATCTTTTATGTTTCTCACCAGCAAAGTGTTGAGATTCTTGCTTGGCTGCAGTGAATTGCCAGTTCAGCCTGTCCACTCCTCTCTCTCCCTCTCCCTTTCTACCTCTCTCTCTCTCTGTCTCTCTCCCTCCTTTTCATCCTTTTATATTTCACTCCATCCTCTGAAATTGTCAGGAAACCGGTGCGGCGTTAGTGGGGCATTGGCTGCAGTGGTGGCGATGCCCGGAGCGAAGCCTACTAGCTGAGGTAGGCCTGGAGCCTGGACTCGGGTTGGGGTCATCGGCTGCGGTGGTGCTCAGCAGTCCGTTGATTTTGGATGCGGTGATCCTGGTGCCCAGAAGAGGACTCCTGGCTCGCAGTGTGGACTCTGAGACTTGACGGTGGCAGTGTCTGTAGCAGAGAATCCTGGTTGCAGTAAGCCCAAAGCATGGATTCCTTGATGCCCAGGAAACCTTGTAGGGACCTTGCACAAAGCCCTGGAGCTGTGTTTGTAGACCCCTTGTATAGAAGATGAACTCTGTTTACATAATCTCTTTTCATTCTTTATGTAACTCAAAATGGAACTGTGTTGTGGCGACAAAACACTTTTCACTGTATCTTTCCAGATATATGTGACAATAAATAAATATTGGTTGAGGTCCTTGTTGCTGGCCTAACACACCTCGTTAATATTCTGGTTGCGATCTTACCAAACTTGGCATACAAACTAGATGTCAGGAGAAAACAGCATGGAAATCAGAGCGGGTACCTGGCAGATTCAGCTCGCCGATTGCTCCAAACGACCTCCATATCGGGGGTGGGGAGTTGGGAGGGAGGGGGTGCACTGGAAACCAACATCTCAGAGCACACTCACGGGCACCCACCAAATGAACCCCACTTCCATGAATATTCGCCTGCACTATGTCCCAGCCTCCAAGAATCCCCATTGCACACCTCCGATCCACTTATAGGATGGTTCTGCATTTCAGCGCTGTTTCTCAGGCTGCATTTCACAACTATCATTGTAACGATGCAGCCAGGACACTGTGTACTCTGTGACATGTGCCCAGCTCGTGGACTGGACGAGGTTGCATCCCTGGGCTGTTTGCTTGCTGTCCTTCACTCACTCTGCTCGACCCTACCTGAATGTTCAAAGCATCCCTGCCTTGACTTTTTTCCTTCAACCAGAAATACCAGGCGCATATTACTGCTGCCTTCATTTGCCATTTAGTGCAATAAGCTTGACATAGTTGTCACGGTCCTTAAGCAAGTCAAGGGGGTTACCCTTCGGTCAGGGATCCCAGTGCAGTAAACCAAAGCCAGCCTCTGTCACCAGCCCAGGGCCTATTTGGGATGGTCACAGTAAGGATCTCCTCTTCGTTAGAGGTGAGGCAAGGAATGACAGGTACCACACCACCCATCTTTACTCTGCCCTATTGAAGGATGTTTTCCTCCTGAAATGCTCACAGTGCAGTTTCCTTTATAGTGGCAAGTCTGAACGCAGGCTAGGTGACTGCTTTGTAGAACACCTCCACTGTTTCTGTAGGAATGACTCTGACCTCCTGTTGCTTGCCTTTTCAATAAACGACCTTACTCACATGCTAACATTTCTGTCCAGGCCCTGCTACAATGTTCCAAAGAGGCACAATGCAAGCTCGAGGAACAACACCCTCATTTTCTGCTTCGGCATGGACAGTCTTGATGTCACAATATTGAATTCAATTACTTCAGAAAATGATTAAATTTTGGCTGTCCTCCATTTTCGTATATTCTTCTGTCCACCACCCTTCCCCCACAGTCTTGTCTTGCTTATTTTTCCCTCACCTTAATTTATGCCTTTTCTACGTCTCTTTTTCTCTTTCCTCACTGTTAATAACCCCATTGTCTTTCATCATACCAGATTCGAAATGTCAAGTCTGTTTCTCTTTCCACAGATACTGCTTAGTTCCTCCAGCTTTCTCTGTGTTTGCTTCCAATTATCTTGGTGTTAATTTCACTGTAGCCTATGGGGTCACTCTGTTCCTTCCTTCCTTGATTTTTCACTCCTTCCTTCTTCAATTTATTCCTCCCCCCTCCTTGTAGTGCAGTACTGTAAATGTGTAAAAGTATAATTGAAATACAAAGGTAGAAGAAAACGAGGGAAACTTTTATTGATGTCCCATAGCACCACGCTGAGAGTCAAGTGTGTTGTCTTCAGATTAAGCAGCAGTAGATGATGAGGGCCGTGGATGAAGATCGAACTCAGTTTACCATTCTCATGTCACTCATTCTACCTTATTTGTCATAATTGATGATTATATTTAAATTATTTACTGTTAAATCACAAAACTACTTACAACAGGTTGGGAAACTGAGTTAAGACTTGGTTGAAAGCTGGGAATTGGTCTGCAGTACAGACTAAAGAGCTAAGAAATCCAAAATTAACATGTTACAATGTCACGACTAGGTGTAATTAGAATGCGAAAGGCTTGTTTATATAGGCAACAAGGTGCAGGGCTGGATGAACACAGCAGGCCAAGCAGCATCATAGGAGCAGAGAGGCTGACGTTTCGGGTCTAGACCCTTCATCAGAAAAGGGGGAGGGGAAGGCGGTTCTGAAATAAATAGGGAGAGAGTGGGAGGTGGATAGAAGATGGATAGAGGAGAGGATAGGTGGAGAGGAAACAAACAGGTCGAAGAGGCGGGGATGGGGCCAGTAAAGGTGAGTGTAGGTGGGGAGTTAGGAAGGGGATAGGTCAGTCCAGGGAGGACGGACAGGTCAAGGGGGCGGGATGAGGTTAGTCGGTAGGAGATGGAGGTGCGGCTTGAGGTGGGAGGAGGGGATAGGTGGGAGGAAGAACAGGTTAAGGAGGCAGGGACGAGCTGGACTGGTTTTGGGATGCGGTAGGAGGAGGGGAGATTTTGAAACTTGTGAAATCCACATTGATACCATTGGG
>NC_063333.1:126975396-127004313 GCF_021869965.1 Rhincodon typus
CTCCGCTTGGTTTCCCCGATGTAGAGGAAGCCACACCGGGTACAGCGGATGCAGTATACCACATTGGCAGATGTGCAGGTGAACATCTGCTTGATGTGGAAAGTCTTCTTGGGGCCTGGGATGGGGGTGAGGGAGGAGGTATGGGGGCAGGTGTAGGTGGGGCTGGAGGGGAGTGTGGAGCGGACAAGGGAGTCACGGAGAGAGTGGTCCCTCCGGAAAGCAGATAAGGGTGGGGAAGGAAAGATGTCTTTGGTGGTGGGGTTGGATTGCAGATGGCGGAAGTGTTGGAGGATGATGCGTTGAATCCGGAGGTTGGTGGGGTGGTACGTGAGGACGAGGGGGATTCTTTTTTGGTTCTTATTGCGTGGACGGGGTGTGAGGGATGAGTTGCAGGAGATGTGGGAGACACGGTTGAGGGCGTTCTCGGCCACTGAGGGGGGGAAGTTACGGTCCTTGAAAAACGAGGACAACTGAGATGTACGGGAGTGGAATGCCTCATCCTGGGAGCAGATGCGGCGGAGGTGAAGGAATTGGGAATAGGGGATGGCATTTTTGCAGGAAGGTGGGCATATGGGCAGTTGCTCATGTTGTTGCAAGTAAGGAAACAAATTTTATGTGAACGTGAGATTTCTTTAAACATATATTTCACCTGGCAGACACATGTTATACAAAATGTCATTACAAGATCACATTGATAAGTGCAAAACTAATTGTAATTTTACACAAATAAAACTACTTAAACTGTAGAATCACAAAAGAAGAATGTATTAGATCGAATTGTGTGCTGTGGATTGCATGACAAATATTTTGATAATTAAATTGATATAGAACATGGAAAATGCAAAATATAAAGGGATCAAGGATGTTTTAACCTGTTTCATATGTTAAATAACATGCATTTTATTCTTGTGCAATTGACAGTTGTTTTGATTAAATGGATTTAATTGGCTTTTCGTAAATCCTATGAGATTAATAGTCCTTGCTGTCATTTTAAGTTTGGTACAGATTTGTGTATCTGACTGTTCATAATGGTTAAAAGGAAGCTTGCAGAATCTCTGAATGGAGGAGGGGAATCCTTTGATCTTGATCTTGCCAGTAGCATGTAGAAATAAATAGCCGCATTGAGATGAGTATTCTACAATTTATACATGCAGATGTGCTGCAATAAATGGTGCCCTTTGATTTTTGCCAAGCTGTCCCAATTAAGAGGCTGTGATTGTGATACAGTTTTCTAAATCCAATCTTATCGTGATTGTGGTTTCTCCAAAAGTTTTATGTGATGTAGAATGGTTTTCAAAATCAATTATTTTGTAATTGCCAACTCAAAAAAGGACACTGCTCTCAGTCATTGTTAACCAGAGAAGATTCTTGTTTATTAAATAATCACAAAATTCAACACAAAGCCTTGTGAAGCCCTATTATTAATTCCTAAAATCATGGGAGTTTGTGGTTGGGTACACTTTACAGATGAAGGGAGGGGTGTGGCTGTGAAGGGATTTGAACACAAGAGGGCATTGTTGGATTGGCAGCCAGTGTACTTCAGTGAATGTGGTAGTTGGGGATGTGGTACAAAGAGCTAGTGGGTAAATGGATACACAATAATGATCAGCTGAGAGCTCAGATAACCTTTAGAAGGCTGGATCACCTGAGCCTCAGCTTATAAAGTCATAGAATCATACAGTACAGAGGATGCCGTTTGGCCCATCAAATTTGGACTCTCTGTTAAATCTTCACTTGTCCCATTTTCGACACTTGGCCCATAGCCTTAAATGTTATGGCATTTAAAGCCCCCATCCGAATGTTTTTTAAAGGTTATGAGCTTACCAGTCTCAACCACCCTCCCAGCTAGTGCATTCCAGACCTCCAGCACATTCTGAGTGAAAAAACATTTCCTCAACTCCCATCTAAGCCTTCTGCCTTTCGCCCTAAAACGTGCCCCCTTGTTATTGATTGTTCATCTAAGTGAACAGCTGCTTTCTATTTACCCTCTCAATGCTCCTCATAATCTTTTAAGCCTCAATCAGGTCCCCTCTCGGCCTCCTATGCTCCAAGGAAAACAACCCAATCTTATCCAGCCTCTCTTTCATAGTCAAATTGCTCCATTCCAGACAACATCCCAGTGAATCTCCTCTGTACCCCTCCAATGCAATCACATCCTTCCTATAGTGCAGTGATCAGAGCTGCACATAGTCCTCTAGCTGTGGCCTAACCAGAGACCTGCAAAGCTCCAACATTACTCTGACTTTATCTAAGCCTTGACTGATAAAGACAAATGACCCATATGCTATCTTAACTCCCCTATTGACCTGCCCTGCTACCTTTGGGTTCTGTGGACAGGAAACCCCAAGAGTCCTCTGTTCCTCTGAGTTTCCCAGTCTCCTGCCTTCCATTGACTTCTCCCTTGTCTTGTAACTTCTTCCAAAGTACCTGTTTATGGATGTGGTCCCAAACATGCAGGCTGCTTTCTCCTGTGTGGAGTCAAGCTTCTTGAGTGTTCTTGGTGCTGCACTCATCAGGCAAGAGGGAAATATTCTGTCACACTCCTAACTTGGGCGTTATAGTTGGTGGACAGGCAATGGGAAGGCAGGAGGTGAGTTAATTTGCTGCAAGCCTAGCCTTTGACCTGCTCTTGTCGCCATGTTATTTAGATGCCTAGTCCATTTAAGTTTTTGGTCAATGATAACTCCCAGGATGTTGATATGTGTGTCTGAAGTATGAAGATCAATTGCATGAATACTTCGAAGAAGTTGAGTTTAGATTGAAATTTTGAAATATTTTCTGCCAAAATGTTGCTTTTGTTAGCATTTTGCTATCCACTGCCCTGTTCTACAATATCTGTCAGTTGGAACGATGGATTTTGATAGGTAGTACTGAAGAACTTACCTCAGAGTACATGGGAACCTAGATCAGATGGGCTAATGAGCCGAGGAGTGGAGGATGAAGTTTAATTCAGATAAATGTGAGTGTTGCATTTAGGAAAGGCAAATCAGGCTGGAGTTATACACTTAATGGTAAAGGGAGTGTTGCTGAACAAAGAGACCTTGGAGTACGGGTTCATAATTCCTTGAAAGTGAAGTCGCAGATAGACAGTGCCTTAATTGGCCAGTGCATTGAGTATAGGTGTTGAGAAGTCATGTTGCAGCTGTACAGACATTGGTTAGGCCACTTTTGGAATACTGCATTCAATTCTGTTGTCCCTGCTAAAGGAAAGATGTTGTGAAACTTGAAAGGGTTCAGAAAAGATTTATAAGGATGTTGCCTGAGTTGGAGGGTTTGAGCTACAGGGAGAGGCTGAATAGGCTGGGGCTCTTTTCCCTGGAGTGGCAGAGGCTGAGGGGTGACTTTATAGAAGTTTATAAACTCATGATAGTCAAGGTCTTTTCTCCAGTGTAGAGGAATCCAAAACCAGGCGGCATAGGATTAAGGTGAGAGGGGAAAGATATAAAAGGGATCTAAGGGGCAACTTTTTCACGCAAAGGGAACTGGATAAAAACAGAAGTTGCTGGAAAAGCTCAGCAGGTCTGGCAGCATCTGTGAAGAAAAAAATCAGAGTTAACGTTTTGGGCCCTTTATTCCTGATTTACAGCATCCGCAGTTGTTTCAGTTTTTATTTAGGAATTGGATAAACTTGAAATTAGCAAATTACTTGCAGATGAATGTGGAATTTCTGGCTTAAGGCTATATATGGTTAGGAGCTAAGGTATGGGGAAAAATTTTTTTGATGTTGTTAGATTGATAGATCTCAATTTCAGAGGGTAGTGTGTGTATGGAATGAACTGCTGGAAGAAGTGGTGGAGGCTGGTACAATTATGACACTTAAAAGGCTCCTGGATGGGTACATGAATAGAAGAGGCTTAGAGGAATATGGGCCAAATGCTGGCAAATGGGAGTATATTAATTTAGGTTATCTGGTCGGCATGGACAAGTTGGACCTAAGAGTCTATTTCTGTGCTGTACATCTCTGTGACTCTATAATCCTTCAGAGTTTGGAGTTGAGGCGCTTAGATAGCAGTGATTAGGTTGGGATTGTTTACACTGGAGTTCAGACGAAAGAGCGGGTACCTCATAGAAACGTATAAAATTCTAACAGGACTGGACAGGGCAGGTGCAGGCAGGATGTTCCCGATGGTGGGTGTGTCCAGAACCAGGGGTCACAGTGTGAGGATTCGGGGTAGACCATTTAGGACGGCGATGAGGAAAACTTTCTTCACCCACAGGGTGGTGAGCCTGTGTAATTCATTACTACAGGAGGTAGTTGATGCCAAAACATTGAATGTATTCAAGGGGTGACTAGACATAGCATTTGGGCAAATGGGATCAAAGGTTATGGGGAGAAAATAGGATTAGGCTATTGAGTTGGGCGATCAGCCATGATCGGGAAGAATGGCAGAGCAGGCTTGAAGGGCCGAATGGCCTCCTCCTGCTCCTGTCTTCTACATTTCTATGTTAGAACAGATATCAATCTGCTATTTTGTGAGAGCTGTAAAATAAAGCTGCATAATTGCTGAAAGAAATCTCTTCAATTTGCAACACTACAATACAATATTTTATCACAACATATGCTGTGTATTCTAAGCATCTATTATTAACTACTAAAATACTCCCAACTTCTGACAAGGGATGCATTGATTAACCAATGTAGCCACACAGAAGTCCTCGTAATTGGTGAGAAATTAAGCAATGCAGGACTCCTAACTCCTTGACAGTGGGTAAGGTGATTAAAAAAGAGAGGGGCTCAACTCCTGAAAGTGGGGCAGTTGTTAATAGCGACCGGATCATAAGAATAGGAGAAGGCATCCATATTTAATTCAATACTCCATTCTCAGCTCAATATTATTTTCTGGCGTCATTGATCAGTCAATCTTGAATTTAGAATTATTAATTGAGCTGACTCTACTGCTTTTTGTCAGAGTAAGCTCCACATTTCTGCTAACTTTTGCATGGAGAAGTGTTTCCTAACTTCTCTCCTGTATGGCCTGACTGATTTGCCCTGAACTCCTCTAAGGGGCAATGCAATCTTAATATGTACCCCAGTGATGATTGGATTGGGGATCTGATAAATTAATCAGTCATCATCTTAATACAAATGCATTCATATTTGTTTATTGTTCTTTTGCAGTGGTAGTTCATCTAAGAAGTGATGGAGAGGTTCGGATACACATTTCACAGGCTGTGTTACAAGAGTATTATTGTATAGGAATTTGCAATTCCCACACAGGCCTGCTGAGATCACTAGTACACAGTCCTTCAAAATGACAACCTGGGTCATAAATCCCTCTTCTAATCGATAACCTCTAAAAGTGGTTATCAAGGAATCAAAAGCCTCTAAAGAGTCAGCATTAAAGTAAAATAGAATGATATACAGTACAAGGGAATGATGTATGCAGCCCTTGAAATGCTTACTGTGATAGATAAATCCTGCTGTGACAATTACCTTATTTTTGAACTTTTTCTAAGGTATGGACTCTGTCCTTGAAGAGTTAAGTTCTGGTATATTATTTGCAGGTCACTGAAGGATTTTTTTGTAAACAATGTTTTGGCATATAACTAACTTGGGAAGAACAACTGACAGGGTTATGGAGGTTGGGGAAAACACATGAGCCACTCTCTTTTTCACTGTTGTGTTAAGTCTGTTTAAGCATTGCCATATTTTATGACACAGCTGAGTAATGACCACATTGTTACTATGACACTACAGCTTGCTACCAGGGGTTGCAATCCATCAAGCCGTATATGTGGTTTTGGGCAATCCTGTCATGTTGGTTCATGGCTCCTTGCTGTTTTTCCAACTAACTTAATTTGGTTGTGCTGTGAGTCAGCAACCTTACTGTTGAGTGCACCCTGGGTATCTAATTAAGTGCAAACTTAATTGTTCATTTTATCAGATTTTTTATATAGGAAAAGAAATAAGCCATTAGCAATTTCACTGGATTGAGTTAAGTGGAATATTTAGGAGTTTTTATGTCACACTGCAGATTTTAATGAAGAATTTAATCTCAAAATTATCTACTGGGACAGTTTTAGATTGTCACTATGGATCTCACTCCTTTTTGAATCCATGAAAATGTAACTAGTGTTTTTTTGGTTACTTGCTACAGACGTTAATAAAGATCGTTCTGTTCTTGAAAATGCTGTGCTTGACACATTTAATTTTCAAAAGTTGTTGGAGTGGGGTGGCTTACTGATGAATGATTTAGACAGTTTGGTGTCTCAAGAGGCTACCAGTAGTTAATAAAAGATTTGTTAGCTGTGAGGATTTTACAAGCAATTGGACAAAGCATGGATGTTTTTTTAAAATTGTATCAATGGAAAGAATGATTATTTTCCTGATGGAAGAGTTTAGAACAAGGGTGTACAACCTTAAGGTTAGGTTGGACCATTCATGGGGCACATTAGAAAGCACTTCGAAACCTGAAACCATCTCCCCAAAGAGGTTTTGAGACTAGTCAGTCGAATATTTTGAAATGAAGATTGGTAGATTTTAATTAGGCAAGCGTTTTAAAGACCAAGGCAGGTAGTTGGAGTTGAGATGCCACTCAGCATGGCCCAGACAAATGGGGGAAGATTTTGGAAGGGTCGAATGGCCTACTGCTTTTCCCACAAACATTGATGGATAAGAATCCTTATGACTACAGCCGTTATTTTCATAATGGTGCCAAGGTAATTTTGCCAACAGGGCCACCTTGGACTATTGTTGCAGTCCTGTCAATTTATCATTGACAGGAGGTTAAGCCATCTGATAATGGTGCAAGTCAAAGCACCTGATAATTTTTTTTACCCTATCTTTGTTAACAACTTTGATTTGCTTGACCTAGCAGGGAACTGATGCAAAACAATTTGTTAAGCGCTATTATGGGGTAAGACACACTTTATGGAGTATGAACTTCATGCTTCAGTGAAAGAATTCATTAACAAGGAAGTTATGAGCTCAAACACGAGTTACAAAGAATAAAGGAAGAAAAAATGATTACATTTGTACACTATGTTGCAGGACCTCAAGTGGTCCCAAAGAGCTTTACAGCAAGAAGGACAGTTGTCATGAAGGGAAGTTTGCCAGTCAGCTTGCACACTGAAAGATCCTGCAAACAAATTTGTGATGTGGATCAGATAGTCTATTAGTTTTTGATGATGTTGGTTTGTGGGATAAATATTGATCAAAATGTCTGAGAGAACTGTCTTGCACTTTGAGATAGAGCTGCAAATTCTCTTATTTTCAGCTGTCAGGACAAATGGGCTTACTTTAATATTGTGCAGAAGTTGGCCCTCTGATAGCGCAGTATTCCCTTAGTATAGAAGTGGAGTGTCATCCTAGATTTCATGCCTGGTTCTTTGAAGTGAGATTTCTGCCTCATCAACAAGTGTTATTGATTCATAGCTAAAAATCTTATTGAAAATATTAGTTCACCCATTGACTATTAGATCAGACAACATAGGAGAAGAAGCAGGCCACTCAGCCCC
The DNA here is from genome assembly GCF_021869965.1 of Rhincodon typus. Classification (NCBI taxonomy): domain Eukaryota; kingdom Metazoa; phylum Chordata; class Chondrichthyes; order Orectolobiformes; family Rhincodontidae; genus Rhincodon; species Rhincodon typus. The sequence continues at coordinate 126,982,855 of NC_063333.1, forward strand.
TCGAATCTACTCAGCCTTTCAGTGAGATCGTGGCTGATCTGATCATCCTCAACTCCACTTTTCTGCCTTTTCCTTATAACCCCTGATTCTATTACAAAATTTAAAAAAACGTCCATCTCAATCTTGAATATACTTAGTACCCAGCCTTGACAGCCCTCTGTGGTAAAGAATTCCACAGTTTCACTACTCATTGAGGAAATAATTCCTCCTCGTAAAGACCTTAAAAAGATGACCCCGTATTCTGAGATTATGGCCTAGACTCTTCAACAAGGAGAAACCATCTGCCTCATCAACCTTGTCAAGTCTCCTAAGATTCTTGAATGTTTCAACAGGATTACTTCTCAATCCTTTAAACTCCAATGAGGACAAGCCCAACCTACTGAACTTCTCCTAGAATGAACTTAGTGAACCTTCTCTGGGCTGCCTCCAATGCCAGTTTATCTTACCTTAGATAAGGGGCCCAAAACTGTTCACAGTATTCCAGATATGGTCACACTAGTTCTCTGTACAGTTTTAGCAGGATTTCCCTGCTTTTATGTTCCAAGCTTTAAAATATGGACAACATTCCATTTGCCTTCCCTGCTGAACTTGTTTCTTAGCCTTTTGTAACTCATGGATGAGGACTCCCAAATCCCTCTGTACTGTAGCTTTCTGCAGTCTTTCTCTATTGAAATAATATTCACTTCCTCTATTCTCCCTGCAAAAGTGCATAACTCACATTTTCCCACATTATATTCCATCCGCCAGGTTGTTGCCCACAATCTTAACCTGTCTATATCTCTCCTTTGTGTCGTCCTCACCACTTGCTTTCCTGCCTTTTTTTTTGCATGTTACCTATTTTACCAAATCACAACTAATAACAAATACATACTTAATTCTTGTTCAGGACCTATTGTGTGAGAGATACTCCGTGCATTCTAGCTGCGTGCTGAAAACAGTACAAGTTTTACTTCACCCTCATTTTAGGTACTATGCCATCAACCCCTTCATTAAAAGGTATCCAGTACTCTCCAAGACGTAAAGGATTGCATTTAAAAATATCGGCCCAGGTTTTCACTCTCCCCAGAAGAAAAAAGCAGTTAATTTGGCAAATGCCACAAATTGATCTAGTTCGTCTTATATTCTTCAAAATGGAGCTGTAGCATGAGCAGTACAAGAACCAAAGAACTAGGAGTAGGAGTGTGCAATTCAGCCCCTTGAACCTGCTCTGCCATTCAGTATGATTATAGTTGGCCACAACTTGGCCTCAACTCCACTTTCCAGCCTGCTGTCCATAACTCTTCAGCTGTTTCCAATTAAAAATCTGTTTATCTCCTCCTTAGATTTATTCAGTGTCCTGGCATCCATCACACTCTGTGGTAGTGAATTCTGCAGATTCATGACCCTTTGAGAGAAGTAATTTCTCCTCGTCTCTGTGTTAAATCTATCTATTACTCCTTATACCAAAACTATGACCTCTCATTCTAGATTGACCTACGTGAGGAAACATCCTTTCTACATCAACTTTGTCAATCCCTTTTAGCATCTTATATACCTCCATAAGCGTAAACTGCTTAACGTTTCTTCATTAGAAGACGTTTAGCACACTTGCCTTCGTTGCTCAGATCATTGAGTGTAGGAGTTGGGATGTCATTTTGCAATTATATTGGTGATTATTGCGATTATTGTGATTACATTGGTGAGGTCACTCTTCAAGAACTGTGTACAGTTCTGGTCACCCTGCTGTAAGGAGGATATTAATAAAGTGGAGAGGGTTCAGAAAACATTTACCAGGATGTGGTCAGGACTGGAGGGTTTAAGTTTTAAGGCGAGGCAGGATAGGCTGGGACTTCTTTCACTGGAGCATAGGAAATCATGGGGCGACCTTATAGACATTTATAAAATCATGAGGGGTATAGATAAGATGAATAACAAAAGTCTTGTCCCTAGGGTAGAGGAATTAAAAGCTACGGGACGTTTTTCAAGGTGAGAGGAGAAAGATTCAAAAGGGATCTGAAGGGCAACTTGTTTGCATCATGGGTGGTATATATGTGGAATGAGCTGCCAGGTGAAGTGGTGGATACAAGCACAGTTACAATATTTAAAAGACATTTGGATAGGTAAATGAATAGGAAAAGTTTAGAGGGATAGGGACCAAATGCAGACAAGTGGGATTAGTTTAGTTTGTGAACTTTGTTTGGCATGTATGAGTTGGACAAAAGTGTTTGTTTCCATGCTGTATGACTCTATGACTTTATAAGATGAACCCCTTGTCTCTGGAATCAATCTAGCGAATCTCTTCTGAGCTGTCTCCAATGTAACTATATTCCTCCTCAAGTAAATAATCCAAAACTGTACACTGTACTCCAGGTGAATCTCAACAACGTTTTGTACAGTTGCAGCAACACCTCCCTATATTTATATTCTATTTCTTCAACAATAAATGGCAAAATTCCTTTTGCCTTCCCCATTACCTGCTGTCCCAGCGTACTGGTTTAATGCAATTCATGTAGGAGGACATCTAGATCCCTCTGCGCCTAAGCATTTTGAAGTTTCTCTCCATTCAGGTATTAAGTTGCCTTCCTATTCTTCCGACCAAATTTGACAACCTCATGCTTATCCACATTAAACTCCATCTGCCAACTTTGGCTTATTCACCTACCCTATTCTTACCCATTTATAAATTTCTTATTTCTTTATTGTAACTTACTTTCCCATCTATTTTAGTGTAATCTGCAAATCTGGCTATAGAATCTTCTATCCCTGCATCCAAGTCCTTAATATAAATTGTAAATAGTTGGGGCCTGAGAACCAAACCCTGTGCATCGTACTAATTACATCTTGCCAACGAGAAAAACACCCATTTATCCTGAATCTCTGCTTTCTGTAGGTTAGCCAAGCCTCTATCCAAGCTAATATATTATTCCTAACCTGCTGGGATCTCAACCTGTGTGTGAACCTTTTGCATGGCACCTTATCAAATACCTTCTGGAGGTCCAGGTACACTACATCGACAGGATCCCCATTATCCATTTTGCTTGTTACATATTCAAAAAACTGTAGTAAATTAATCAAACGTGATTTACCCTTCATAAAAACATGCAGACTCTGATGGATTATGTTTTGACTTTCCCAATGTCCTGTTGTTACTTCCTTAATAATGGATTCTAATAATTTCCCAATGACAGATGTTAAAATAACTGTTCTATGGTTTCCTACTTCTTGCTTTGCTCCTTTTTTGAATAAAGGCAAGAAATTAGCATTTTTCTAATCTCCTGGAACTGTTCCCACATCCAGGGAATTTGGTAATGTTATAATCAATGGATCCACTATCACTGCTGTCACTTTGTTTAAGAAACTAGGATGTAGGCCCGTAGGCCCGCAGGCCCTTGCAGCTTGTCTGCCATCAATCCTAATATTTTGCTGAGTACTTTTTCCCAAGTGGTGATGATTGTTCCAAGTCCCTCCCTTTCTATAACCTCTGCATTACCTATTACTATTGGATGGTACTAGTGTCCTCTGCCATGAAAACTGTGACAAAATAATAACTTAGTGTCGCCGTCATTTCTCTTTTCCCGACTGTTAATCCCTCAAGTTAATTTCTAAGTACGACTTGTCAGGCGATGCTTCTGGAAACAGGGTCCCATTACCTTTTTCATTGAGGCCCGGAGTCTCCACATATCCATGAAAATCCAGGCCATACTCTGGTACTTCAGGTGACATTCCTTGAACAAACTCTTCCAAGTCTATTTATATTGCCAGCTACCTACGGTAATGTAGATGTTATAGTTTCAGCTGGATCACATCCAGAATGACCCATCATTTATTAGTCAGCCCTTTGTTAACAGCTCAACAAAAATGCTGTAAAGCATTCAGTATTACCACCGCTACTCAGTTGCTGTTTGCGGAGGCAAGCATTTAGTTTATATCAGTGCCAACTCTTTATTTTTTTTGATTGTTGGTAGTAAATATTAATGAGGCTTTCAAAGATAACTTGCACAGAGGCTCGAAGTCTGGAAAGAGAATCAAAAATCTGGATGAAGTCCGAGAGAAGCAAAGCTGGCCTCTTAACCAAACCCTCTAAGCACATGACCACTGTGCCCTGCACACACATTCAACCTTAGTCTGTTTCTGGGGACACACCGGGCTCGATTCTACTCTGCCCTGCCTTACCATGGAGAAAATAATGCATAAAGGGGCAATTTATATAATGCCAGCTCTGGCATATCAGAAAATTTACTGACACACGCTACCTACCTCAATGGCAAAAAATCTGGCCCCTGTTTTGATTCATCTTTAATTAATGACAAGTATTTAAAATATTGCACGTTTTTGTTATAAATTCAGGTGCCAGCAGCCTCTCTTGTAAATATGCATGCAGTGGTTTTCATACTACTGTAGCTTACCTGTACTGTTGTAGAGGGATTTGTTGTGGATTAAGGTTTGTAATGCAGGACCTGTGTTTTTCTTGGTGAGTAATATAGTGGAGCTGATTTTAGTCCATAATTCATTCTCTCTCTCTCTCTCTCTCTCTCTCTCTCTCTCTCTCTCTCTCTCTCACACACACACACACACACACACACACAAGTTTTCATTTGATTTGAAGTCACTTGGCATCCTTGCTGTGCCTTTGGGATAGTACCAGGGTCACAGATGGCATGGCTGGCAAGTTAAAAATATAGCTGAGGCTCCGACAGAAGTCTGATTCCACCCCCAAGTAGTTTGATCCTGCAAGGAGTCATTCAATGGCTTTTACATTTTGCTCTTAAAACTCGAGCCAGGGACCCTTCTGCCATGTGGGCATTCATAAGAAGCTCATTACTACTGGAGAAATAAGTAGAATTTTATGTGCCTCATTGACTGGTAGATATACATTGAGATATTGACAAGGGCCTGGGCAATTGAGCAAAAAGCATTTGAACAATCGGGTGAAATTCTTGAGCCCTTTAATTAATGTGAACAATGAGGTTTGATTAATAATATATATAGATTTATTTTATGTACTTTTTTAATATTGCTATATGTGCTCAGGTCTGGCCATGACACTCCTGTAGCCAACCTGCTGCAGTGGAGCCTCAGTATAAACCTTTTACTTACTTACAGAGAGATTCAAGCAGCAATGCTGCATTATCAAGGAGAGTACCATCTAAATGGTGGACTAGTCCCCTTTAACTTAGTGAATGAGCAGATTATCACCTGGCTTCAGAGGTCTGCATTCATTGATGAAATAAATAATTCTACACATTAATTCTATATAAGCAATATCAGCAGGCTTCCTAGCAAGTCGGATGCAATAAAGTCCAATTTAAATGCAATTGTTGTATAAACTAAAACATATAGAACTGGAAAAGGCCATTCTGTCCTCTAATTCTGCTCTGCCATCCAATTAGATCCTGGTAGATCTATATCTCAACCCCCATTTACCCACTTAGTTTCATGACCCTGCAATAGCTGGGCTTAACAAAAATAAAAACAAACCAAAACCAAAAGAACTGTGGATGCTGTAAATCAGGAACAAAAACAAAGTTGCTGGAAAAGCTCAGCAGGTCTGGCAGCATCTGTGAAGGAGAAAACAGAATTAACGTTTCGGGTCTGGTGTTCTGAGGAAGGGTCAAAGGACCCGAAATGTTAATTCTGTTTTCTCCTTCACAGATGCTGCCAGACCTGCTGAGCTTTTCCAGCAACTTTGTTTTTGTTCCTGAAAACAAACCATGCTCTATGTTTGGAGGAGAGTGCTGTAGATTTCCACTATCCTTTATGTGAAGACGTATTTGCTAACCTCACCTCTAAGAGACTGAGCTTTAATTTTAAGATTACTTCCCCATGTTCAGGAGCAGCTCCACCAGAAAACAAACAGCTTCTGTTTGTCTACTGTATGAACTCCATTAATCATTGTAAACACCTCAATTAGAGCACATTCAATCTTTGATACACTTTCTGCATCTCAGACTGATGGATGTATTTACCTGTTATGGTTGACATCAATGTTATTGTGCACAAAACAGCAAGCTGCCAAGTCATTGCAAGATCAGTTCATTCCCATGACCTGCATTGAGGTAATTTTTGAGTCAATTTGTCTCCCATGTAAATAATCAGAAACCATTCTTGACACTATAGTAGTCAACAAAAACATACAGTCCTAGATTTTTAAATACATTACAATAAATTCTCATAGGGAGTTCTATGGAATTTAGGTAAAGGTAAAGTTGCCGTAGTCCAGAGGGCTGCTGTCTCATTGGAGAGAGAGAGAGGGCGATGGCCGATGGCTGTTTTATCTGAAAATCACTATCCCTCAGGCAAGCGGCGAGATTGAGAAGGCAGGGCCTTCATTGTAACCTCAGCTGGTGTAGGAATTTAACCTGTTCTGTTACCGGTACTCTGCATTGCAAACCAGCTGCCCAGCCAAGTGAGCTTACAGCTCAGAAACAAGCAATTTAGACCAACTATCAGCATATCATTAATTTCTCCCTCATCTGTTGTGCTTGCTTTTTAAATGTGTCCATGCCACTTATCTGAAATAATCCTTGTGCCAGTCATTTCAAAATTCTAAATGCTTTCTGGCTTAGGAAGCTTCTCTTAGATTCCTTATCAGATTTAAGAACAATTATTTTATGTTTACTTCTAGTTTAGGACAACCCCCACAAGTGGAAATACATCTGGTACATCAATGCCTTTCCAGAGGTAGGTAATTAGCCATTGTCCAGGAGGTACCTCGTCTATTAGAGAGACTGTAGGTATCTCTCTCTATTAGTGAAACAATGAGTTACAACACTGAGGGGGACCATTCGGCATCTTGCATGCTCAGTGCAAGGAAGCACATCCAATGTCTAACTCAGCCAATGGTAAAGGAACCATTGCTGTTGGTGTTCCTCTGAACCACATAGTAGCCATCTAGCCAACTGAACTAACCAGCTCCAAAACCCCTTCATAACTTTCAAGATTTCTACCAGATCAGACATCAGTCTTCTCTTCAAGTAAAGAGCGCCAGATTTTAATGAAGTTAGTAAATCTAACCAAATCCATGCACACAAAATAGATGGGATATTCTCTTTCATCGTTGTAGTTTGTGCTATTTATTTGGGAAATATGCACATTTTTAAAGATATTTGAAAAGATTAAAGATGGCAGTAATTGGCCTTGTCTCTTGCATGGATAATTATAGAGGGTGAGTCCTTTGGACAGGTTTTTCATACCTGTCAGAGCCAATTATGCTCTGGTTTAATATTTGGCGAATAGTCGGGATGATGATGTGCTTTGTCTACAAAATGTCTGTGCAATATTCCTAAACTAAAGGCGATATTAAAGCAAAAATTAAAATATATCCCTGGTCTCCACTGCCCTTTGATTTGTACACATCAAGCTAAGACGTGTATAATGTGTTTTTCCGTTCTTGTTTGGTGTCCTTGTTGGATTTCTGCTCTGTGAGGTGATATGTTCAAAGTTAATGGTCCAGACTAGAGAGAGACAAAATATCCTCTGACAGAGGCCTTTCACTGTTGAGTGACCTTAAATATCCTTGAATGGCACTTCAAATGAAGCAAGCTAACTGCAAAAACTGAAATGTATGATCTGTCGCAATTTGAAGTCTATTTATTTGTACCTGTTAATGACCAGCTAGAATTTGCAGCATGGATTAAATGTGATCTCAACATCAGAGAATGCAGCAGGAGAGCTACATTTCCCTTGAGCATTATCAAACAGACATCTTCAACACAGTGGATTGCTTTTTTCATCTCGCATATTTATCAGCCACTGAAGCAACTGATACTGGTTGGTGCCTCCCTTTTATTGCAGTACATACTGTGTTTAATAAAAAAAATGCAAGCTTGTTGCTTCCTGTCTCCAGTTAATAATTGCCTTGGAGGCCTGGATTTTTACCCTTGAAGGAGTCTGGAAAGTTCCTGGTTTCAGGTTTACTTTTTGGGGTTTCACTGGCATGATCTTTATCAGCAGGAGGCAGGTACAGGTTACATTTGAGTCAGCTGACGTGGGAAAGAAATTGAAAGTGGCCACAGGAACTGCCAGGTGCCAACCAATGGAATTTCTTTAGCTATTCACCCACCATACAATGGATAGAGGCAATAAATTATATGCTGGGAATGGAATGTGTTTTTTAAAAGAAAAACTTGTAAGAAATCATGATTTCATAACTTTCCACTTTCTTTAACAAAAAATTAATCTCTCTCTGTACAGGCCAATAAAAGTGACACTAACCCAGATCACTTAAAGTATCAGAAGCAGAAATTGCAAGCACTTGATATCTCTTAATCTCATTGAAGTAAATATTGTTAAATCAACAGAAAAGCTCAGACAGCCAGAATTCTCAAACAAAGCAATGTTTTCCCTGGGGCTTAGCTGTGTGAACAGACTAAAGGATTTCAGGGCTTTTGTTCAACACACTTTTATAAAGTCATCCCAACCTGATGGAAACTCAGACCAAAGACTCGGACTTACTGGAGCAGAATTAGACCATTCGGCCCTTTGAGTCTGCTCTGCCATTTTGTCATGGCTGATATGTTTCTCACCTCATCCTCCTGCCTTCTCCCTGTAACCCTTGATCCCCATTCAATCAAGAACATATCTCCATTTTAAGTACACTCAATGATGTGGCCTCCACAGCTCTCTATGGCAGTACTTCCACAGAGTAACCATCCTCTGAATGAAAAAGATTCTCCTTTTCTGCATTCTAAACAGTCGTCCCTTCACTGTGAAACTGTGCCTTCAGGTCCTACTGTCTCTTCTGGTGGAAACATCATCTCCACATGCACTCAATCCAGGCCGCTCAAAACTCTGTAAATCAATCAAGTCCTCCCCCTTGTCCTTCTAAATTCTGTCGAGTACATACCAGAGCCAGCACAGCCTTCCTTAGATACAGGGCCCAAAACTGCCCACAATATTCCAAATGCAGTCTGACCAGAGCCTTATACAGCATCAGCAGTACATTTCTGTTCTGGTATTTTGACACTCCCGAAACAAACCCTAACATAGCAATTTTTTTCCTGACTTTCAACTGAACCTACTTGTTTACCTTCAGAGAATCCTGAACTAAGGCTCCCAGGTCTCTTTGTTTTCCAAAGGTCGTTCAAAGAGAGACAGCTGAGGAGATTATGGAGGCATTGGTGGTGATCTCTCAGGAATCATTGAAGCCTGGGAGGCTCGCAGAGGAGTGCTAATTGGTTAATGTTACACCATTGTTTAAGAAGGAAGGGATCTCATCTTTAATAATGGATTCTCAAATCTTAGCAACAACTGAGGCCAGACTAATCGGCCTATAGTTCCTGTCTTTTGCCTCTCTTCCTTCTTAAACAAGGATGTTACATTAGCCATTTTTCACTTCTCTGGGATCCTCCTTGATTCTAATGATTCCTGAAAGATCACCGCCAATGCTTCCACAATCTGCTCGGCTATCTCCTTCAGAGCTCTGGGATATAGTCCACCTGGTCTGAGTGATTTATTCACTTTCAGCTCCTTCGGCTTCCCCAGTGCCTTCTCCTCAGTGATGGCCACGACACTCATTCACACATACACTCTATCCCCTGACTCTCATGAAGTTCTGGTGTGCTGCTGGTTTCTTCCACCATCAAAACTGATGCAAAGCACCTGTTCAGTTTCTCCATCATTTGTTTGCTCTGTATTACTGCTTCACCAGCCTTATTTTCCAGTGGTCCAGTATCCACTCTTGCCTCTCTTTTATCTTTTATTTATCTAAAAAAAACCCTTGCAATCTTCTTTTATATATCTAACTAGGTTACTCTCAGATTTCATCTTCTCCCCTCTTATTGGCTTTTAGTTATCCTCTGCTGGTTTTTAAAGGCTTCCCAATCCTCGAGCGTCACACTAATCTTCACCATATTGTCTGCTTTTTCTTTTGCTTTTCTGCTGTCCCTGGCTTCCTGAATCAGTCACAGTTGCCTTGTCCTCCTCTTATTATGCTTCTTCTTCCTTGGAGTGAATTTCTACTGTGCCTCCCGAATTACTCCCAGAAATTCCTGCCGTTGCTGCTCCACTAATTTCCCTACTAGGCTCCCATTTCCAATCACTTCTGGCCAGCTCCTCCCTCATGTCTTCGTAGTTACCTTTACTCAGTCAGAATATAGTTGCATCTGATTCACTCTTCTCCCTCTCAAACTGCAGGGCAAATTCTATCAAATTATGGTTATCTCCCACAAGGGTTTCTTTCACCCTAATCAAGTCTACCTCATTACACATAACAAATCCAGAATTGCCTGTTCCCTAGTGGGCTCTACTACAAGCTGCTCAAACAAAACCATCTCATTTTCTGAAGAAGGGTCCAGGCCCGAAACGTCAGTCTTCCTGCTCCTCTGATGCTGCTTGGCCTGCTGTGTTCATCCAGCTCTACACCTTGTTACCTCAGATTCTCCAGCATCTGCAGTTCCTGCTACCCCATCTCATAGATATTCCACAAATTCCTTTTCTTGAGATCTGCTACCAACCTGATTTTCCCAGTCCACCTGCATATTGAAGCCTCCATGATTATTGTAACAGTGCCTTCCTTACATGTCTTGTTTTTATCTCCTGATTTATTTTTTTCCCCACATTCTGGCGACTGCCAGGAGGCTTGTACATAACTCCAATCAGGATTTTTTTTTCCCCTTTGCAGTTTCTCAAACCTACCCACACAGATTCTCTGTCTTCCTATTCTTTATCACTTCTTGATATTGATTTAATTTCATTTCTTATGAACAAGGCAACCCTGTCCCACGCCCATGTGCCTATCCTTTCGATAGGGTGTGTATCCTTAGATATTTAGTTCCCAGCCCTGATCCCCTTGCAGCCATATCTCTGTGATACACACAACATTGTACCTGCCAATTTCAATCTGTACTACAAGCTCCTTCACGTTCCACCATATGCTGCGTGCATTTAAGTACAACCCCCTCAGTCCTGTGTTGATTGCCCCCTTCACAGAGTTGTCGCCTTATTTGCTGTGCCTGAAGTTAGATTCCTGATCCTTTCCATGCTCCTTATTCTCGAAAATTTGATAACCTCTGCTGAGCCTTCCCTCCCCTTTAACTTTTTCCATAATTTTCCATGCAACTGAACCCACCCCTGCTAATTAGTTTGAAGAAGAGAGAGTTTGTTTTACTTGTTCCAAGGTGAAATAGCTACAATAATCATTCCCCACAATTTAATAGATAAGGGGCCAGACCCAAGTGTAACACTGAGGTAGAATAGATTGGTCTGAAGTAAAATGGATCAAGGTGTACAAACCTCCCTGGGCCATCTACTCCTGTTCTCATCTTGAATGTTCCTTTAGGATCCTCTGCAGCCAAACCCCCATTCCCAGCCAATATAAAACTGGTCTCTCCTCTCCTGTCAATCTCTTTCATCAAGACCTCCAAAGTCCATATCATATTCCTTAGATGCTTGGTTGCCTGCCAACATTCAGCCTGCAGCCCCAGTTTTCTTCTTAGAGCAGTGCCCCCCGCCACCACCTTTCCTCTACCACCCTTGTTATCTCATCTTTATTGGACAGACACAATGGACTGACCATGGCTCACCCCCTTGAGCGACTTAACTGGACAGCCTGATGAGAAGTGTTCATACCCCTGACTGATGTCAGTATACCCCCACAGCTGTGTTAGCATTAACCTCCAGGCTGGTCGCTACGTAGACGCAGGACTGACTGTGACTGACTCCCTTGATTGCAGAGGGACAGATCCCTGGACTGTGAGCTCCCTGACCAGACACCTGGCTGTGGACAAGTCTTTGAACTGATCTCTGAGGCTGCCCTTGACTTACTGTGCAGGGACCTTCTGACTGATGGGTGCATCCATGGCAAACCAACTCTCCTGGCAGTCTGCATGGAAGCACAGACCTGCATTGTTGGGTGCACCTGTAAATAGCATCAGAAGGCTACAGGGAGAGACGCATTGCGCACGAGAGTAGCACCCAGCTTGCAGGCTGAACTAGGCTGCGTCTCAGGGATGCTCACCTGTGCTCTCAGTCTTAGCGCCTGTCAGCATGCTCACAGCATCCTTGCCTCACCTTGCTGTGCCACTGATAACCAGGGGGTGAGCCACGGTCCGTCCGTGAACTCTGTAGCGGTGAGTCTGAGTGACAGGTCCAGTGCGGTTGGGGAGATGTGTAGGCACCAATCAGGGATTTGTGAACATCTAGCCTGGGGATATCTGGTCATGTCAGTGGGCCATTGAGTCCATTCATAGAGAAAAATGGGCTGAGGGGGTGGGGGGTGTTGGTTGGGGGGATGGTGGGAGGGGTGGGTGCGTGCAATAGTGGCTGTTGTTGCAGCACCAAAGTCTCAGCAGGTTAGTCCAGGACAGGAAGTTGCAGGCTCTGTGGAAGGGTGCAGCACAGTTGTGAAAGGGAGCATTGTGTGGGCAGTGACAAGAGGGTGGCACCTATCCTCATGGAGATGAGAAGATCATTCAGTATTCTTCTGCATTGCTGGCTATATCCTGGAGATGGCACTGACCTCAAAACAGGCTGGTGGGGCCAGGTGGGCCTCATCTCCTCTGGGATGACACTCCTTTGTCACAGCATTCCCTCGATCAGGACCTCCACGTCCCTGTCGCAGAATCGTAAATGCTGTCTTCCCCTTCTCCCACGTCGCGTGCAAGCATCCTTGACCGAGCAGGACTTTTCAGAACGTTGGTGCTTGTCCATGTGGACAGCGGCATTTTGCCATTGTTTCAGCTCATAATTGCAGAATGTCAAGATGTTCCAGGAACAGTGCATGTTAAGATAGTGTGGAAATAGGGGTAGATTGGGTGAGAAAATATGTGGGACCTTGCAATTGAAAAACTCTCCAAACACTCGTGTATCTTGGACTGAGCCAAAAAAACTTGAGATTCAGTCCAAAGCTTTTTCTCCCTCTTCTTTTTCTAATGTTCCAACCAGTGCTTTTCCCAGACCCATTTAGGTCAGGTAAGTGGCATTAACTCTTTACCATCACCATATGGGTCACTTACAAAACTACTTTCATAATGTGTTAAATGGAGTTTAGCGGGGAGGTGATGGCCTAGTGGTATTATCGCTGGACTGTTAATCCAGAGACTCAGATAACGTTCTGGGGACCCAGGTTCGAATTCTGCCACAGCAGATGGTGGAATTTGAATTCAATAAAAATATCTGGAATTAGGAATCTAATGATGACTGTGAATCCAATGTCAATTGATGGAAAAACCCATCTGGTTCACTAATGTCCTTTAGCGAAGAAAACTACCATCCTTACATGGTCTGGCCTATATGTGACTCCAGACCCACAGCGATGTGGTTGACTCTTAACTGCCCTCTGGGCAATTAGGGATGGGAAATAAATGCTGCCTGGCCAGCGATGCCCTTATCCCGCGAATGTTTAAAAAAAAATGGAGTTCAGTAAATACTTTCCCTTGAAAAGGCTCTGCTGATTTCTACAGCAACAACTCACATTTATAGCACGCATTTCACATTGTAAACCCTCCCATAGTGCCTAACAGGAGAGTTAAATAAAACTTGGAATTAACTGCATGAGTTAGCAGGGCTGTGACCAAAAGCTTGGTCAAAGAAAGCTTTCACAGACCTTAAAGGACGAGAAAAAAGTGGAGGTTAAGAAGGATATTCCAGAATGTCGGGCCTTGATTGTGGAAGGCACAGCTATCTATGCTGGATCAGTGAAAAGCAGGATACTCAAAAGTAGAATTAATGTGTAGGGACTGGTTCACAGAGATTGAGTTTTTACAAGGCTGACAGAGATTGCAGAGATCAGAATAGGCAAAGCAATGCCTTTAAGCAAATCAAGTCTTTCAGCAGTTTCAGTCAGCTTTTCACAGCTGGTCAAAGTGAGATGAGTTTAGTGATAACTGTGAGATGCAGCTGCTAACAACTGGCAATGACTCAATGAGACATCCTGTTTTTATATAAAAAAAACTCTCTTCATCTTTTTGTTTTACGATCCACAATACATAGTTGGCACATCACATTAACTCTAAAAGCTTTTTTTCTCAGCATTGTAGATTGTAATTAGAAATAAAAGTATCCTTGATACATTAAGAAACATGATGGAGAAACAAGGCCTGTTGTGTGAGTTATGAGTCAGGTTAAAAAGAATAGAAGGGAAAGTACATTACAGGAGTATGGCTAGGAATAGTGATTAGGTGATGACAAGACCTGTTTATTTAAAATAAAGAGAAAAAAGAATTAAGGCATCCCATGGAAATAATGAGTTAGAGTGAATGTTGATTTCAACTATTCCTGCTGGCTTGGTAGTATTTTAGCTCAAAACAATTGAGGCTAAGTGTAGCTTATAAGAAAATCCAGCTCTAGTGGCAGGTCTCAAGTGCATTTTCTTTTGTAAATATTTTTCCGTATTTGAATAACAATTTCATTCTACAGGAGTGTTTAAAAGACTGTCAGCACTACTTTCACCTTTGAATACACTTACCTAAAATACATTTTAACGTTATGACAAGGCTAGGAAAAGAAGCTTAATGTGAATTAGCTGATTGTAACATTTAGAACTCGCCCAAGGAAGGTATTGGCTGCTTTCTCAAAGTGAGCTGTTTTGTGAAAAAAACTGCAGAAAAGCACATTCAAAATGCTGCGCAGTAATGGGGAAACAAACGGGATGAGAAAATGAATACTGAGTAAGTGGACAAAAAGAAGAGTTTGCTTCTGGATAGGAGCCATGGACTGTAGATTTCATAAGTGCATTAGAATAAGCTCTAGTAAAATACTGATGTAACTTTAACAGTAAATTGCAGATTTACTTTTACCCAAAATCCCTTCTCGCGGGATCCCTCAGGCTTTCTGCTGTGAATGCACTGATGCAAATAAATATGCTTGGGTAGTCATGTTAATGGTCGCTGTCGCCTTGCTGGAGAATCGTGCCTTAATCACATCTGCTGCAAAAAATGTTTAACTCGATGAAAAGAACTCTAAGAAAAAGCCAGGGTGTATTCATATATTGTTGCAGTTGGCACCACAACACAAAGTGGCAGCTGCAGCAGAATTTGGCCTCACTGAGTGCCATTATGATAATGTGTGAACAGCAAATAAACTGTACCTACACTATATAAAACTATGTGTATGATATAAAGTTGTGTTCTTGTGTAATTATGTGCTTATTCATTTCTTTATTTGTATTTAGATATAGAATTCTGCACAGGCATCTCCAGTGCATAGGCGATGATTGTTTTAATTTCACCACAAAAATCCTGTGCTACCATTCCTAATTAAACTGAACTGAAATGGTTCCGAACATGTCTTGTTTCCTGTTGCCCATGGCACTCTGTTAATACTATCTTACGTTCTGCGCTTCATCAGATAGTTCCTCTGATTTTCCACGTGGCACAACCAGAACTTTTGATCTCAACTACCCTTGCATGTTCTCCTCAGTTCACCTGATGGCCTTCACTGTTGGTTCTTAAACTGAAGGTCTCGTGACCTATATCATTGGGGCTGCTCTGTAGGATGAAGCGCTGGCTTGATCGTTGCAAGCAAACATGCACATTCCTCTGTGCTGCAGCGACAAAGTACTGGGTATCCCAATTTGACTGAAACCCACAACAAGTGTGCCTCGCTCCTCCCTAACCTGATACAGTTGTGTCACACTCCATTAAACTCCACTTAGGCATAAATTGCTATTAGGTTCATTGCAACTCAGGCACAGCTTAGATGGAACCTCTGAATTGATAGAGTGCTACATTGTGACAACAGTGTTGCTTAATTGTTAGATATGTGGCATAAGCATTAGACAGTACTCATCAATCTAAAGGATAGTGGTGAAGGGGAAAGATCTCCATCAAACATCAAAAGTCTTTTTCCATAGCTATACAGCAAGTTCCTTTATTCTTCCCCAACATCAATACCTTATGCATCCATTGTATGAGTGGTTGAAATGTTTAATTGGAGCCTGGTTGTCGAGAACTGTGAGATATCTTGCTGTTCCTAAGGGCATCATAGAAATACAGTACTTGTTCTCACATTTTCTCCTTCATTCCCTTTATTCCGTTTCTCTTCCTTCCCCTTGCCTTCCCTTCTTGCTTCCTTTTTCTACATAAGCATTTCTTTCATTACCATGTTAAGAACAAGTTAGGGTAAGTTTTGAGAGCATGAAGAGCTGAGTTGAGACCATTAGAACACATCTCCTGCAAAGCCTTTCAATCCACACAGGAGGATTTTCATCTACTTAGTCTGAGCTACGTTCAAGCATAGAGTCAGAGGTGCCAGGGCAGCACATTGATGCCCAGCTAGTTTTGCCATTATGTTCGACTAAATCTATCTTTGATGTTTTTTCACTCTTTTGTAAATTCCATAGGTTTAATGCATTACAGGGATAGCTGGCAGGTCGAAGTAAAATATGAAGTAAAATTACTTCCCACTGGGGCAATATTTGTGTCTGATGTTAACTACAACACCAGAACGCTTGTAATCCAACTTCAGAAACAGTGAATCAATGACCAAAGCAGCATTTACTCACTATCCAGATGCAGATAGACTGACGGAAATATCCACCCACCCCCCGACTCCGACCCCCCCCATTATTTATTCAAGATGCCAATACCCATGAGTGACATTTTCAGGCAAATGTGTATCACATTATTTTCATTCTCATGAGAGAAATCAGTGTATTTGTATGAATAATGCTCGCAGGGAAACATTTTCAAACCAAAAGAAGCAGGAGCAGGATGAGCTACTGACAGGAGCAGTTCAGAATCTAATCTCATTAATCCAAGTCCGAATCTGATTTTCTTGTTTTCTATTTATCGTTGTGATCAAAATTTGCTGATGCCCCTGTCTCTAGCAGATATGCATTTATTGAAAAACAACACAGGAATATGTTACATGCATAGCAAATATATAAACCAAACCACAGTTCTGTAGAAGACGATGGGTAAAAATTCCAATGAATTTAAAAAGTACATCTTGGCTGGCAGGTCAAAGTGCAAAGTCCTGTACAAAGTAAAATTATTTTCCATTGGAACAATATATGTGTCTGATGTTAACTAAAACAGCAAGAGTTCCTGTGACTCAACTTCACAAACAGTGGCTGTGCGATCTTTTGAATTGCTTGGAAATTGTTGTATAGACCGTCCATTATGTATTTTCCCAATATTTATTTTGAGTGCATTAAGAAGAATTGAATGTCAGGTAGGGTATATCATGGTCAGCAGATGCTTTCTCTTTTGTTTTGCTGTTCAAAATGAATTTCTATCTTCTGGACAAGTTTATATCTTAAAGCCTTCAACTTAAATCTTTTTTCCCACCACAGCTGAGCTATGATGTGGTATTCCAATAACACATATTGCCAAAACAATAAAAGCTCACTTCATGTTGTGCCTTCTTGTCCCCACTGTTTCATTGCAATACTAACAAAATTGGATACAAAGCTTCATTAAGAGATATTACAGCAGGTGACCAAAGGTTTGGTCAAATAAATAGTTTTAAGAAGCAGATATAGGTGAAGGAGCCACCTTCCGCTGCTATGGCACAATAAATGAAATCACGAATGTGCAAAAGTTCAGAACTGGAGGAGCACAAATATCCCAGGGAGTTCTAGAGCTGAAGAATTTTACAGAGATTGCTTGATGCTAAGTTTTCATATTACTTCTATTCATTTTACACCAAAGGATAAACCCATTCATTCAATTTTTCTTCTGTTTTCTATTTGAGATGAACAACAGTATAGAATGGGGAGACATTTGCATTTGCTTTGTTGGAAAAGACTATATTAGCTCAGATCTTTTATTTAACTGATTGGAAGAAAATGTAGCATTTCTTGCCCTCTGTAGCACATTTTTACTGTAATACTTTGTCAGGTTATGGAAGCTCTGATGGATTACTCAAACCTTTGGAGTCTAAACATCAAATTACATATAAAAAAAAACCCTTCAGTAACTCGCAACATTGGTGCAGTATTCATTATTTGGGAATGTTCCACAACCTGAGAAACTGCAGCAATTGACCTATTTAGAAAGCAACACAACTAAGTGATACATTCCAGCCTCTGAAAATATATCCAGTGCATTGCTATTGAAAGAAAGAAACATAGGGGCTAATATGGAATTGTTCATCACCTCAAGATAGTACAAAATGCTTTACAGCCAATTAGTAACATTGAAATGCCATCTTTGTGAAATAACACTGAACCATCTAAGCTCTGGAATTGTTTGTGTAAACTTCAATATATTTCAACCTCTCTTTCCTTCTTTAAGGTAGCACCCTCTTTAACCAAGCTTTTGGTTACCTATATCTCCTTTTGTGGTCCATTATTAAACACCTCTGTGAAGTGCTTTGGGACTGTTTTCCAAATAAAATGCATCAAGTAAAATGGCATACACTGAACTTGAAACAGTTTGTTTCAAGTAAGTGGGAGAAAGCTTGAGAATATCAAACAAAAATTATATTTACTGCAAACTGTTAAGAAAAATCTTGATGGGGAAACTGTTTTCTTAATCAACCTCATTGTAATTGTTTGCATGCAGTTCAGCACTGAAGAAGTTAATACCGTTGGCACAACCCAATTAGAGTCGGACAAAAGAAATACTGTCTCTTTAATCACTAAATGCCCTTACAAAGGAATGATCCGAAAGGCAGATGCTAACAGTATGCTTTTATTCAGCTCAGGAAGCACTGTGTTGTGACAGTTTACTGCAAAAGGTTGGAATTGAATCCATCAAGGAAAAGCGTTTATGAATATTAATGCATTCAGTTTTTTTTGGAAGCACATCACAGGTCAAGCAACAAGGATAGCATTTTGCATAATTAGGAATAAATAATCGTGACAGTGATATTCTCTTTTGAAGTTAATAATTCTGAAAGATGTGACTGGCTACAGTTGAAATCACAAAACGAGCGAGTTTCTGGATTTGTCTAGCTGGGAGTAGCGATGAAGCAGAATGTTCATTCACGTCACTCGTGTTCCACACCACTCCTCCTCATTGCATTTTAAGGGAGAATAGATCTCCAGACATAATCATCCTGATTTGTGAAATTTTAGCTCGGCTGAGTGCATGTCTGCTTTGATGCTTGAAGAATTCAGCACCTGCTCTGACAAGACTCTTTGAGGAGCCATTTTTGTTTCTTCTTGCATCTCTCCATCTGTTGAATTTTGGCTTGTTATTAATAGTTTATGGAGTATTTCAAGCATTTTTATAAATGGTTTCTTACTTAACTGTATGGAAGAGATTTGTGAGTGATGTATTTTCAGTCTCTTATTTTTTTTATTTAAAATTAATTACTATTTTTAAAAAATATGCATGATTTGGGCAGATTCAAGTTAATTTCTTGCTTTTCTTATAGAAACTTGCATTAAGTCCAATGCACCCATCACTCCAGTATTCACTGACCTAAGTTCTGAGGAAGGGTCACTCGACCAAAACATTAACTCCAATTTCTGTCCACAGGTGCTGCCAGTCTGAGCTTTTCCAGCAATTTCTGTTTTGGTTTCTGATTTCCAGCATCTGCAGTTCTTTCGCTTTTTATTTTGTTCACTGACCTATATTGGCTCCCGTTCCAATAACATAGTCTGATCCTTTGATTGAAGTCCTTGCATCGTCTTGCCCCAGCCCATTCTTGCCACCAGATGAGCTGGAAAGCTTTGCATTTTTCATCTCCCAGTGCCAATGCCAAGTACTGAGATGACAGTCCATGCAACCCAACTCATGTCCCCTAACATAGCAAGTACAGCTTGCATTTTCATTAATTCTCTCTACAATAATAGCCTGAGAAAGACCACAAACTACAAGGGATATTTCTAAATCCTGTCAGGGAGAGAACTTGCTTTCTGGTATGAGCATGAAAATCATGCAATGACTTTGATTTGTCATTTGCGTAATTTTAACTAAAGTAGCCTTCTGTCAGTGGTAGCGCGCACGGCTCCAAGTCGAGGTTGTGTGTCCAAACTCAACCTCCAAGACTTGAACCCATAATCTTGGCTGATGCTCCACTTCAAGATTGAGGGAGTGTTGCACTATTTGAAATATCAGTGAAGGCTGGCATTCCTGTCACCGAGTCATCCTTTATTTGCACATACACACACATGACACTGACCCAGCTAGCTGGGTCCTAGAGTGAACAGAACCCCTGACACTCTTGTTTACATCTGTCAGTCAGGGCTCCCAGATTGGACCAGGTTAACAGCCCCAATCAGGGAACTTGTATTCTGTGATATCTACCTGGTTGACCTTGTTACAATCACTGCACTATCATTAAAATGAATCTGTTTGCCTGTTCAGATGGACATAAAAAGTCCCGTGGCACCATTTGAAAGGAGAGCACGGGGATTCTTCCAGAGTGCTGGCTAACATTTATCTTCAACTAGCATCGCTGACAAAAAGAATATTTGCTTGTGATGAGTCATAAGCGCAGAAGTAGGCTATTTGGCCCAATAAGTCTATTCTACCACTCAGTGAGTTATGAACTGATCTGTTAATCCTTAACTTCACTTTCCTGCTTTATCTCCAATATCTTTGATCCTCTTAATGATTAAAAGTATATCTTAGCCTTTAAAAATATATTTGAGCCTTGAAGATACTTAATGATCCCACCTGTGCAGCCTTCTGTGCTAAAGAATTCCACAGACTCACTCCTCTCAGAGAAAATAAAATCCTACACATTCCTGTCTGAATTGGGTGACCCCTCACTCTGAGATTATGCCCACTGGTCCTAGACTCTTCCGCATGAGAAAACATACTCATTACATCTTCCCTATCAAACCCCTGAACAATCTTGTATGTTTGAATAAAGTCTCCTCTCATTCTTCTGAGCTTCAATGAGTACAGGTCCAACCTACTCAACCTCACCTCATAAGAAAATCCCTCCATACCCAGGATCAACCTCGTAAACCTCCTATGGACTGCCTCCAGTGCCACTATATCGTTCCTGAGATAAGAGAACAAAACTGTTTGCAGTATTCCAGATGTGGTCTAACTAGTGCCTTGTGTAGTTTTAGCAAGATCTCCCTATTTTTATATTTCATTCCCTTTGAAATGAGGCCAGCGTATTTACTTTCTTTATTACCTGCTGAACTTTAATGCTAGCATTTTGTAATTCATGCATGAAACCACCCCCCACCAAATCTCTGTCTGCTGGATCTTCCAGAAGTAATTTCTCCATTGAAATAATATATGACTCGTCTATTCTTGCTACCAAAGTGCGTAACCTCAAATTTTCCCAAGTCTGCCCACTCAGTTGACTTGTCTGTATCGCTGTGTGCACTCTTTGTGTCATCTCGCTATTTACCTTCCCAACTGTTGTTGCGTCATCCGCAAACATAGTACCTCATGAATTTTCGGATGACCATGTGTGGAAGTTTAGGAAATAGTAGGAACTGCAGATGCTGGAGAATCTGAGATAACAAGGTGTAGAGCTGGATGAACACAGCAGACCAGGCAGCATCAGAGGAGCAGGAAGGCTGACATTTCGGGCCGAGACCCTTCTTCAGAAAAAAGAAAAATTTTTTTCTGAAGACGGGTCTAGAACTGAAACGTCAGCCTTCCTGCTCCTCTGATGCTGCTT
>NC_063333.1:127004713-127057223 GCF_021869965.1 Rhincodon typus
TATCTCTGTGGAAGTTTATAAAGCTTTTGCAGTTTTTCTGCACTACAAGGATGAGAACTGACAGATTCTTGTGCCTTGACCCATGGCAAGTTTGATGGTAGAGCATTTAACTGGGCGAGAGGATTGTGGACCCAACCTGCTTCCTGCCTCCACCCAGAAAATCTTTTTGTGGGAACGCCCATAACTGACCTTCTTGTCTCACCACCAACTAAGGCCCTTAAGCAGGTACATACTTAAGGCCCTCATTTCCTCCACCCCACCTGCTTGGGTGGTGGTGAGTTGACTGGGTGGAGAGGGAGGGGCTTGGGGGTGGAGGTCCTTCATTCAGAGGAACTTAGTACTTGATTGAGAGTCCTGACTTGGTAGAAGGAAGTATGCTTAAAGTGATCTCTCCATGTCCATGTTGCCAACCCTCCTCGACTTGCTCGCAGTGACACCCTTCCTGCCAATGATCATCTCTGACCTAGGAACCAGAGAAGGCCTAAGGCCTCAGGTGGGTATTATTCTGGCAGCAGATACCACACTTAACAATAGCACTGCCATTCAAAAGAATGGCTTGTTGCCAACTCTCAGTAGGTAGGACTTCTGCCCCCACAGTTGTTGGTCCCGGAGCAGAGTCTGTCAAGTGCCTGATTACCTCAAGATGTGCCAAGCCTTCCCAAAGAAAGGAAATGCAGGACTCCCCCCAACTCTCTCAAGGCTGTCTTCACCTCCACAAGATTCTGCCGTACATTTCCGGAAATGCTTCCTCAGTTGGAAAGCACTTTGTGCAGTCCTGAGGACACTATGTAAATACAATTTTCTTTTGATACACTGACCAAAAGCATTAATACATACTCTTGATCTTGTATCACACAATTTAGTTTCATTTTACCTTTATGTCCAATCCCTTGGGCATTGAGTGATTTGAATGGAATTTCAATGGTCCCAGCAGCAACAGAAATCTTCACTCTGTCCATCTCCTAGAATTTTGTCCTAAAAATCACTCAGCAAGTATGGTTGCCATGACCAGATAGATGTTGCCCATATCATTATCATTATCATTCTGCAATGTCTTGTCAGCTACATATCTGACCTCATTAAAGTAAGTTAATTGACTAAAGACAAACTATTTTTAATAGGACTTTGTAGTTCTATGAGGAGAGCAGCTCAAGGCAGTTATTTCTGCACTTTCTTCCAATTCTACAATCAAAGTTTACAATTCAGAAACAATGTGACACCGAGATTATCTCTCAGCACTTTACACGAACATATAAAATCAATTACGGGCTGTAACACTGTGAAGATTTGTGCCATTGTAACCCGAACAGCATTTCTGCATTAAAAACAAACCATTCAGTTGTCGGAAGTTAAGATGATGTTACATGCAATAATAGAGCAACTGCACTTCCTCAACTAGACTGTCAATGACACTTAAAATTTCCTCTTGTTTCTGGATCTTGAGAGAAACTTATGTCTTAATAAGCAGTGGATTCATTCATTGACATGCAGGTGGTATTATGTCATTGTTAGAACACCAAAGGCTTGTTCTAAAGCAGTAGAGCAACCTCCTTGAACTCACTTCAAGCCCTCAGGTCCTTTTCTTGTCTTTCCACCCTGTCACCAATAGAAATGCTGAGTTGAACATTACTTAATTAAGGGTTTCAAACAATGTAATTGGCTGCCCCGTAATTAAACCGCTCTTTTTGCTGACATTGGCTTCAGTATAAATCCGCCCTGATTTAAACCTCCCACTGTCCTCTTATGGGTCATCAGAAACATTTTCCCACGGTTGCCCAATTCCTGGTGCTTAGCCAGTACTGCGGTAACAAATGAATGCATCGTACTTGGGGTCACCTTGTTACCTGATATTTAGTATTTTGGAGTGATTCAACAACAACAACTTGCATTTATGTAGCATATTTAACACGTTTTGCAATATCAAACTATATTTGATACGAAGCCAAACATTAAGACAGATATCTAAAAACTTGGCCAATGGAGCATGTTTTACAAAGTGTCCTAAACAGAAAGAGAGCAGTAGAGTTCCCAAGATGTAATGGGAGGGAACACTTGAGCTTATGGTCTTACTAATTGACAATGGTACGTAAAGGATGGGCAAGAGGCTGGAAACTCTCAACTGATAAAGGATCATGATTATCACCATACCAGCTGTTACTTTTTTTTCGTCATAAATGATGTTCTCAGAAATCATGAAGGCAATTAATTACTCAAACAAGCATCCCTGCTTTTCCAGGAAGCAAAGAACAGATCTTTGTTTTGCTACTACAAGAAATTTATATAAAAGAAATGGCAAGAAGAGCAATATTTCAGAAAGAAATGTGTGTCAAATTGTCTCAACTAGTTTGGAGCTGGTTTGATTTTGATGCACATTGTTTTAATTAAAGCACATTGTTTTGGTTGCAAATTATACAATTCAATCAGCAAAGTTCAAAGTAGTCATCTTGGCACAAACCTCTTAACTTCTTGTTCTGTTGCTTACAATTTACAGGGTGCTTGGCACGGTACCTAATTTGATCTAATTAATCTTCTGATTGTGTTTCTGTTGTCTACAATGGGAATATATGCATTACCCGGCAGCACTTAGGTTGTGATTAAATTTTCTTCTTTCACAAATATAATTTATTTACAAAATGTATGAGAATTCATTACATTACCATTCAAAGCTCACGTTTCATGAGGTGCAACTTCGCTCAGCGTTTACCAATACTGTGTCACTCACAACATTTACACTTGTAGTTGATGTTTATCGTGTTATGTTTTGCACAATATATTTACTGATAACATTTCTGTAAGTTCATTCTAGAACATTTCAAACTACACGTTACAGGAAGTCCAATAGTATTCAACTTTTCT
The DNA here is from genome assembly GCF_021869965.1 of Rhincodon typus. Classification (NCBI taxonomy): domain Eukaryota; kingdom Metazoa; phylum Chordata; class Chondrichthyes; order Orectolobiformes; family Rhincodontidae; genus Rhincodon; species Rhincodon typus. Next base: position 127,007,570 of record NC_063333.1, read on the forward strand.
CCATAGAGCATGTTGGACTCTGAGATGCTGCAATAAAATTACGGAATGTGACATTTACTATCGATATTTACTTAGCCAGAGAATTTTATAGAGTTACCCGACCCTTGGTGAACTATGAGTGAAAGACCTTGGATGGTGCTCTGCTTCCATTTGCTGTTTTAATCTGTCCCTCAGCACATAGTGCTGGGTCTTAGAATGTGCCAGTCTGCAACATTTAGTCCTAAAGATATCTTTGCACTGGAAGACCAACATACTTTGGGCAAACTAAAGAGCTCCTTTCACCAACAACTGCTGGTTCTCCAACAGCAGTTAATATTTGTCATGGAGAGCGTCCCTGACAACAGCCTGTGGGGGAGCACAGAGCCCTGCATCATCAGGTTTACTCGAAGACATCTGTATTTTAATATGTGCAGTTGCTTACACAACTTATAGATGTGAAAATTGTGTCCCACCACTGTTTATCCTCCAGCCCACGGAAAGAATGACAAGTGTTGGGGTCGATGGTGGAATCTCTCATTTGATCCTCCTGTGCTATTTTGGTGAAGGTGGAGAGCCTCTTAATTTAAGCTAAGACTCATGTCCAGGATATGGCCTCTCTTACCCGAGTCACACAAGCGTTATCATAGAATCCCTATAGTATAGAAGCAGGCCATTCAGCCCGTCGCATCTATACAGACCCTCCGAAGAGAATCACACCCAAGCCTACCCCTGCACCCCTGCATTTCCCATGGCTAACCCACTTAGCTGGCACATCCCTGGACACTCTGGGCAATTTACAATGGCCAATCTATCCAACGGGCACATTTTTGGACTGTGGGAGGAAACCGGAGCACCCGGAGGAAACCAACGCAGACATAGGGAGAACGTGCAGACTCCATGTAGACAGTCACCCTCAGGAATTGAACCCAGGTCCCTGGCGCTGTGAAGCAGCAAAGCTAACCACTGAGCCACCGTGTCATTACTATGCTGCAGAACAAGACCATTGGGCCTGTCGTGTCCTCACTGACTTTTCAAATGAGCAGCATGACTTAGTCCTGTTCTTCTGTCTTTTACTTAAACTCTCAGCACATTGTTTCTACTTAATCATCCAAAATCCTTTTGAACTCCTCAGTTTTCACCTGCCTTCACCAAACCTCCAAGCAATGCATTCCTGTCCCACCCAGTGTTGGAAAAAGTTTTTTCTCACCCTGCATTTGCTTCTTTTGTAAGTCATTTTAAATCTGTGCCACCTCGTCCTTAATCATTTCAAAACAGTGCATATCTGCTCTAACCAATCTCTTCATGATTTTGAAAACTGCTATCAGATTACACTCTTAGCCACCTTCTTTCCAAGGAAAACACTTCCAATGCCTCCAAACTATCCTTATTACTGAAGTTTCTCATCCCTTATCTCCATTCTTGTAAACCTCTTCTGCAATATCTCCATTACATTCGTGTTCTTCCCATTGTGTGACACCCAGAAATCTACTCAATGCTCCAGCTGAATTTGGATAAGTGTCTTATACAAATTCAGTATCACCTCCTCGCTCTTCTACTCTATACCCCTATTAGTAAAGCACAGGATACTGTCTGCTTTATTAATTGCTTCCTCCATCTGTCCTGCCATGTTCAATGATCTGTGCACATTTATACCCAGATCTTCTGCTCCTGCACCCCCTTCAGAATCATATCCCTTATGTTATATTGTCTGTCCCTGTTGTGATTGATTGATCGATTGATTGATTTATTGTCACGTGTATCGAAATACGGTGAAAAACTTTATTTACGAGCAGTACAGGCAGATCACAGCAAGCAAAATATGTACAGATCAAAAAGACTTAGAGGCGCACAGGTTATATTATATGAGGCTAGAGTCCATTCAACAGTCTGGTAACGGCTGAAAAGAAGCTGTTCCTGAACCTGCTTGTGCGCGTGTTCAGGCTTCTGTATCTTCTGCCTGATGGAAGAGGTTGTAGGAGGTCATTACCAGGGTGTGATGTGTCTTTGCTCGCTGCTGCAGAAAGGCTGCTAAAATCATCAATGTAAATGGTGTCCATGGATAGAAGGTTGGCTTCTGTGATGGTCTGGGCTGTGCTCACCACCAGAAGGTAGTATCTTACGGTCCTGGGCAGAGCATTTGCCTTACCAGGCCATTATGTAGCCAGACAGTATGCTTTCAATGGTGCATCTGTAGAAGTTGGTGAGGGACCTTATGGACATGCCAAATTTCCTGAGCTGCCTGAGGAAGAAGAGGCGTTGTTGTGCCTTCATGACTGTCGCATTTACTTGGGAAGTCCAGGGCAGGTCATCAGTTATCGTCACTCTGAGGAACTTGATACTCTTCACACTTACAACTTCAGTTCCGTTGATGTAGATGGGGGCGTGTCCTCCTCCTTTCTTTCTGAAGTTGATGATCTGTTCTTTAGTTTTGCCAATGTTGAGAGACAGATTGTTTTTACTGCACCATGTCACCAAGCCCTCTATCTCCTTCTGTGTTTTGACTCGTCATTGTTAGATATCCATCCCACTATGGTGGTGTCGTCAGCAAACTTGTAGATGGTGTTCGTTCGGAATTTGTTCTTTATGCTAAAATGTATTACCTTATGCTTCTGTGCATTAGGTATCGCCTGCCACTTATCTACCCACTTCGCCAACTTGTCCATGTTCTCTTGAGGTTCTGTGCTGTCCTCTCACAGTTTACATTGCTTCCAACTTTCATTTCATCCACAAGTGTTGAAATTGTCCCTGCAGACTTCCCAAGATCCAGATCATTAATTTGTATCAGGAAAAGCAAGAGTCCCAATACCAACCCCTTGGATAACCCCGCTACAAACCTACTTCGAGATCAAAAAATATCCATTGACCCTTACTCTCTTTTCTATCCCTCAGCTTATTTAATATCTACATTGCCACTGCCCCTTTCATTCCATGAACTATAATTTTGCTCATGTATCTGTTGTTTAACACTGTATCAACAGCTTTCTGGAAGTCCACATACACCATATTAACAACATTACCCTTATTGACCCTTTACAATGTAACTTTTCTTTATTAGTCATAGCATAGATTACAAGAGGTGAGAGGTTACAATGGATCTGTATAGGACATTGGTTAGGCTATAGCTGGAATACTGTGTGCTGTGCTGGTTGCCTCACTATAGATAAAGTGGGAACAAAAACAAGTTGCTGGAAAAGTTCAGCAGGTCTGGCAGCATCCATGAAGAAATAATCAGAGTTAACGTTTTGGGTCCTGTTCTGAGGAGGAGTCACCGGGCCCAAAACGTTGACTCTGATTTTTTCTTCACAGATGCTGCCAGACCTGCTGAGCTTTTCCAGCAACTTCTGTTTTTGTTACTGATTTACAGCATCTGCAGTTCTTTCAGTTTTCATAGGTAAAGTGGGATTGCAGTAGACATGGTGCAGAGGAGGATCACCAAGGTGTTGTCCATACTGAGGTGATTCAACTATGAAGAGACACTGCATAGTTGGAGATAACACAGTGTGAAGCTGGAGGAACACAGCAGGCCAGGCAGCATCAGAGGAGCAGGAGAGTTGTCGTTTCGGGTCGGGACCCTTCTTCAGTCGGGGTTGTTTTTTTTGGAGCAGAGAAGGCTGCGGGAGGACCTGACTAGGATCTACAAGATTATTAGAGACATACATAGAGTTGATAGGAATAAACTCTTCACCCTAGTAGAAGGGTCAGTTATCAGGAGTCACGGGTATAAGATAAGGGGCAGGGGGTTTCGAGGGGTTTCAAGGAGAATTTGTTTGACCCAGAGGGTGTAGATGTCTGGAGCTCAATGGCTGAAGAGTGGTGGAAGCAGGAAAAGTAACAACCTCTAAGAATTATTTGAGTGAACACTTGAAACATCATTGAATACAAGGCAATGGGCCAAGTGCTGGAAAATGGGATTGGAATAGATTGGTGCCTGATGACCAGTATGGAAATGATGAGCCAAAGGGACTCTTTCTGTGCTGAAATGCACCATGACACTTTCTGTTATATCTTCAGAAGACTGCAGCAAGATGATTGAGCACAATTTGCCCTTTAGAAATTCACGCTGGCTCTTCCCAATTATTCGCCTTTTCTTTCCCACATGACGACTAACTCTATCCCGAATAATTGTTTCCAAAGCTTCCCCGTCACTGAAGTTCGATTGCCTGGCCTGTAATTGTTGGGCTTATTCTTACAACCCTTTTTTTGAGGTGGATTCTTAACTGCTTAGCTGGAAAGATGACTCTTAGTTATTCTATTGATCTTTCTTGTAGTTTTAATTTTAAATCTGCAGAACATATCAATCTATTACGCTTGAAATGAAAGCCAGTTCTGATCTGTTCGAGGAGTTTTTGGACAAGCTGCGTTTCCAAGACAACCAAGCGCAGCATGCTGTGACTGCTGCAATGTAGTGCTGTCAAAGTAATAGGGAATGCTGGTACAAAAATGCATTGTCTCAACCCAATACAGGTAAATTCCTATAAACCCCTGCCATCATTTAGAAATCATCTCTTGTTAAATTTAGAAGAAAATAAAAATGCCTTTGGCCTGCAGAAAGTGGAAATAAATGCAGAAACGCCTGGAAAAGCTTAACCCCTTTCACCAGATCGAGGGCATATTTTCAATTCAAAAGTTATTTGAGGAATTTCACAGTAATAGCGGTAACATTGAATAAGACAATTTTACAATTATGCCATGTAAGCCTTTCTCTGAAAAGAGCAGTTGTTACCCTAAACATTCTTTGTTGGAAGGCGAAAACGTTTCTGGAAGCAACCTGTCACTATCATTTGAACAAACAACTGGAATAGGTGAAAAAGGTAGTTATATAGTGGATGATGGGAATATGGGTAAGATCTTAATGCCGATGGCCAAACTGTTGTGTTTGCAATAAACAGATACATCTTAACATTTTTGCTACTGATTGGTCAACTGTGCAGAATGAATGGTAGTGTGTTTCTTGAGTAAAGGTAGCCACATGTTATGATGCGAGGGCCATTGTCTTGGGTGAGGGAGGGGGTGATGTGATGTTAGTAAATCTCCCTCACCTCCCTAATGAATTTTGTCAGCCAGTGTGCGATGGATGAGGTAAGTTTACAATAGGACTGTTGGATGTGGTGGTTATTGAGTGTGAACACAGTGAATGGAGCAAGTCAGCTATTTTCAGACTTCATCAACTCAATAGACTTGCCTCATCCATCATGCAGTCACGCACATGATGCGATGGGGATGCTGTAGAGGTCTACCAACACCACATCATTCACTAAGATCCTAGTCACCTCATCTGTGGCATCTGGCTACCCTGACTAAGAAACATATTATCATCCACTCTGTCCATTCGACCCATCCACAGCAAGAATGTAACTGTGTACTGACCTCTTGCAAATGTAGTGACCTCACTGAACAGCAGTAAGATCCTGCCTTTATTGCCATCTGCCTCTTCTGCCTTGGTCCATTTGTTCTTCCAGATGATAGGCAGAGAATGCTGTCTGAAAAATGTGGGGACCCTCCTGTTCTTCTACAGAACCCTTCCGATGTGACAACTACAAAATTCTGCTGACAGCAATATTTTATATGCTGTAAATATAAAATTGTCTTGCATAATTTTAACCTAAATGACCAGGCAAAAAACCCCGTGGAATTGAGTGGACTTGCCAAAGAGTAAAATTGGGCATGGCGCACTGTCAACAGAACACCTAATTTTGTCAGTGGGATGGGTTCAAATTTCCTCTGTTAACTCAGTTTATCGAAGCAGATGCTGACCTTGCATGTTGTGTTTTGTAGCAGTTTCTATTTTTTTTTAACATAATAAATTTGTCCCACAAGACAAAATAGATATCTCCTCCAATCCTCTGTGTGCAGGTTTTACAAGCATAGTTTACACTGCTGTTTAAAAGAGAGCTATGAGATATTAACAACTGGTTTGCAGCCTTATTGCTGCCTTTCAAACACCTGCAGCTTTTAAAATATATGAGCATGCAGTCATGGTATATGTATATTTACATTTATATATATATGTATATATTTAGGTTGAAAGCATGGGCTGAGATGATTTATTGCGAGTGCTGGGGGTGTGATGCTGCTGGCTACACTACTGCTCCTGTGGTGCTCCACTGTTTTGATTTCACAGAATCATAACCAGCCAACCCTCTGCAATTATACATTTTCAATTATTTTTCTAAGTAATCAATTCTGCCCAGTCCCTTCAATGTCTGTTATGCTGATGATCTTTGGAACCTTCTCCAGTGCCACAACCCCACAGAAAACTAGTGCTTCTCTGCCTCTAGCCTCTTGCACATTTCACTCTCCCGTCACCTCTGCTCCTTGTGATTGTACCTTGAAGTGTCTAGATACTAAGCTCTGGAACGTTTTCCCATAGTCATTGTACCTCTCTCCTTCTCTCTCCTCTTCAAAGATGATCTCTTTGATCACTTATCAAAATATAACCTTCTTTGACTCGGTGTCACTTTTTGTCTGACCCCATCTAAGGCCATACACACCAGTGTACTTCTCCAGGATAACCAATGACTGACTGGGATTTATTCAATGCTATTAACATACTTGTTGTAATAGTCACCATCTTCTTTTATTTTTGTCCTTTTAGGTTTAGACCTAGGAGTTGCATTTGAGAATTGAACTTTGAATGTTAAACAGCAGTTTGCTTAAAAAAGAGTAAACGATTAATGCCTGCTTTAGCGAGCTGGCCTGGAAAGGTAATGCAGGTTAATTACAGCTCGAAGAGCTCTGTAGATGATTGGGCAATGAGCTGCTGTTATGCTCAGTGACTGGCAGCTGATTGGATGTTGAATTGGTCAATCTCGGGAGGACTAGTGCTGGCCAGCCAACCACAGAGAATTTTGCAAAAAGAAAGAGAAAACAAAGCGTGAACTGGTGCTGACTAGGGTTTTGGGCAGGAGGCGTTTGCTTTAGAAGCTGCCAGACCGGGAAGCTGCTTTTGTTTTTTCTCTCTCTAGTTATTCTCCAATTGTTGATTTGTTGAAAGTTCTGAGAAAATAATCCCAGTCTGCAAGAAATAAGTAAAAGTCTCCACAGCTCTGCGGAAGCTGTTTGCATTGACTGGAGACTTCAGGATTTACATAAGATCCGCAGACCTACATGCCTGCAATACAACCCATTATCGAATTATTTCATGAAGGCCTGGTATTCATCTTTGATATGGTTATCAAATTGGCAAGATACAACTCTTTGGCTTTTCTTTTTATTTTATCCCTCAACTGTATCTGCCTATTGGTATATGAGTGGAGCTTTATATTCAAAGAAATTGGGCTTAAATCATAGCTATTAATGAGATTGCCGTGTAGTTTTTTCTGTATTCTGTTATTTTTAAAGTCTGCTTAGGCACAGTTGAGCAATCTTGAGGATCATTGAAAATTTTGAGATTGCCATGTTGCATATCCAGTGATTGTGGCTGATTTGGTTTAGCTTGCTCTCCCTGTATAGTAACAGATAGAATAGTCCTGTTAGTCATCCCACACTCCTCTAATAATTATTTAGAGCCATCGTATTTTGCTTAAAAAGGACAGAGCAGGTGAATGGAATTCACCAGACAGTACTTTGGAGAGCTGGCAGGAACGTGAGGGTACAAATGGCCTCGCTCAATGCTGTTTAAATCTATATTTATGTCAAATGCACCAGAACGGCTGCAGCTGTTCCTCAATCCGCAGCATCCATTATTGAAACTTTACACAGGAGCCTTGCTTATCCATGAAACAGCTTAATGGCACCATTTCATCAGACTATGTATGGATTATCCCTTCTATGGAGAATTTCAACTGCATCGAGTGCTGCACTGAGATCATGGCACATAAATTAGGTTCCTAGAAACTTGTTGCTGGTTGGTAGAGGTACAGTTTCTTCAGATCATTCTGTGATTGCAACAGTTGATGCAGAAGAAATCTGTGATCTTTATATTAGGCCTTGTTGCATGTTTTTGCCAATTTCATTCACTTGCATTATGAAGAAAACCTGAATGTGGCTGTAATACTAAGTCTGCATTTGTCCAATTTAGTCCTAAGTATAATAAAAATAAGAAATTGGAAATAACAAAAAATGCCTCTTGATTAGTATTTGAAATTTGAGTATGAATGTGTTAATGTAATTGGATGACATTTCTTGTATTAAATGGGCTAAAATTCCCATTAAAATTGTGAATACATGCTGATATAGCACAGCATGCTTACACCCTACCATTTCATCACAGAGACTATCCCCTGGGAGCATCATATTTCATTGCTCCCCTGCTGGGTATTTTACTTCCTATCCTAATCCATCTGGAGACTGCTAGTTTTAATTGTCACACTGGAAACAGAGTCTACAATTACCAATTTCTGCTTCACTATCCACAACTAGTATTCAAGAATGTAAAATATTGATGATTAGTTAATGCTGATGCCAGTTGGAACATTGCAGTCTGAACAATTGCCGTGCAGTGAGGTTTCACAGTTTTAATGTTGTACTCTTGTTGCAGCCTGAGCATTGCAAGATACGAATTGATGTACCAGATAGCTTGAAATTAAAAAAAACTTCCATTGTTATTGATCTTCCCCCTTGTACGAGGTTGCAGCCCACCTATCGGAATTCTGACATTTGCTTTCCCATTCAAGGTGAGAGACACCAGGTCGAAGACCTCTCTGTGAAGGACAGGGAAGTCAAATGGAGAGCCTTCATGAATCATCCATTAGTGTGTCTTTGTTTTGGCAAGCCTGACAGAGTAGGTAATTGAGGTGTGCCGTCCTCACGGAAATGTTAACAGTATCGAAGAGAAAGTCTTTTGCAAAAGTGAAATGGCTTATGTCAATTAATTGTGGATAAGCTGACTCTGTATGTTAGACTGCTGTGAATCTAGCATGGGCCGTTAATGAGCATCTCAACCGTTTCACTGAGAATCCCATAGCGCTTTCAATATTCAGACTCCACATTCTATGCTAGAGAAAGAATTCTGCCCAGTAGATCCAGAAGCAGAGCATAAATATTTATATTTTTTTCAGGCAGATGCAGTTTTATGTTCCAATAATTGGATCAGTTTAATGACATTTACACTCAACAGACTCCAGTATTTGGTGAATAATGAGTCAGTAAACTGACCCATTTTGATGAACCATTGACAGATTAGCATTTACAGATGTAATGAACCAAGACTGCTTTGCATATAGCTCTGTGTATGGCCGACAAAGCAATCTATAAATACAGTCTTATTACACAGTGAGCATGGTACTATGAATGGATGGATCATTCACATATTTATAACTTTGCTTGCATATTCCTTAATATATAAGCTTGTGCTTTTCCATGACTGCTGCTTGTATTTTGAGTCCCATTCAGCTATTACCCCTGTCCTGTGCAATTTTTTTTTAAAAATTCATTCATGGGACATGGGCATTGCTGGCTGGGCCAACATTTGTTGTCCCTAGTTGCCCTTGAGAAAGTGATGGTGAGCTGCCTTTTTGAACCACTGTACTCCATGTGCTGTCGGTAGATCCACAATGTCCTTAGGGAGGGAATTCCAGGATTTTGACCCAGGAACAGTGAAGGAACAGCGATATACTTACATGTCAGAATGCCGAATGGCTTGGAGGGGATCTTGCAAGTGGTAATGGCCCCATATATCTGCTGTTTTTGACCTTCTAGGTGGAAATGATTGTGGATTTGGAACATGCTGTCTGAAAATCATTGGTGAATTTCTGCAGTGCATCTTGTAGATAGCTCACACTGCGTCTACTGAGCATCAGTGGTGGAGGGAGTCGATGTGGTGCCAATCAAACGGGCTGCTTTGTCCTGATGTTATCAATCTTCTTGGTCCACATTAGCTCATGGTTCAGTGATGTCTTAAGTTTTAAAACTCCTATCTTTGTATTAAAGTCCCTCCAATTGTCTCACTCTCCCTATTTTTCTCTGCAACCTTCTCAGCTAGACACATCTTTGAGATCTCTGTTCACCTCCAACTCTAATGTCTCACACATTCCTGATTTTAATCCCTCCAGCTGCCTTGACCCTAGGCTTGAGAATTCATTCTTTAAATCTTTCTGCCTCTCTACCCGTCTCTGCTCCTTAAAACTGCATCTTAAAACCTTCTTCCTTGACTAAGCTTTTAGTTACCTGTCCTGATATCCTCCTGTGTGGTCCAATGTTAAATTTTAACTGAAGATGCTCTTCTGAAGCACCCTGGGACATGTTGTCACATTAACGGTGCCAGATAAAAGCAGCCTGTTGTACACTCTGAGACTGTGCCATATTGAAGGTTACTTCACTGGGTCAAAAGAAATCTAAGATTTTTCCTTGGGTCAGATTCAGCAAGACAGCCCTTTAAGAGTGTATTGCGACGAGACCATAGCATCAAGGCCCAATCTTGCTGGAGTGAGACAGCTTGCAGCATGCCTGTAAGATGGGCTTTTGTTTGCACACTTCAGCTTAAAAATTCTATGCTATAAACATTTCTGAAAGTAGTCGGTGATAATGACATGGTGAGGGTAAAGTGACTTTTGGGACCCCTGTGAATAGTGTATCACCTTACCAGTCATATTTAAGGATTAAGAAAGAAGAAACTATGAATGAGGAGGAAGGTGAATTGGAATCAAGTCTGGTACACAAATAGAAGTAAAGAACAGGGCACAAAAAGTGGATTTAAAGGGAATAGAAATAGGAAAAAAATAGATCTCTTTAAAACAGATGACATTTTAAAATCTCTCAGAACAACATCTAACCTGAAGAAATGTTTTGCTATGGGTTACATTTTTGTTTTCTAGGCAAAAGAGATTTTGTTTTACCATCGCATTAATGATTGTTTTGTTTTATTCACTTGTGGGACGTGGTCGTCACTGGCAGACCAGCAGTGGTCGCCTATCCCTTGCGGTGGTTGTGACCTGTCTTCCTGTACCGCTGTAGGTAATCCACATACTGGTAGGGAGAGAGTTCCAGGATTTTGTCAGTAACACTGAAGGGAACGATGATATATTTCTAAGTCAGAATGCTGAGTAGCTTAGAGGGGAACTTGCAGGTGGTGGTGTTCCCAAGTATCTGCTGCCCTTGTTCTTCTAGACAGAAGTAGTCATGAGTTTGGAAGGTGTTGTCTAAGGATCTTTGGTGAATTTCTGCAGCATGCACTGTTGCTCTTGAGTGTCAGTGGTGGAACGAGTGGATGCTTGTGAATGTGTTGCCAGTCAAGCAGGCTGCTCTGTCTTGAATGATGTTCAGCTTATTGAGTGTTGTTGAAGCTGCATCCATCCAGGCAAATGGGTTGTATTCCATCACACTCCTGATTTGCACCTTGAGATGGAGGACAGGTTTTGGGGAAACAGGAGGTTAGTCATTCGCCACAGTACTCTTAGCCTCTGACATGCTCTAAAGCCACCGTATTCATATGATGAGTTTTTTTCAATGGTAACCCCCAGAATGCTGCTAGTGGGAGATTCAGTGATGACAAGACCATTGAATGTCAAAGAGCGATGGCTAGATTGCCTCTTATTAGATATGGTCATTGTCTGATATTTGTTTGGTGCAAATGTTACTTGCCACTTGTCAGCTCAAGCCTGGATTTTGGCCAGATTTTGTTGCATTTTAACATGGACAGCTTCAGTTATGACACCGTTAAAAGAGTGTTTATGCTATGAATTACTAGCCCTAATGTTAAACAGGAATATTAATCGAGCAAATTCTTCAGAAAAAACGAGTGAAAATAATGGTGAGCTAATACATGTTCAAAGCGAAGAGTAAAGTGGAACAAATCGACCAGATTTTGGAGATTCACAACATTCCTTTATCACCCGAATTTGCTGGCGGATTTGTATATTTAGTGTCAATGTACATCATTAACACACCACTATTTTTAAAGCAAGATCCAGTCCAACAACTCCGATCTATCTCCCAATACTCTCATCACACAAGGCTGCTTTTTGAGAGTTAGCCTCATTGGATTTGACCTTAATTCTCTTGCTGTGATCAAACTGTGAAGATAATTTCACTTTCATAGATTGTAATCATCAAAATATGTTGTGATGGATTCAACCACTGTGCTGCATGAGAGTGTGACTTTTAGATTTTTTATTATTCTGTGGTTATAACATCATGAAAAAAAATTACATCCGGGCATTCCAGATGACAGTTCAACGTATCATGCTTTTGTATACATTTTACTCTTAGCTTCTGCGCAGATAGCTGAGAGTTCTTAAAATATTTTAGGTGGGTTATCCCTTCCAACTTTTGACTTACTTTTTCAGGAAATGCCAAGGGTGGGAACAGAGTTGGAACAATGCCTGAGCATCCTGGCACCCAGCAGTGCCAGCTATTTGTGGAGGCAGCTTTGTAAGTGACAGGGTTACCTGTCCTGTGTGATGAATACTAATTAAGATTGCTAACGATCTTGTCGGGGCCAGTAAAAAGATGATGAATGAAATTTTGCAGTTGACCTCTTGTTCAGAATCATAGAACCCCTGCAGTGTGGAAAACAGGCCATTTGGCCCAATAGGTCCACACTCCCCCTCCAAAGAGCATCCCACCCAGACCCATTCCCCTACCCCTACATTTCCTACGTCTAACCCAAACATCCACAGGCACTGTGAGCAATTTATGTCAGCCTAGCCTGCACATCTTTGGACTGGGGGAGGAAACCTGCACACAGACACAGGAAGAATGTGCAAACTCCACACAGATAGTTGCCTGAGGCTGGAATCGAACCCAGCTCCCTGGCACTGTGAGGTAGCAGTGCTAACCACTGAGCCACCATGCCACCAGCAATCAAAAGGAGCACTGCACTGGCAGGGGCCTGTTTAGTTGTTTGGAGTGTCTTAGATGTTACGGCTTAGTCCTTGAGACGCTCCTTGCCACAGGCTGCCCTTTAGATGTGCTTCCCCTCCTCTCACTAACAGTGGTGGTGTGGCCATTGTATCTGTTTCATAACTTCAGACTGAGAAAAGCTGGAGAGAGGCCATCTCCATGTTGAAGCACCCTCTCTGTTACTTACCATCTCTTGCACTCCGCTGTTCCACGTATACACAATGGGCAGAGTAAGGTTCTGTCTTTGCGGTGTGGGAATAGACTATACATGTTTGCTATAGGAAGCTGAATTTGGGTGGAGATTGAGTATTGGTCATGATTCATCCTGGAATGAGTCTGTGTTCGTTTATTCAGTGTGCAGCCAATGATCATGTCGTCTCACACACGAGGTGATTGTAAATGTGGAACATGAGCAGAGGCAAGAATCTATTACAAGACATTCAAGTTTATCTTTGGCTTCAGTAATATCCTCATTAATGTGCTAAGTCTTGGCCACATTCATGACTGCTAAGCACTGGGTGATGTCTAAAACCTGCTGCTTTCTAAGATTACTCCTCAGAGATAGAACATAGAACAGAACAGTACAGGCCCTTCGGCCCACGATGTTGTGCCAAACTTTTACCCTAATCCTAAGGTCTATCTAACCTCCACCTCTACCTTATACTATCATCCATATGCCTATCTAATAGCTGCTTAAATGCCCCTAATGAGGCCAACTCCACTACCCTCTCCAGCAATGCATTCCATGCCCCTACCACTCTCTGAGTAAAGAACCTACCTCTGACGTCTCCCCTGTATCTACCTCCACTCACTTTAAAACTATGCCCCTTCGTAATAGCTACCTCCACCCTAGGAAAAAGTCTCTGGCTGTCCACTCTATCTATACTTCTGATCATTTTGTACACCTCTATCAAGTCACCTCTCATCCTTCATCGTTCTAAAGAGAAAAGCCCTAGCTGTCTCAACCTTTCCTCGTAAGACCTTCCCTCCATTCCAGACAACATCCTGGTAAATTTCCTCTGCACCTTTTCCAACGCCTCCACATCTTTCCTGTAATGAGGTGACCAGAACTGGACACAATACTCCAGATGTGCCCGAACCAGGCTTTTGTATAGCTGGAGCATAACTTCATGGCTCTTGAACTCAATCCCTCTATTAATGAAAGCTAACACACCATACGCCTTCTTAACAACTCTATCCACCTGGGTGGCAGCTTTCAGGGAACTGTGAACATGAACCCCAAGATCCCTCTGCTCCTCCACACTGCCAAGAATCTTTCCGTTAACCCTGTATTCTGCTTTCAAGTTTGTCCTTTCAAAATGAATCACCTCACACTTTTCAGGGTTAAACTCCATCTGTCACTTCTCAGCCCAGCTCTGCATCCTATCAATGTCCCTTTGTAACCTAGAACAGCTCTCCGCACTGTCCACAGCAAGACCCACCTGAGCAACCCACCAAGCACCCAGATGAGCAATACCTTACTGATATAATTTTTATCCTCCTCGGGACATATGGAGAGGCTGTTTAACTCTGACATGAAAGTCACTTACCCAAATCCTGCATCGAGAATGACAGCTGATCAGACAAGTGACAATTGAAAGTGCACATATGTTCACAGATGTGAAACTAGTACTCACAATGATGTGATATCTAGGCCATACCAGTTTCTCCCCAGCTTGTCCTTCTACTGCACTTAGGTGCAGTTCTGGGGTCCACAGTTGGAGTGGAGGAAGTCTGCTATGTGGTGAATCATGTAGGCCTGGAAGATTTAGGGGGATGGTGCCAGGCATTTGTGGTTAGAGGGTTCAGAGACACTGAAAGTGTCCTGTCTCAATGTATACTCATGCTTCTTGGTTACAACATCGGCATGGTTGGCGATCATGAGCAGGGTGGAGATGAGGAGGCCTGGCACTTCTGGACTGTCTTGAGAGGAAACTTTTAGGGAGTCTGTTTGAGGTGCTGCTGCCATCACTGTGTCTTCTCGAGAGGAAGACACATGTGGAGCAACATCATGCTCCCTTGTCCACTTCTTACCCTGTTACTGATACATGGCTGTAGTGGCTGAAGCAATCAAATACAGGCCTGTATGTGTTTCCAGCAGCCACCTAGCATTCGGCTGGACCTGGGTCTCCATGGCAGCTGTTACCCTGTCCATGGAGACAGCCAGACACACACATGCCAGAGCCAGCGTGGTACTGATAACATTGGTGGACTCCTCTAATCTTTAATCCAGATTACCAAGGGTTTTTCATAAACCTACTTCCTGCTTCTGTGTCTCTCTGTGCATCGGGTCAGTGAATGATACCAAGGGGGTTATCTCCTCCCTAGGCCTGAGCAGGTGCCTGGCTTTTTGTGTGCCAGTGGCTTGGAGCATTTCTTGCTGTACCGACTGCAGAGGCATGTCAGTGATGCGCCCACCAGATTGCGCTGCCAAATCCAATTTAAATATTTAACCCACTGAGGTGAAAGATCCCGAGCTGGTGGATACAAAGCCTGGCCAGTGCATCCTCTGAGAGATCAATGGCATTTTCCCCAGAGGTTGAGAAGGAGCTGAAGTGCTGGCCTCTTTTGAGTTGTGCCTGTGTAGGTGCTGCTGGTTCGTGCATAATGAAAGAGAGGTCATTTGTTGTGCAATAGGGGAAGAAGTTTGAACTCCTTAAAAATATGTTAACAGTGCTGGTAATAGGAAAGAACACAGCACATTGAAGCTTCGTGGGTTATCATAACATGGAGGTCTTGCCAATCCTCTCCTGTCATCTTGAGGAGCTTTGCCTCATATGGAGTGAGGAGTTAAATGTTAGGTACATCGTCTCCTGTCTTTCCTCTCTTTCGCATTTATGAGACATTTTCTTCTGCATCAGGAGAAAATGATTTGTTGAGTGTGATGAAGGTGAGTGGAAGAAATGTAGTTGATGGTACTGGAGCAGCAGAAATGTCAAGGTGTCCTGAGTGAGTGAGTGGGAAATGCAGAGGGCAAGAAAGGTTAGTAGTTTAGGAGGATGAGATGAATGAGAGCCATTGATTGAAGATACTGCAAGCACTGATGAGAGTTGTAGTCCATCAGCCTTGGTACTGTTACTATACAATGGAAAAGTTCGAGTGAGAAAGTGGAAGAGAAGAAGGTGACACTTACCCCTACAGAGTGCAGAAAATAACTAATCTCCTTGCGATACTGCTGTACATTTCTCTTAGTGTATGAAATAGCACTGACCAGGGCTACAATCTGATGGCTAGCTGGTACCATGTCTTCCTTTGATGGTCCATGAGAAAGTGGGTAGCCCTCCTCTCCACAATCCTATCCACCACCAAATCCGCATCCCTTTCTCTAAAGCAGCATGTCAATTCTCTCTCTATAACATCTCATTCACAAACATGGTGGAGCATTGGAATATGAAGGCTGGTTTCTCTCTTGCAGTATTTGAGGTGGTGTGCAGCTGGCTTTTAAACATAGCTCCCACAGTGTGAAAGTTGAAGGGTGACAGTTCCTGGCAGTAACAAACACTTCTGCCTCTGCTAACACATGAATGAATGGGAACAGGGCCCTGGATCCCGAATGCGTAATTAATGAGGTGAACAGTGGAGAATTTGTGAGATAAATTGCCTTAGGCCTTGGTGGGAAACCGTCCATGAAGGTCACTCAAAATAACACTTGGACATTGGGCTGAATTTTCCCCTTGTTTGGCCCTTGTTAGTCAACAAGTGTAACTTGTATCTGCTTGCCATCTTGCACTAAACTATCTCTTGTTTAAGATAAGAGCTTCATCTTATTTGGGCGGCATGGTGGCTCAGTGATTAGCACTGCTGCCTCACAGCGCCAGGGACCCAGGTTCAATTCTACCCTCAGGTGACTGTCTGTGTGGAGTTTGCACATTCTCCCCATGTGTGCGTGGGTTTCCTCTGGGTGCTCTGGTTTCCTCCCACAGTCTGAAGATGTGCAGGCTAGGTGGATTGGCCACGCTAAATTGCCTGTAGTGTTGAGGGATGTTTAGATTAGATGGATTATAGGGGGATGGGTCTGGGTGGGATGCTGTGAGGGGCAGTGTGGACTTGTTGGCCCAAATGGCCTGTTTCCACACTGTGGGAATTCTATGAATATAGAATTAGTAACTTATTAGACTACCTAGTGGTTTCTTCAGTCATTTTAGACTATAGACTCAGTAAGAGAAAAGAATGATGGCTTCTATCTACCCAAACACATGAAGGCAATGGTAGACATCACATGCTCATATGACAAGTATATTCTGTTGTGAAGAATGCTTAATTGTCATGTCTGTCTGGTGGATCAATGGATTATGCTGTTCATTCATTCCGACCATGATCCCCAGATAGTATCCAGTCAAAGAAATCTCCATTGTCTCAGTTCTATTTCTCTCCCTCCTACCGATGAATATAAATCAAGCTCTTTGTTTATCATCTTTTATTATTCACCCAAGGATACATCCTGGTAACACTGACTATAGATAATTTTATTTTAGGATGACTTTAACTTTTTAAGTTTGAATGGAGAATGAAAGGTCACTGGGCAGTCAGTTTCTTTGCTTAGCTTTTCCCACACGAGGAAAAGCTAACCTTTGAAGTATTCATTACTGAAAAGGGCGATTCAAATTCCTTTGTATTTCATAGCCATTTTAAAGAAAAGATATTCCTGTTGAGTCAGGAAGGAAATCAACTGTATGATTCTATTATAATAGTGTGTTGAGTACCTCTTTACCAGAATGAAACCATTGAGTAATCAACATATTTATTGGCACTTTAGAACTTGTATTGCACTCCAGTTAACATTAAAGTTGCAAATTGAAAGTGACAACACAATCCCAATATCTTCTGGTCTCTGCTCCACTAAGTTGCTAACTCTGACTACATGTTATAACAAATGGATAACATTTAGGGCAGAATACGTACAATTTTCAGACATTGCGTAACCAAAGTTGGCAGGCTGGAAATAAACAGTCAGAGGAGAAGATATTAGGAGAGACAACCAAAATTGCTCGAAGAGCTGAGTTTTGTGGATCTTAAAAATGGGAGGGAAATGAGGAGGGGTATGATGGGGGAATCCCAAAGCCTGGTGCCCAGTTGGTTGGAAGCATGGTGGGGTAAATTGAGGGGAAATGGCAAAGGAGATAAAAGGATATTTTCCATTAGTCTTTACGGTAGAAGATACTTCAAATATCCTATTAATACTAAAGACCATGGGGCAGGAATTAAGTACATCACCATGCCTAGAGTAGTATTAAATAAACTAATGAAGACTGAAGGCAAATAAGCTCCCTCGCCCTGATGGCTTCCATCATAGGATCCAAAAAGAAATAGCTACACAGATAGTAGATCTACTGGTTGTAATTTTCCAAAATCCTCGGATTCTGGAGAAGGACCAGAGGACTGGAAAACTGCCAATGTGACACTCCTATTCAAAAAGGGTGGGAAGCAAAAGCAGGGAAGTAAATGCCGATTAGCCGACTATCTATTGTTGCATAAATGTCGGAATCTATTATCACAGAAGTAGTAACAGTGCATTCGGAAAATCATAATTGAATCAGGCAGGGTCAACATGTAGTCACGAAAGGGAAGTCATGACTGACGAATTTGTTACAGATTTTTGAGGAAGTCTCAACCAGAGTGGACAGAGGGGAACCAGTAGGTGTATTGGTTTTGCACTTCCAGAAGATGTTCAACAAGGTACTTTGCAAGAGATTAAGTCATGTGACAGGATCCCATTGTGTTGGAGCTAGCGTATTGGCGTGGATAGAGAATTAAATAATGGGCAGGAACTGCGAGTGAGGGTAAGGTGTACTTTTTCAGGTTGGTAACCTGTAGGTAGTGAGATTCCATAGAGATCAGTGCTGGGACCATAACTGTTTCCAATATATGTCAATAACTTGGAGGAAGGAAATGAATACACTGTATCGAAATTTGCAGGCCGCACAAAAATAAGTGGAAAGGCAAGTTGTGAGAAGGATACAAACAGCTTACAGAGATATATTAGTAGGTTAATTCAGTGGACAAAAACTTGGCAATGTGAAGTTGTTCATTTTGTAAGGAAGAACAAAAGAACAGAATTATTTAAATGGAGAAAATCTGCAGAAAATTGCAGCACAAAGGGATATTGAGGGCACTTGTGCACGAAACATAGAAAGCTAGTACACGGGTGCAGCAGGTAATCAGGAAAGCTAATGAAATGTTGATCCATATTACAAAAGGGTTGGAGTAATGAGAGTAGGGAATTCTTACTGCAACTATGCAAGGCGCTGATGGTACCACATCTGGAGTACTGAACAGGTTTGGTCCCCTTGTTTAAGGAAAGATATAATTTTCATTGGAGACAGTTCAGACAAGTTTCTCTTGGATGATCCCTGGTATGGAGAGATTGTCTTATGAGCAAAGGCTAAACATGTTGGGACTCACTGGAGTACAGATGATTGAGATGTGATATGAATTGAAACATGTACGAGTCTTAAGGGACTTGACAGGGCAAATGCTGAGAGGATGTTTCCCCTCATGGGAGGTCTACGAACACCTGGTAAAGTCTCAGAATAAACAGTGTAGCAATTGTAACAAGGTCAGCCAGCTGGACCTCATAGATTTTGAGTTCCCTGATTGGGTCTGTTAATCTGGTCCAAACAAGGAGCCCTGGCTGACAAGTAATAAGAGTCAGTTTCAGAGATACTGACACCTTGGTGCCTAACTCTGTATGAGGCAGTACTATAGTCAAGGACTGTTCATGTGTAAATAAGAGGTGACCTGGTGATTCGATACTGACCTCTGTGGAGTTACTTCAAACAGGTGCCAATTTTAAGACTAAGATGATGAAGAATTTCTTCTCTCAGAGTGTTGTGAGTCTTTGGAACTCCTTGCCACAGAGAACTGCGGGGTCAGAGTCCTTGTCTATATTTAAAGCTGAGATACATAGATTCTTGATCAGTAGGATAATCAAGGCTTACGTGGAAAATTCAGAACAATTGGACATGAGGAATGTTGGATCAGCCATGATCCTATCGAATGCTAGAGCAGGCTTGAGGGGAAGAACAGCCTACTCCTGTTCTTATTTCCTATCATTTTACGGTTTTGTGATCTAATGGGTGGAAAGATGATTAAAGGCAAAGCCTCTAAGTATTGATAAGGAAACCGTCAACATTTAACCCTGGAATTTAACCCTGACAAGTGTGAGATGATGCATTTTGGATGAAATAACAAGTCGAGAGACTACTCAATGAATGGTAGGACATTAGGAAGCTCAGGGGAACAGGGGGATCTTGGAGTGCAGTCCACAGATCCCTGAAGGTTGCAGGACAGGTTAACAGGGTAGTTAAGAAGGTGTCTGCATTATTTGCCTCTATCAGTTGAGGCTTAGCTTATAAGAGCACAATAACATTGGAGCTTCAAAGGACTTTGGTTAGGCCACAGCTGGAGTACTGTGTGCAGTTCTGGTCACCCCACTGTAGGAAGAATGCGATTGCACTGAAAGGGATGCAGAGGAGATTCTCCAGGATGTTGCCTGGGGTGGAGCATGTTAGCAATGAAAAAAGGCAAGATAAGTTTGGGTTGTTTTCTTTGGATCAGAGGAGGTTGAGGGAGGACCTGACGGAGGTGTCTTAATTTATGAGGGGCTTGGACTGGGTGAAAAGAAAGCAGTTGTTCCCCTTAATTGAAGGGTCAGTAACAAGGTGGCATAATTGCAACGTGAAACACGAAAGGTTTTGAGAGAATCTAAAGGAAATATTTTCACCCAGAGGGTGGTGGGTGTCTGGAATGTGTTGCCAGGGAGGGTGGTAAAGGTGGGAAACTGCACAACCTTTAAAAGGTTCACGGGTATACACTTGAAATGTCATAATATTTAGGCTATGAACCTAGTGCTGGAAAATGGGGCTTGTGTAGATTTAGTGTATTTTTGGTGGGACAGACTCGATGAGCTGAAAGCACTCCTCTGCATGATTCTACGGTTCTGTCTTTTTTTTTCTGCTGCCTTCTGGAAGCGAAGCCAATGTCTTGGCCACTGACTGGCATGCGCGGAAAACTTCTGGCTGTGCAGCTTCAAGGCAGTATGACCCCTGCCCTCCTCCCCTTCCTCCTTGAGAACACTATGGCTTCATGATAATGTCACAGGACCTGCACTCCTGCGTACCAGACTAAAGTTCTGGAATATGGATTCAAACCTCCCATGCCAGATGGTGAAATTTGAATTCAAATTAAGAAAATCTGGAATTAAAAGCCAGTCTAAAGGTGGCTGTAGTGATTGGCATGAGGTCAGCCAACTGGATCTTGTAGGATATGAGTTCTCTGATTGGGGCTGTTAACTTGGTCCAATCAGGGAGCCCTGGCTGACCAATAGAAACAGGAATGTCAGGGCTTCTTGTTCAGTGAGCTAGCTGGGACAGTGTCATGTACTATGCACCTGTAAATAAAGGGTGACTTGGTGATGGGATACTAGTCTTTGTGGGGTTAGTTCAGTGACCATGTATTGATTGTTGTAAAAACCCATGTGGTTCACTGACGATTTACAAAATCATCACTAATGCTTTTATGAAATCTGCCATCCAATCCCAGCTTGTCCTATATGTGATTCTAGATTACTGCAATGTAGTTGACAGTTCATGACCAGTTGGAAACACTGGCCCAGCTAGAGACACCCGTATTCCATGAATCATTTTGTTAAAGATTACTTTGCTGTAGGACTACGTATCTTATTATCACTTTGACAGTGAGATCTGAAAACTAACATCCCAGGATCCTCTGATGTCGCCAATTTAGTGCAAGTTCGAGGGCTTCGGATTTTTTTTAAGCCATATCTCCCAAATTTTGCCTGATTAATATTGAGCTGTGTCGCTGGCTCATTAACTTCAGTTAAGAGACTGTTGATTGAATTCAATTCAATTCACTTTATTGCCTGTACAGAAATTAATTTGGGGTACATTGATTGTTCATTCAACAATTACATCTTTACAAATATTAAGAAAAAGAAAAGTGCCTATCGCCTAGGTCTCAGTTTAACTAAGACATTAGAAACTATCTCAGTTTATTAAAATAGTCAGTGAATCTATACCATGCATTAGGAATGCATATTCTCATCCATTCATCATTGTTAGATGTTCTAATCGAGAAGGTTACAACTGATTGAAGAACTGATTTGTCCTACATCTGTGAGATTTTAGCCATTTTACTGAATGTAACCAACAGTAAAACTGAGTCAGGATGACTCTCATGGTTCACACCACTCCTCATTTTTGTCAAAATTCTTCAAGAGTAGATTTCGTTGGGAAAGATTTGCTCATCAAATACATTTTCTGCCTGGTTTAGTAATGTCAGTAACCTCAAAGGTCCACTTTCCTAAAACCACAGAACCAGGAGATGTACCGAAAAGTGTATAGCACTCTGATCTACAGCCATATGGAAAAGTTACATGATTGCTGGATCCACTGAAAATGATGTGTTGATTTTGGAAGGGAGGACAAAAGAACAGAATATTATTTAAATGGAGAAAACCTAGAGAAAGCTGCAACACAAAGGGACTTGGAGGCGCTTGTGCACAAAACACAGCAGTCTAGCACACAGGTGCTGCAGGTAATCAGGAAGACTAATAGAATGATGGCCCTTAAGGGGGTTGGAGTATAAGATAGGGAAGTCTTACTGCAACTGTACAAGATGCTGATGAGACCACATCGGGAGTCTTGTGAGCAGTTTTGGTTACCTTATTTAAGAAACTATATAATTCCATTGGAGGCAGTTCAGAGAAGTTTCACTAGGATGATTCCTGGTATGAACAGATTGTATTATAAGCAACGATGAAACAAATTGGGACTCTGCTAATGGGAATTTAGAAAAATGAGAAGTGATCTCATTGAAACGTAGAGGACCCTTAAGAGGTTTGACAGAGTTAATGGTGAGAGGCTGTTTTCCCTCATGGGACAGTGTAGGACCAGAGGGCAGTCTCAGAATTAAGGGGCGCCAATTTAAGACTGAGATGGGGAGAAATTTCTTCTGTCAGAATTCGTTGCCACAGAAAGCTGTGGGGACAGACTCCTCGTGTATATTTAATGCTGAGATAGATTGATTGTTTATCAGTAGAGGAATCAAATGTTATGGGGAAGGGTCAGGAAAATGGGTGTGAGGGATGTCGGATCAGCCATGATCCTCCCGAATGGAGGAGCAGGCTCGAGGGGCCAAACTGCCTAATCCTGTTCCCATTTCTTATGGTCTTATGGATTTTTCATTTTCTGAAGTAGTATAGTTGTGAGTGTTCCTTGGCCACCATATCTTTGCACTGTTCCTTCACATTCAATTTATCGCCTACTTTATATCTAGATTTTTACAGTTTGCAACTGTTCCAAAGTCTACATCGCGAATCTTCACAAGAGCAATATCTTTAATTGGCTTTTTCCTAAAGTTTATAATGTGTTCTTTTGTCATTTTTTTTGTTTAGTTTACGATATTTTTGGCACAATTTTACAGACATCTCAACCAAGTTCCGATAGTTTACGTTGTTGTTCCTTAAGTGACCCAACAAGTACCATTTCATCAGTATACAGAAGGATTGTTGTGTTGTGCTTTGATCATCAATTATTTGTGTAAAAGATGAAAAACAATGATGGAAGTATGTAACCTGAAGAGATCCAGTATTCATTAACCTGGGCTATGAATAAATCCTAGAGATTTACCTCTATTGGGCATTGTTATGAAGGAATTCACTGAATCAAAGTAGGAGAGTGAGATCTGCTGCAAGGTTTTTCAATTTCTTGATCAACTTAAAAATTTGCAGAGCATTAGAAGCTGAAGAGAAATCAGCAAAGGTAACACAAACACCATTGCTTTGTCTATCCACTTGCTGTTGAATCAAATGAAGTATGGTTACAACAGTATTGTTCACTAACTTATGAGATTGATAGACAAACTGTAACTGATCAATATGTGGAACAAGTGGCTCTAAAAGATGCATTGACACAATGCATTTGCAACAGTTCCTAACTATCGACATGAGAGCAACTAATCAATAATAATTCAGCTCAGCAGGCCATGACTTCTTAGCAACCAGAAGGATGATGGCTGATTTCCAAGAGAGAGAAACAGTATGCACGTCAAATAATTTGAAAGACCAGAGAAAAAGGAATTGGCAACTGATAGGTACATTCCTTAAGAATTCTTCCAGTAGCCTGAGCTGGGTTACATGCATTCCCTATACTTACTGACTTGAATTGCTTCTTTATCTCTCATTTGTTGATAATAACAGGAGATCCTCTTTCACAAAACGAAGATCGCTACAAACTGCATTGTTGTCACGCCCACTAAATATGACTAGGAGAAATAGGGTTTATTTCTCTTTGTCAACCTGACATTTTATGCATGCAATTCCAGGCCTCTCAAAGGTTCTTTATCCCAAAACAATTATGCAGCTTTATCTCTCTGCGTATCTTTTACAATCTGTATTTCCTTTCTTACCTTGAAGTTTATCAAGTTTGTCTGGATCTCCTGCACCAGATGGCATTTGTCTTTTCTTTATTATTGTCTTCAAATCCTTTAATAACCCAGGATCTCCAAATTTGGCTTGACCTTAGTGGTTTTAGTTTGGGCATGAAATAGTACTCTGATGATGATACAATCATTTGTGATAGCCATGCTTTTATTTATGTCTTCATCTTCCATAAAAATAGACCAGCTTGTTTTATGAAAACCAATTTGCAGATTGCGAATGGCATCATTATCCCAGATTTTTACCACCTCCTTCCCAAGTTTTGATTGTTTTCAGTTTTCATCGACTTTTAGGGAATCGATGCATAACATTATGAGGTGGAACTCCAATCCCTGATCAAGTCCAAGTCTTGTCAGAGTCAACAGTGAGGCAAAAGACATTGATCCAGTGTTTTCTCTTCAGATGTTTGTTTGTGAAAACAACGAGTTGCAGAGAGTGTCCCTCAGAATCAAGTCGCAGTGATTGATTTCATCAAGGATAATCCTCAATGAGTATGGAAATGGGACAGCCATTTCTTGGACTGTGACATAAACAGCTCCTGCCACTTCCTCTGCATTGGCATCCAGTGGAATATAGACCAAAATAATGCTTAATTCATTGAACGTTCAGGGAAGATAGAAGGTTCTAAAAGCCATGCAAAATAATTCAATGTTAATGAGACAAATTAGTTTCTTAACCTGAAAATTGTGACACAAAGTTTATTTACACACGCCCACTCTGTGGGGTTAATTTGCAGCAGTAGCAGATTTGTCCTGCTATTGCAGATTGAGTCCATCAGTGTCAATTGCATTAGCTGCAATGTGCAAAGTTGATCAGGTTTTGGTGAAACCGGACACATTCATAGCCCTGAATTCTGACAGAAATCTTGTGCAAGCCTGAATCTCATATTTCTCACTGATCTTACAGCAGCAATAATAATGATTGAAAGTGATGGATGTTATCCTCCTCTTTTTGCTCACTGACTTACGTCTCATGCCACACGATTTCCACCTGACCTGACTCTATTCTGGATGTAAATACAGGTCATCTCTAGTTGGGTATTAAGTTGCCCATGGAGTGGAGCGAGAGGTCTGTCCCATGATCCAATCTGGCTTTAAGGGTCCGTGCAAGTCCCTTGTACCGTTGAATGATTAATTATCCTTATCTGCTGTACTAATCTGGAACATAGAGTAAGATAGCTCCAACTCTTCGTTAACACAACATGAACAGGCGATTTGAGTACCAGACTAAAGGAATACCGGGTTGAAGTCTCACCATGGCAGATGGTGAAATTTGAATTCAATAAGAAAAGGTGCTGGAGTTAAAAGCTGGTCTAAAAGTGACCATGTATGAATTGTTGTAAAAACCCATTTGGTTTGCTGAGGTCCTTTAAGAAATCTGCCATCCAATCCCAGTTTGCCCCACATGGGATTCCAGATGTACTGCAATGTAACATTCACACCCAGAAATGCCACACAATACGTCTGTCCATGACACTATCAGTAAGAGTGACCACCGCAGTCCTTGTGGAGACAAAATCTCGCCTTCACATTGAGAATAACATCCATCATGTTGTGTGACACTATCACTGTGCTAGATGGGACAGACTTCAAACAGATGTAGCAACTCAAGACTGGGCATCCATGAGGCGCTGTGGGCCATCAGCGCAACAGAATTATGCTCCAACACAATCTGTAACCTCATGGCCCAGCCTATCCCCCATTCAACCATTACCGTCAAGTCAGGGGATCAACCCTGGTTCAATGGAAAGTGCAGAAGGGCATGCCAGGAGCAGCACCAAGCATACCTGCAAATGAGGAGTCAACCTGTTGAAGCTCCCAAACAAGACTACGTACATGCCTATCAGCATAAGTGCTAAGCGATCCCATAACCAATGAACCAGATCTAAACGCTGCATTCCGGCCACATCGAATCATGAATGGTGGTGGACAATTAAACAAATCACTAGAGGAGGAGGTTCCACAAATATCCTCATCCTCAATGATAGAAGAGTCCAATGCATCAGTACAAAAGACAAGGCCGAAGCATCCACAGCAATCTTCAGCCAGAATTGTCAAGTGGATGATGTACCTGGGCCTCCTCCAGTGGTTCTCAGCATTACAGATACCAGTCTTCAGCCAATTCAGTTCATTCCATGTGATATCAAGAATCAGTTGGAGGTACTGGATACTGCAAAGGCTGTGAGCCCTGACAACATTCTGGCAATAGTACTGAAGACTTGTGCTCCATAACTTGCCCCTCCCCTAGCTAAGCTCTTCCAGTACAGTTACAACCCTGACATCTATTCAACAAAGGGGAAAATTGCCCAGCTACGTCTTGTACGTAAAAAGCAGGACAAATCCAACCCGGCCAATTACCACCTCATCGGTCTACTCTCACTCATCAGTTGTAAGGTGTCATCCAGCGTGCTATCAAGTAGCACCTACTCAGCCATAAATTTCCCAGTGATGCCCAGTTTGGTTTCCACCAGGGCCACTCAGCTCCTGACCTCATTACAGCCTTGGTTCAAACATGGACAAAGAGCTGAATTCCAGAGGTGGGGTGAGAGTGGCAGCCCTTGATATCAAGGCTGCTATCAACCGAGTGTGGCATCAAGGAGCCCTCGTAAAACTGGAATCAATTGGTATCAGGGGCAAATTGTCCGTTGGTTGGAGTCATACCTGGCACAAAAGAAGATGGTTGAGGTTGTTGTAGCGGGGTCAGCCATCTCAGGTCCAGGTCTTTGACACAACAATCTTTAGCTGCACAATTCATGACTCTTCAGATACTAAAGGAGTCCATGTTCATATGCAACAACAACTGGACAATATCCAGGCTTGGGCTGACAAGTAGCAATTAACACTTGCACCACACAACTGCCAGGCAATGACCATCTCCAATAAGAGACAATGTAACCACTGCCCCTTAATATTCTATTGTATTACCATTACTGAATCTCACACACTATCAAAAACCTGGGGGTTACAGTTGACCAGAAACTCAACTGAACTCGCCACATAAACAGAATACTTACAAGAGCGGGTTAGAGGCTAGGAATACTTCAGCGAGTAACTCACTTCCTGACTCCTTAGAACCTGTCCACCATTTACAAGGCATCTCAGGTGACCCTTTAGAATTGAGATGAGGAGAAATTTCTTCAGCCAGAGAGCAGTTAATCTGTGGAGCTCATTGCCACAGAAGACTGTGGAGGCCAAGTTATTGAGTGTACTTAAGACAGAGATAGATTTCAATTACAGGATTTGATTAATTGAATTCAAATTCCACCAGCCAACATGGTTGAATTTTAACCCCTGAGTAACACTCTCTTTCTATTCACCCCCTCCTCCTGCCCAACCAACTCCAGTGTCACCAAGGCTTGTTAAGGTCTATTGTCAGAACCACAGGGCCCATAGGCATTGCAACCAGGCCATCTTCCTGAAGGTGGCCTCTTGGTTACTGGCAGACAGGGGTTGAACAGTCAAGGCCAACTTTGAGGATCTCCCTGCTTTCCTTGCCTCACACCAGCCTCAGGCTGTCCCACAATACTGGCCTGGCTGCTGAGTATATCATTAAGTTTAAAAGTTTAAGAAGTTGGAGAAAATCCCTCCAAATGGAAGCACCCTGTTTCTCTCTCCCTCTTTTTTCCCCCTCTTCCTTAACTGATGCTGAGCCTGCCCTCTGGCTACCTGTTGGCCAATTTAAGGAAAATCACAGCTAGCTTACTGACTTGTCCCACACATTGCTGAGTTTTGACCCCATCCCCCCCCTCCATTTTGACTCTGATGTCATGAACTCATTTCTATACCTTCTTGTCGTCGATACCATCGACGTGTCTCCTGTCCCACCAGATGCCCAAACACCCTTGACCGTTGCTACACAACCATCAAAGAAGCCTACTGCCTTATTCCCCACCTGCATTTTGGTAAATCAGACCATAAGGCTATGCTCCTTCTCCTGACTTACAAGCAGAAACTGAAACATGAGTATCTGGTACAGAAAGTCGCAGAGTGCTGGTCTGAGTTCATGGATGAGCTCCTATGTGACTGCTTGGAGTCGGTGGACTGGTCCATATTTAAGAACTCAGTGGCCAACCTAAATGAGTGTGCCAATACCATCAGAGACTTCACCTGTAAGTGTGGGGAGGACCACGTGCCAAAGAAGTTAATCCGAGTGTTCCCCAACAGGAAACCACGGATAAACCGGGAGATCCACTCCCTCCTGAAGTTCTGGTCTGAGGTGTTCAAGTCAGGTGACCCTGACCTATACAGGGAATCTATGTACAATCTTCACAAAGCCATAAGGAATGCCAAGAGGTGATTCTTGACTAAACTAGGGTCCTAGACTAACCAGATGTCGACTGTGGCAAGGCTTATATGATATAATGGGCTACAAAGCAACATCGAGTAAAATCCTGATAACAATGCATCCCTCCCCGATGATCTCAACACATTCTTTGCTTGTTCTGAACAGAAGGTCAGTGAAGTGATATCACCTCCCCGACAGCCTCGGGTACACCTGTACCCACAGTCATTGCCACAGACGTTAGATCGGCCTTCCTAAGGGTGAACCCACGGAAAGGGACTGGCCCAGATAGAGACCCTGACTGTGTGCTCAGATCCTGTGCTGACCAGCTGGTGGGAGTATTCACAGACATCTTTAATCTCTCTTTACTCTGATGTGAGGTTCTCACCTGCTTTAAGAAGACCACTATCATCCCAGTGCCAAAGAAAAATCAGGCGGTATGTCTCAATGACTACCACCCGGTGGCTCTGATATCCATCATTGTGAAGTGCTTTGAGAGGTTAGTAATGGCACACATCAACTCCAGCCTCCCAGAATGCCTTGATCCGTTACAAACCACCTAACGTAGCACTAGATCCATGGCAGATGCCATCTCCCTGGCCCTACGCTCATCCCTGGAACATATGTATAGCAAGAGCACCTGCATCAGGCTCCTATTTATTAACTTTAGCTCTTCCTTCAACACCACAATTCCAACTAAACTCATCTCCAAATGCTGAGATCTAGGACTCTGCTGTCCCCTCTGCAACTGGATCCTCAACTTCCTGACCCTCAGACCGCAGTCAGTAAGGATAGGTGACAACACCTCTTCCGTGATAATCCTCAACACGGGTGCCCTGCACGGTTGCATACTCAGCCCCTTACTATACTCCTTATACACTCACAAAGTGTGGCCAAATTAACTCCATTTACAAATTTGCCGAAAACACCACCATAGTGGGTTGGATCTCAAACAACGACGAGACAGAGTACAGGAAGGAGATCGACAGCTTAGTCACATGGTGTAAAGACAACAATCTCTCCCTCAGTGTCAACAAAATGAAAGAGTTATTGACTTTGGGAAGTGGAGTGGAGGACACACCCCTATCTGTATGAGTGGTGCTAAGGTGGATCTGGTCGAGAGGTCCAAGTTCCTAGACATAAATATCACTAACAGTCTATCCTGGTCCATCCATGTTGACACTACAGTCAAGAAAGCACCAATACCTCTCAGAAGGCTGAGGAAATTTGGCATGTCAATGATGACTCTGACCAATTTTTATAGATGCGCCATAGACAGCATTCTATCTAGATGCATTATAGCTTGGTGTGGTAACTGCTTGGCCTAAGATTGGAAGAAATTACAGAGAATTGTGTGCGCATCACGGAAACCAGCCTTCCTTCCCTTGACTCCGTCTATACGTCCTACTGCCTTGGGAAAGCGGCCAACATAATCAAAGACCCCTCCCACCCCCGTTATATTCTCTTACCCCCTCTTCCTATCTGGCAGAAGATACAAAAGTTTGAAAACATGTACCAAGAGATTTAAGAACAGCTTCTTGCCTGCAGTTACCAGACTTATAAACGGACCTGTCCAACATTAAAGTTGATCTTTCTCTGCACCTTCTAGTAGCTGT
The DNA here is from genome assembly GCF_021869965.1 of Rhincodon typus. Taxonomy (NCBI): domain Eukaryota; kingdom Metazoa; phylum Chordata; class Chondrichthyes; order Orectolobiformes; family Rhincodontidae; genus Rhincodon; species Rhincodon typus. The sequence continues at coordinate 127,037,684 of NC_063333.1, forward strand.
AGCACTATAATCTGCATTCTGTTCTATTACCCTGACGCATTTATGTAAGGTATAATTGGTCTGGTTAGCATGCAAAATAATACTTTTCACTATATCCTGATGCATGTGACAATAAAAAATCAAATCCAATCAAATCAAACCTGCACTGTTTCAGTTCTGACTTCTTTTGTATTCCCAATTTTCATCACTCAACCAGGTGACTGTGATTTCAGCAGTGGTTTCAGTTCTGTTCCGGAGGCTGCAGTAATTGAGGATAACTCTCCTGGATATTATTAATTTGTTTGTTAGTCAGAAAGGCACTGGAGATGAAAAGGAACGATTTTGCAACTCAACCATGTCTTACATGACCACAGGAAGTGCAAAAGTGTTCACTGCCAATTAAATACTTTCAAGGTATCGTACGGCTGTAATATCGGAAAAGTGGGGGCCAATTTGCATACACAAGCAGAAAGTAATGACGAACAAAGAATCTGTGATTTTTGCATTAATCACAAAGACACATGGGTGATGAGTCACTGCTCTGTTTCAGTAAAGTAGTAGGAAATCTATAAAATCCACCTGAAGGCTGCGTGGAGATCAGTTCAGTGTCTTATCCAAATGACGGCGTCTCTGACGTTACAACACTCACTCATTACCAAACTGGCGTCAACCTTGATTCTTCTGCATGTCGATTACTTCCAAGCTTCAGCCATTTTTTAAAGCAGAACAACTCTTAATATATAGTAAATAATTTTGAATTTTGAGAATTCATGTTTTCAAACTAAATTTCAGTCTATTTATGCTGCTTGTTAACATCACTGGACAATTCACTTTTTGGTGTAAAGGGCAATTTTAAGTACACTCTGTTGCCCATCTTGTTGCACAATTTTATACTTTTATTTTCTTGTCAAAATAAATTTGCACAAAAGCAAATCAGTCCCCAGGGATCAGCTGTGATTCAGCAGAAGCCTCTGAGTCTCAAGGTTGTGGGTTCATGATCTTAGACTGACACTCCCACTGCAATACCAAGGGAGTGCTGCACTGTCATAAATGCTGTCTTTCCGATGAGACTTCACGTAGAAGTTAAATAGTCTCTGCTTTATTCATAGAAGAGTAGGAAGTTCTCCTGCTGCCCTGGCTAACCTTTATACCTCACCCAACATCGATGATAAATTCTCTAATTGCATTGACAGATGAGTTTTCAACAAGAAATCCAGTTGTTCACTGTCTATGCCTCCCATACCTTCAAAGCCCAGTTTAAGTGCCCAACTCCAGGCAGGGCTGGTCCGGTTTGGAGAGCCAGAGGCTGCCCTGGCAAAGCAGTTTCCCAAGACAATGACAGCCCAGCTGCAAGACTCCGAATCGTCACAACAGCCTAGAGCTTCTCTAAATTTGGTAGATCACAGATTGACTCTCCCCAGTTTTGAAAGCTTGCCCGCCATCTTTAATTGAATGGAGAACCTGTCTCCACGCCAACGAAGAGGTACGTTTGACACTCCGATAGAGTTCCAACTTCTGTTTTCTGCCATGGAGGGAAAATCTACCCATCTCTTACTAGTTGAATTGATCAATCATGCAAGGCATCAGTAAAGACTGGCTCGTATATCCCACCATCAGGAATTGTGTGCTTACTTCGAATGTATTTTTGTGAATCAGATGAGGACGGAGTTTGAATTCTGTTTGACAAGCATTGCACTACATTGTGATGCTCCTATCATTAAACAGCCAGAAAACACCTCTGGTTTAAGCTGATGTGAGCCTTGGGAGTCTGTGTTTTCTGTGGAAGCAGAAAGGCCTGAGATGCAAAAATAGGCCCAATTTAAGGGAGAAATACATAAAGGAAAAGTGAAACAGATCTATTCAACCTAATCTGTTCATTTTGCTCAGACTTCTCCATCTAAGTATGAATATTGATGTAGATTTGAGCTCCAGTCTCCTTTGTTGAGCCTTGTGGAGAACTAGAATCATTAACTAAATCTATCACACTGAACTGGCCAGGAGCGAGATAATATAATTACTGTGTACTTGAAGTGAAATGGTAAAATAGGAAATTTAAATTTCCGTAGCCATTATCATAGAATGAAGTTATTAATGTTTAGGAGGCAGCATAGAGATATTCTATAACGTGGTTTAAATATGGCAAGATTGGTGATGAATATTCTTTTATTTGGTTTTATATTTTGAGGAGTACTGCAGCACCATTAACATTCTAACTTTCTCAAAGGAAAGAAACCAGCACCTCCATATTAAGTGATGCTGATGTGTTGTGTGGTCCTTGCACTTCATATTTGTAAACTGTATAGTGATAACAGCACAGCACAACAAATCCAAATGAGCAATAACAGCTGTCTGCATTTATTCTGCATCCTTTAATATGGTAACCCGTCCCCAGGTGCTTCATGGGAGCAAATATTTGACACTGAGCCATCTAAGGAGACAAATGATCAAAAGCTTTCACAAAGAGCCAGTTCTTAAAGGAATAGAGACAAGTGGAGAGGTTTTGGGAAATAATTCTAAAGCCTGGGGTCAGATAGCAGAAAGGCTCAACTGCCAGACTAAGATTTAGCAGTTGAAGCTACAGTTACCAAAGATATGCAGTTGAACATCTAGAAATCGATCAATTTCTTATTTAAATGTATTCAGTAACTTTTCTTCCTTCTTTGTCATAGAGCTATTGTGAGGTACAACACAGAAACAGGCCCTTCAGTCCAACTTGTCCATGCCGACCAAATATCCTAAATTAATCACGTCCCATTTGCCAGCTTGTGGCCCATATCCCACTAAGCTCTTCCTATTCATATTCCCATCCAGATGCCTTTTAAATGTAATTGTACCAGCCTCCACCACCCTTGTATTGAGAATTCCTTGAGAATTCTCTTATAGAGAATTCCATTGCTTTGCACCCTCTGAATGAGGAAATTTCTGTTTTTCTCAGAATGAAATGACCTACCACATGTCTTGAGGCTGTAAGCCCTTGGACTAGAACTCCCACACAGGGGAACAAACGTCTCTGCATCCAGTCTCTTCAACTCCGTCAGACTTTTTATTTTTTTTCGATGAAATCCCCTCTCATTCTTCAAAACTCCAGTGAATACATGCCTAGTTAACCCAGTCTCTCCTCACATGACATACTTGCCATCCCATGCATCCCCTCTGTGACAAGTGACCAAAACTGCACACTATATTATCGGTGTGGTCTAACCAAGGCTCTGTGCAGCTGTAGGGAGACTTCCGTGCTTCTTTGCTCAAACTTTAGGGGAGGCGACAGCCTGCTGGTATTATCACCGGGCTTTTAATCCAGAAACCCATAATATTTGGGGGCCCAGGTTCAGATCTCACCACAGCAAATGATGTAATTTGAATTCAATAAACAAAACTGGAATTAAGTGTCTAATGATGACCATGGATCCATTGTTGATTGTCAGGAAAACCCATCAGGTTCATTAATGTCCTTTAGAGAGGGAAACTGCCATCCTTACCTGGTCTGGCCTACATGTGACTCCAGACCCACAGCAATATGGTTGACATATAAATGGGCAACGCTGGCCTAGCCAGTGATGAATGAATGAATAAAAAAAAAACCCTTTTGTGATGAAGGCCAACATATAACTTACCTTTCCAGTTGCTTGCTGCACCTGATTGCTTACTTTCAATGATTTGAATACAAAAAAACCCAGGTCCTTTTCCACATCGATGTCTCGCAATCTTTCACCGTTGGAATTATACTCAGCTATTCTGTTCTTCTGACTTAGGTGGACAACTTAACATTTGCCTACATAAACTGCATCTGCCATGTCATTTCCCTCTCAATCACCTTGTCTAAATCACTCTGAAACTTCTTTATCTCCTTCTCACCACTCATACTCCTCAAACTTGTATGTAATCAGCAAACTTGGAAATATTTTACTTGATTCCCTCATCCAGCTTGCTGATACATTGTGAAAAGCTGTGGCCCAAGTACTAATCCCTGCAGTACCCCACTTGAGATCACTTTCCATACTGAAAATGATCCATTTATTCCTAATCTGTTTCCTGTCTGTAAACCAATTTCGATCCATGCCAGTATATTACCAACCATCACACGTGCTTTGATTTTGCACATTAACATCTTAAATGACATTATCAACAGCTTTCTGAAAATTAAAATACAGCACATCCATTGGTTTGCTGTCATCTAGTCTACCAGTTATATCCTCAAAAATCTCCGGTAGTTTTGTCAAACATGATTTCCCTTTCATAAATCTGTGTGTCATCCTGTTGTTATTTTCTAAAGAGTCCTCTTATCAAATCCTTTATAAGAGATCCCAGTGAGATCTGTTCTGTTCTCCCGTTTGTGATCTTGTTAGCATGTGGCACTGGGAGTAGTCCTGAGATTACCACTTTGAGATCCTGCTTTTTAGTTTATTTCCTAGCTCCAATTTTCTGTTTCCAGGATTCCGTCCCTGTATTTTACCTTTGTCATTGCCACTGAAATGGACCATGAGCTCTGATTGTTCTTCCTCCCCCTCAGAATTTCCTGCTGCCGCTCACCACTCAGTGATATCTTTGACCCACCTTACCACCCTGGTGCCACATCTCTGCCCATAGAAGTGTCTGTCTGTTCCCTTACAATGGAAGGGAAGCGTTCCCTGACTGTTGTTATTGTACACTATTTTTTTCTCACCCCCCCCCCCCCCCTCCTCACCGTCCAAATAGCTGAGCCATTCCTGGTTTCATGGACTTGGTTCTTATTACATATCTGTGAGAAACCATCTCCCCCAGGAGTCTGTTAGAAAGGGAAAAAGATCACGGGACTTCTGCACTATATTCATAGTGCATGTACTCTAACAATCATCTATTCACTTTTTACCTGTAGATTCTTCACCTGCACTTCATTGTACATGCTTTCCACGTAGATTTCAGCCTTGTGAATAATAGATGATGACCCCAGCACTGTTCCAGATCCAAAATGTGGATTTCCAGTACCTGCTCCGGAAAATGCATCCTACACTCTCAGTCATCCTGGAACATTCCCTAATTTCCCACATCGCATAGGAGGAACATTTCATTGTTGCCTTAACATCACTTACCCTGAAACTGCTCTCTTTCCATTTGCTTGCTCTTGTTTAAAGAATGTTAAATATGTACCAGGAACCTTACCTTAAGCTTTATACACTCTTAATTTAAACTAAACACCAATTTTTAATTTAAATACTGGACAGTATAAATACCTGATCTTGCTTACCAAGGTCAGCACTCATCCCATACTGGCTCCTGATGCCACTTGATTAACTTACATTTTCCCTGCAATGTCATTCGTGAATATTTCCAAAGCTCATCCCTCTTGTGCACCTATTCAACTCCTTATCCATGAGGTTGTATCCCAGTGACATTGCATGATTTTTTTTTACCTCACCCAAGTTTAAAGATCTCCGCTGCTGTGTCAGGATGTTTTAATCCTCCCCATTTTGTATCTCTGCCACACTGTTGCACTGTTTTGAGACTTCCCAGTCTTGAGCTGGCTCTGATGCATGAGCCAAGTAGACAGGAAATGTATACAACCCAGGACATTTGAGGATGGTTCACTAATACCAGAGAGTGAATGAACAGTTGGTACAAAGTGTGTTGATCTACAAACGTAAACAGGGAGCAGCAATAGGCCATTTGGTACTTTAAGCCTACTCAACCATACAGCAAAACCGAGCATCTATCCAAACAAACTTTCAGCACTAAGGTTTTGGAGTAGATTTGTAGCTCGGGTTGTGGGTGTTGAGGTTGGTTGGCTCACCGAGCTGGTTTGTTGTTCTGCAGACATTTCGTTACCCTGCTTGGTAACATCCTCAGTGCAGCCTCTGATGAAGCGTCAGTGTGTTTTCCCACCTGGCTTTTAAACTCTGGGGTCCATTGCGATGGATTGCCTCACTTCCGGGTTTCCTCCGTAGTGGAGTGTATATGGGGTCGAGTTCAATGTGTTTATTAATAGCCTGCTTCGAGGAGTGCCATGCTTCCACGAATTCTCGTGCTTGACTCTGCCTAGCCTGTCCCAGGATCTTGGTGTTGTCCCAGTCGAATCCATGCCATCCAGGAATGGGAGTTGTTTGTTCTTCTCCTCCTCCCTCTGGTGAATTTTATTCCGGTGAGGGTGTTGTTTATGAGTTTGTGTGTCTCTTCTAATTTGGTCCGTTTCATGATGACAAAGGTGTCGTCTACTTAGTGTATCCACAGTTTAGGTTGGATTTGCAGAAGGGCAGTCCTTTCCAGCATCAGAAAGATTCTACACACCCCGACACACTCATCACACTACCCTACATGAGGAACACGTCAGAACTCACCACAAGACTTCTACGACCGCTGGGCATCAGAGTAGCACACAAACCCACATCAACCCTACGACAAGTGCTCACCCGAACTAAAGACCCACTCCCCGCTATGGACAGGACCAGTGTCATCTACAAGATCCCCTGCAGAGACTGCGAGAAACACTACGTCGGACAAACAGGAAGGAAACTAACAACAAGAGTACATGAACACCAACTGGCTACAAAAAGACACGACCAATACTCAATCATCTCAATCCACATGGACAAGGAGAACCACGACTTCGACTGGGACAACACCAAGATCCTGGGACAGGCTAGGCAGAGACAAGCACGAGAATTCCTGGAAGCATGGCACTCCACAAAACATGCTATTAATAAACACATTGAACTCAACCCCATATACATTCCACTATGGAGGAAACCCGGAAGTGAGGCAATCCTTCGCAACGGACCCCAGAGTTTAAATGCCAGGTGGGAAAACACACTGACGCTTCATCAGAGGCTGCACTGAGGATGTTACCAAGCACGGTAACGAAACATCTGCAGAACAACAAACCACCTCGGCGAGCCAACCAACCTCAAAACTTTCAGCACCCTGCTTGCCAAGAGTCTATCCATCTCTTCCTTTAAAAATTGTCAAAGACTCTGCTTCCATACCTTCTCAGGAGGAGAATTCCAAAGATTTTCAACTATCTGAGGAAAAAAAGAAATCATCCCATCTCTGTTTCAAGTGGTGACCTCTTATTTTAAACAGTGACTCCTAGTTCTAGACTCTCTCATGACTGATCTAGGAAAAATGCACCAATAATCATGTCCCGCTGATCTATAAGTTGTCCCAAAATGCAAAATAATCCCAATGGGACCACCAAAACCCAACTTTCCTGACTGACCATTGCTCATGATGAAAGTAAGCCATAACAGGTTTTCTTCAGTAATAGTAAAAATAATTCTATTTATTGTAACACACTTAACTCTAACAAGAACAATAAAAATGAAGAATTTTTAATTAATGCTCATTTCTAATTTTGAATTTTTAAAATTTCTGATGTCTCAGTTCTACTTTCTAATATTTCTAATTTATCTAAAAACCAGTAGAGGACAACTGAAAAAAGCAGTAATCAGGGAAGCGATAAAATATAAGAGTAAGCTAGCTAGTAGTATACGAGAAGGCTGCAAGAGTTTTTTACATGTATAAAATGTAAGAAAGAGGCATGAGTAGACATTAGACCATGGAAATGAGGCTGGAGAAGTAGTAATGGAGAACAAAAAAAAGTGCTAGAGGAACTGAATGGGTGTTTTGCATCAATCTTCATAGTGGAAGACACCAGTAGCATACCAGAACTTGAAGAAGGTCAGGGGCAGAGGTGAGTGTAGTGTCCATCAATATGGAGAAGCTGCTCAGGAAGCTGAAAGAGCTGAGGGTGGATAAATCACCTGGACCAAATGGACTACACCTCAGAGTTCTGGAGGAGAAAGCTGAGAAGATTGTGGAAGCATTGGTAGTGATCTTACAGGAATTGCTGCAGTCAGAGAGGATCCCAGATGACTGGAAAATAGCTAATGTAACACCCCCCTGTTTAAGTAGGCAGAAGATAGGAAATTATGGCCTGACGTTGGTCGTTGGTAAGATTTTAGAGCCCATTATTTAGAATGAGATGGCAGCCTACTTGGAAGTGCATCGTAAAATAGGATTGAGTCAGCATGGCTTTGTCAAGGGGAAGTCATGTCTGTTAGAATGCTGTGAGGAGGGAATGAGCAAGTTAGACAAAGGATAGCCAATGGACATGATCTATTTAGATTTTCAGAAGGCCTTTGACAAGGTGCCACACAGGAGGCTGCTAAATAGGATAAGAGCTCATGGTATTAGGGTTAAGGTACTGGAATGGATGGAGGATTGGCTGACTGGCAGAAGTCAGAGAGTGGATATAAGGGGTCTTTTTCAGGATGCCAGCTGGTGACCAGTGGAATTCCGTAGGGCTCCATGTTGGAACCACAACTATTTGTTTTATACATTAAGATCTAGATGAAGGCACTGAGGGCATTGTTGCTAAGTTTGCTAATGACACAAAGATAGGTAGAGGGACAGGTAGTGCTGAGGAAGTGGCAAGGCTGCAGAACAACTTCACCAGGCTGGGAGGGTGGGCAAGATGTGGCAGATGGAATACAACGTTGTAAGGTGTGAGGTTGTGCACTTTAGTAGGAACAATAGAGGCATAGACTATTTTCTAAATGGGGAAAGGCTTCAGAAATTTGAAGCACAAGGAGACTTAGGAATCCTAGTTCAGGATTCTCTTAAGGTCAACATGCAAGTTCAGTTGGCGGTTAGGAAGGCGAATGCAATATTAGCATTCATTTCAAGAGTCTCAGACTACAAGAGCAGAGATGTACTGCTGAGGCTGTATAAGACTCTGGTCAGACTGTATTTGGAATATTGTGCAGGTTTTGGACACGCATCTAAGGAGGAATGTGCTGGTGTTGAAGGAGCCCAGAGGTGGTTGACAATAATGATACTGGAGCTGAAGAGTTTGTCATATGAGGAGCAGGTGAGGACTCTGCGTCTGTCCTGGATGGAGTTAAATGGATGGGGAGGATCTCATGGAAACTTAAGAAATATTGAGTGGCCTGGATAGAGTGGATATGCAAAAGTGGTATGGTGTGTGCCAGTGTCTATTTCAATGCAGCATTGGAAGTGTACTATCGAATGGGGTAGGAAATTTATTCCATATCTATCTAGTACCATTCATGAATTATACATGAAACAACAGCAAAATAACTTAAAATGCAAAGCTGTATGTTTACCAAGTGCTCTGAGGACTTAAGATTTCATAGTGTAGTCAACTTATTCAAGCCAAGAAATGTGGCTGAAAAGCATCCAAGCCCATTACCATAAATGAATATTTGGCATCTCCTATCAAGACTAAATGCCAAATATGGAAGCACACCAGCATGCAGAGATCCTCAGCATGTTGACTGTCTTGAGTCAATGGCGAGTCCATTGCTGGGTCATGTGAGCTGGATGGATGATGGCTACCTCCCCAAAGCACACTTTGTGGCAAACCTAATCTCGGCTTAAGTCGAACAGGTCACCCACACCTGCAACACAAGGACAGCAGTAAGCAAAATTTCAAGTTGACTGGGACTGGAATCAATGCATGAAATGTCCTCTCTAGAGTCAAGCAGCCAGGAAAGATGTGGAAGGAACAGAGGCCAAAAAAATAAGGCCAGATGGCCAAAAAGAGACTCTGCTGGAAGCAACAAATCATGAAGCAACCTCAGGCCAATGTTATTCATTTGTACTAGCTGTGGAAGGAACTGCCAATCACAATCAACTTTTTTGAGCCACACCAACAACGTTCAATGCAAGAGTGACATACACCCTAGGTGCAGTCTATTATCTCCCAGAACAGGCAAATGCTCTTAACATCATGGATGAATTAGAAGAGTGTACTGATGGCAGCCTGACTTGATGCATATTCCGTCTGGCCTCGAAAATATCTTCACATTTTAGACACTGTAATGTAATTTAGATTAGAATTCTGTAACAACCTGACTTTAATGTCTGGTTACCAATATTGTCCTCTCTAAATTGCATGGGACTGGAGGTCGGAAAAGGTTGGTGTATATATGTTAAAATGATTCTTCTCTGTAAAAAACAAGGCTGATTATGTGGAATTTCATTACACAGAACATTAAGCATAGAAACAGGTTAATCAGTCCACTGGGTCCATGCTGGTGTTTATGGTCCACCTGAACCTCCCCTACACTGCTTCACCCCAACAGAACAATAAATCCTTCTATACCTTTATTTCATGTGTATCTATACTGTTTCCTTCAGCTACTTCATGTAATATCATGTTTCATATTTCTCCATTCTTTTGGATATAGAAAATTCTCCTAAATGCTTGACTGGGTTAATTATTAATGACATTCTTAGATTTACAGCTCCTAGTTTTGAACTGCCCTATTAGTGACAGCATTGTCTCTATACCTACCTTATCTAGCCCCTTCATGATGAACATCTACCTTGTGAAAGACCCTTTTGCCTCATCAGAATAGATTGGAATAACTGCAACAAAATGAACAGATGCAAGCTAGATCTACAAGTGGCAATTCTGATATAGTAAGATTTTATTTTTCTTGGAAAAATAGTGTTTGCCACAGGCTTCACCAATGAAAAGCAACTTGAGTCACACGTTAACTGAAAGTATGGATAGCCAGCCAATGAAGACAAATCTTCACTCACATTTTGTTTCTCTAATAGCTGAAGCAGTGCTTAAAGGAGTGTATCTAGAATCACAAAACAGTTGATTAATGAAAAGGTCACTATGACTTCATTGACTACCCTCCATTAACTATTTAAAGTGCCAGTCAGCATAAACAGGGGGAACAAAGAAAGTTAGCACCAATACTGTTTGCTGTGTTCACTGTCCAAAATCCACCATTATTTGCAAGCTGTTGCAAGCTTTGTGCAATTTAAAATAGGTTGACTGTAAATCAAAACTGTGAGTATTAATGGATGGAAGCTGGGTTGTCCTGGCTGCAACAATGAAGGAAAAATTAGAGGGGTCAGTCACTGCAAACCACACATGCTGCCGCTCTGTCCACCATCACACCTTGATTTAAAGTGGGCCAGAACAGCACATTATGATATATCTTGCACAGTTAAAGTGTAGAGCTTGTTAAACCAGTCTTTTATCTAAGATGTAAGGGCTTTAAAAATTAATGTTTTCAGGAAAGTAAATAATAAACAGAACTAATTTTGAAAACTTTTTGAGTGGCAATGGAAGATTAATTGCATTCAATTAGGAATCATTGACAGGTAAGAATAATTCTGCAGCAGACTCACACTGCTTGTAAATTAGTGTATTAATTCTTCAACAGTTATGTTAACAAAGACAATAATTATTTGTTTCTAATCTGTACACAATACAGGCACCACAAAAGTACTGCACATTAAGTAATTAGTCATGTTCGTAATGTGAGGCCTGTCACTCATATCTGGAATTAACATTCAGTGCATCTATAGTTTTAATGGTGTTAGTCGTACAAGACTAGAGAATCATTGGGCTGGACTTTGGTCTCCCAGTGCAAATGCAGATCAAATCAGCACATACAGCATATAGCTTTTTCACAGGCAAAATCATTTTCTTCCATTTTCCTGATTCCGCACCATGTTTATTTGGCCTTTTTCATGAGTTGAAGTCCTTCGGTGCAAAATACCCATGCACCTCTTCCATGTTTGGGGACCACATTGTGAAGTCTACAGGAAAATAACATTTCCTTCTAACCTATTTTCATGTGCTGGTACAGGTTTTGCAAAACCTATAAAAGTTGCAACTTCTTGGAGAGCACTGGGAAAAGACAGCTCAGGAATTGGGAAGTTCTAACAGTTAAATGTAAAATGTTCCCACTTAATTCAATGTCACTATCAGAAGTTGTAATGTAATATGGATGTGTTTTAATATAGTGATTCATTATAGGGCTTTGTCTTACAATAGTGTAACCATTTCTTTGACTACCACAATGTAAGCATTGGCAGACATCGACAATTTTTCAATGGAGAAAATGGCAGAATATGTTTAAAATGTAGAATAATGTGTCAGTAGACTTTACTTGTCATGTTTGGTACTTGGATTTAAATATACAATCAACTCTGACTATAAAAGAAACATACAGGTAGTTCTGCTATAGCGCGTGTTTCGTTAACACAAATTGGCTGCAACACAATTGATGAGTAATGGATGCTGTTTGGATAACGCAAACTTTCTGCTGTACAGGTATAGTCATTTTCTGTAGCAATTTACCTATAACGCGATTTTCTATGGCGATTTTCTATAGCACAAGGTTATACAAGAACGCAACTATTACAATATAGGAGAACCACCTGCAGACTGCTTTTGAAAGCTATATTAAAAAAAAAGTATCTATTCCTCTTCCATTTATTGACAGAAAATCTGCTGAAAATGGAAATGACATCATCTTTTTTTTTCAGTTTTAGGCTTTGGTGTAAGAAACCAAAGTTTTGATAGCTGTGACTATTATGAATTCTTAGTTGAGTTCCAAATATCCTTGGTGTATTTGCTCTGTCGATACCTCGGGAATGATTAACAGTTTATTAGGTTGTAATAACATATTTTCCCCTTTGATGTGGTTTCAGAAGATAATGTTATTTGTTTACAAAACTTAATGGCCATTTAAAGGATTAATCTTTTCCCTGTAGAGGGAGGGCATTTTTTTGAATTTTCAGTAACTGAACTTTTTAATAACTATTTCATTGCCCTGCCACAGATTGTTAGTGTCACCTGCACTTAAAATAATTTCCTTTGCTGTTGCGTAGTTTCTGATGACTGTATAGTGGATACTGGGAGAGTGGTTATGGAAAATATATTGGGAACGTGCCATGCATGTGTCATTAAATGGCATGCAGGTGAGATGAAGGATATTAGGGGAATGGAGGTGACATGCAGAAACTGAGAGGAATGAACATAGAATGGGGGATATGAAGGGGCATGAGGTGGTATGTGTGGAATGGACTTAAGGTTGTCCTCTCTCTCTGAGAACAAAGGCGAGCCTCCCAACCATTCTAGCTCTGTACTTACACTTCTCACACACTCTGTTGCAGGTTAAAAATTCCACAGCAAAGTTGAACTCTATGTGGATTAAAAAAAACCCCACAAGTCCTGACAAAATCATACATGAGTCAGGTGTGTCTTTGCAAAGCTGTCAAAGTGCGCAACCCACAATTTCTCCTCCCTACAGAAAGTCCGGGCCAATAATTTAAACGGAAGCCAGTGGGCCACTCTTCGGGATAATCACAAGAAATACTGCCCTTTGTTAACAGAGTAAATTTTCTGAATGTAACCAGACCTAATTCATTGAATAGAAGTCTTGTTACCCACGTTGCTGTAAAATTCAAATTACAGAGAATTATAATAGTGCTAAAATCTATTGCTTTATTTTCTTTATCTGCTCATTCGTTGCTATTTCCTTGTTTCCAACATCACAGGTATATTAGGAACCAATCAATCCCTGCAGCCTCTTTCCCCATTGAATCGTGGCTGATCTGTATCTGAACTCTATTTAGTAATCTTTATATCACTTATAACCTTATGAAGCAAATATCTGCCAATCTCAGTTTTGAAATGTTGAATTGATTGAACCTCAACAGCATTTCAGGGAGACTGCCCCAGATTTCTATTACCCTTTCTGAAAAAGTGCTTTATGACATCTCTGAATGGTTTAGCTCTAGTTTTGACATTTTGTTGCCTTAATCTGGACTGCCTACCAGAGGTTTTCTCTATCTACCCTGCAAAATCATTCAATCATCATAAAACTTTAATTAGTTAACCTCTTAATCAAGGGAAGCTCCTCACTTGATAAGTGTTGATATAATGACACAAGAAATAGTCTTGAGTTTGACCCTTCTCCTACAGTAAGTTAGATAACCTTAGCATGGGTGTATAGTAGGTGTACTGCAACTGGCTTCAGTAGTTTGAAACAAAAGGATGATGAGATAGGCCAACATTCACGAAATTTATTACCCTAAGTCATGCTCAGTACACACTATACCTGCGTGGCTTTCAGATGAAGATAGCATTGGGATTGACTACAATTATTCCTATTTTTGTTTCTGTAACTAATAGCTCTTACCCAACATTGATGCTCAGTTCCTAGCATAATAATTAAGAAGTTATCCCTTGGCGAACATGCCAGATGACCACTGGCAATGTGAAAGTGTACTCAGTTTCAGTCACTGGGAAACCCATTAGGAAAAGGGAAATGAATTGTATCAAAACAGCTATAATCTCTTTTGGGAGTATCATTGGTAAATGAGGGAGGAGGGAGAATAAGACTTTCTCTGGTCATGGTAAATTAGTGATGATGTTTTTCTAATTGTTACTGCCAATGACATCAAAAGCAGATTCCTGCAGAACCAGTTAACACTGTAAAGTTGGCTGCAGTACTTCCTATGTTTTTATGTAGCAATCAGAAGAAATGTTCTTTCTAGAACATTTTGTTGTGCACAATAAGTTCATTCATTCCTCTTGTTTTGTCATACAAAACAATACCTCTTGGTTATGACCCTTCAAAATTGTTTTCTACAATAATTGAACAAAAATATCCAGATAAGCAGCAGAGCCAAGGTTCAACTGAATTCTTTTATTCATCATTTTGAGCAATGTTGCCTTTGCTTTGCAGTGTTGTTTCTCATGGGGGCAGTGCGGGGAATTTAAACAAGAAGATGTTAAGGGCAGCAAAGATGCCGTCAGCCGCTATGGATGCTACTGCTGTTGTGGCTGCCATCTCTTCTGGTAATAGTAGGGAGTGAATTTTAGGTTACTCGCTCGCATGCAACATCTGAAAATCATTTTCTCTTTCCAATACTGACTGCCTATTTCCAAAATTTTCTGGTTTTCAGTGCTCTGGATAGTTCCTTTCAATTTTCAGCTTGGGTCCATTTCTAACGTATTAAGTGAAAGGTTGAGTGGAAAGCCAGGCATGTACATGAGGGAAGAAGGATTATAATGTTGTTGACAGGACATGATGAAATAAAATGGGAGGAGGCCCATTTGGAACATAGGCCGGGATTTTCCCGTTCTAAGTGCGGTGGTGCTGTGCGTCATTAGTGACCCACCACCGCCAACAAGAAACCCTACTGAATCAAGTGCCAATCAGGCACTTCACTGGTCACCAGGCAGGTTTCTCAGTCACTGAACTCCTGAAGTAGCAATGTCCCATCCCACCTAAAGCTCTTGGAGTTTGGCTGCCACTTTATGGAACAGTGCAGCAACACTGAAGACCAGAAGGACCTTCTGGGGGAGCAGGGTCACAACGTGGCAGGGAGACAGGGGAGGTGGTCGGAGACATTGGCCATGAGGTAGCTTTCAGCCGTCACAACACCCCTGCGTTCTGTGCCCCTGATTGTTCCCATATCGAGGTAATGCTGCCACTTTTCTCACCTGCTAGACATGTTCTAATCAACCTGTCCAGGGATGTTATAGTACATCTCTATAGTAGGGCCTCCTGACTCAGAGGTAAGGACACTACCGTGGAACCACAAGAGCCTTCCTCACAGTGGATGAGGTCCTTTTTTGTGGATGAGGCATTTAAATAGTTATTAATTGACCCCTTGGGGACCTTAATTGATGGTGGGAAAGGGGCTGATTCTCCCTGATGCCAACCCATCCGATTACTTGTGCTTCCTGATGCCTTTGGCCCCACCTTTAGGCCAGTTTAAAATCTCCACCCATGTTAGTGACGTGAAGATAAATAAAACTGCTGGGCAGATCAAGAATGCCAGTCTACAAATAAATGTATCTGAAATAGCTTTTTAATACTGTTTAAAATGAGATGCTACTTTTGCCACACAAAGACCATTTGCAATGAGAGGTCCTGCAGGAATCTCAACCTACCTTATAGGCAGTTTGGTTTTTAAAATGTTGAGTTTGTTTCAGTAATGACTTGTCTGACCTGAGGGTGTCAAAGAGGAATTTTCAGCACGTCTTTGTTTCTTATTTGTCTTGGATTTTCTCTTGGGATATTTATCAAGAGATTATATAGCTGCATAGCGGAAACGGTAGAAGCAACCAGCAGGGTGCGTGAGGTGCTATCTAATTGTAATGCTGCTGCCTTCATGTGATGGGACAAGTTTGGTGGATCTGCTGGACTTTCCCTGCCCATCAGTTTTGTTTGTTAATGTGTACGATGTCTGCACGTCACCTCTGCCATGCCTTGAAGACATGCCAGAATGTTAGAGGTGCGAGTTAGACTCTCTTATTGGACATGGTCCATGTCTGGCACTTGTGTAGTGCGAATGTCATTTGCTTCTCTTCAGTTCAAGCTGGAATGTTGTCCACGTCTTCTGCATTTAAGCACAAAGGTTAGGATTGCATTTAGGGTGGCACGGTGGCTCAGTGGTTAGCACTGCTGCCTCACAGCGCCAGGGACTCGTGTCCAATTCCACCCTCGGGCGACTGTCTGTGTGGAGTTTGCACGTTCTCCCCGTGTCTGCGTGGGTTTCCTCCGGGTACTCCGGTTTCCTCCCACAGTCCAAAGATGTGCAGGTTAGGTAGATTGGCTAAACTAAATTGCTCGTAGTGTTCAGGGGTCTGTAGATTAGATGGGTTATAGGGGGATGGATCTGGGTGGGATGCTCCAAGGATTGGTGTGGACTTGTTGGGCCGAAGGGCCTGTTTCCACACTGTAGGGATTCTATGATTCACAAACTGCTTTTGTACCTGAGGAGTTGTATGAGTGGTGCTGAATGCTCATTGTCAGCAAACATTCCCTTCTTTGACTTTATTATGCATGGTAAGTCATTGATGAAGAAACTGAGGATGGTTGGTCCTAGGCCACTACCTTGAGAAACTTGTGCAGAGATGTCTTGGAGCTGACATATTGACCTCCAACAGCCACAAAGATCTTACTTTGCTAGGTATTACTCAAAGCATCAGGCAATTTTTCCCCAAATTCCCATCGACTCTAATTTTTCTAGGTCCTCAGTGCCACATGTGCCTTGATGTCAAGAGCAGTCACACTCATGCTCTTGGGGTAATGATATAATGCTGTGCTGAGTGTGGGATACTTTGATCTCAGCTGATGTCATCTTATCTGTCCTTGGAATACTAGATACTGGGACAAGGTTCCGAAAATGAGCTAAAGTACACTATTCCCCAAGACTAACATCAGTCCACCTCTCTCATTTTTTTCTTGTGGATGATAACAAACCCAATACTGGAAAAAATAAATTCCGGTTAATTAAAATCCTGTTAAAATATTCAGGTTTTCATTCCAAATGTATTTGCACACTCTGGTCCAACCATTTTGAGATATACTTTTGAAGGTATTTTAATTCCAACTGATCAGACCACAAAAATTAACTCTTTTCTGCTCACAACAACACTTCTCAAGTTTCTGGTAGCTCTCTGTGCACTATAATACCAGAAATAAGGCTTTAAATTCAAATCTCTTAATGTTGTCACCTTTCCAATCTCTGTAAATTCCTTCAGCCTTCACCTTATATTCTAACCCCAATTTCTTCTTGAAGGAGATGTCATATGGCTAATGGTTAAGCAGGGTGGGTCGATACCCACTGAATTTTGGATGAGTGAGAGGTGATCTTATTGCCATGTATAAAGTTCTGATGCGGTTTGTCACATTTGATGCGGTAAAGAGGAACTTTTTCTCTCTGTGGTTAATCTTTGAAGTTGTTTCCCCAGAGAGCAGTGGAGGCTGTATCATTGAATATATTCAGTGCTGAGCTCTACAGATTCTTGATCTACAAGAGAGTTGAAGGTTATTGGGTGGGAGGGGGGAATGCAGGCAAGAAAATGGGCTTTCGGCCACAATTAAATGAGCTATGATCTTATTGAATAACAAAGCAGGCTCAAGGGGCAAATAGCCTAGTCCTGCTCCTATTTTGTATCCTGTTAAGTTTGTCAGACCATTGGCAGCTGTGCCTTCAGTCATCTTGGTCTAAATTTTTGAATTTCCTAAACCTCTCCATCTCTTCTCTGCTTTAAGACCATGCAAATCTTTTATGTTGGATCAAGTTTTTTTTTTTATCAACAGTTCCCACGTCTGCACCTTTTTTTGGCTTTTTAGCAATTTTTGTTGAATTAAAACTTTTGACTACTTTAAGCAGCTATATAAATGCAATTTGTTGTTATAGCAGGTATAAGAAGAAGAAATATACCCTAAACTCATGTTCCTTCCTATTCCAGGTCTCACATTTTTAAATTTAAAAATATCTTTTTGATTAAGCAAAAAGTAAAGATGTTTTTTCCATCATAGGTCATAATCAACCAGTCCGTGTTGTTCAAGCTATTTATGTGACATGTGTTCCCTCCTTCATTTATAGTAAGCATGATCATCAGCACTTCCACCACCCTACTCCTCACTCATAACCTTATCACTTCCACCACTCTACTCCTCACTCATAACCTTATCACTTTCACACTTGACAATACTTGTGCTATCTCAATAGTCACTCAGCTTTTATTCAAAAACTCTGCACTCATGCTTCTTGTCATTTTTTGTCTCATCCATCATCATCACCATTCCCTTGCTCCTCACTGACCTTGACACTCTCCTTGTTTCCAAGCATGTTAAAATTCAGACCCGTGTTCTCAACCATAAATTCATCTACAATTGGCCCCACCCTGTCTATCCACTGATTCTGTTCCTTTTATTAATTCCTCTCTCCTTTCACCAAGTGATTGCTGGTTAAACTTTTGATCTTGCTTCTGTGGTACTCTCCTCATTTCACCTCCTCCCTTTCGAATTGCCTCAAAATTCCATTTTTTCATCCAGTTTTCCATCTAACTCGCCAGCCTCTCATTTCCTTATGTGACAGTCATTCCCACAGCCTTTGTCTGAAGTGCACTACAGTGTTTCCTACACTTGTAGATATATCGTACACACCACATAGTTGTCATTGTGCCCAGAAAAAGAATGTTCCAATGTGTTGATGGGTCGGGGGGAGGAGTCAGTTTAGTTCTTGTATTTCCAATGTAAAGCATCACAGCAATCACCTTCCCATGGTTCTGAAAAGCATTTAGAATCATGGAATCCCTACAGAGTGGAAGCAGGCCATTTGGTCCATCAAGACCACACTGACCTTCTGAAGAGCATCCCAACCAGATCTATAACCTTGCATTTCCCACAGTTAATCCACACAGTCTGCACATCTCTGGACATTATGGGTGATTTAGCATGGCCGATCCACCTAACCTGAACATCTTTGGACTGTGGGAGGAAACTGGAGCACCCAGAGGAAACCCACGCAGACACGGGGAGAATGTGCAAACTCCACACAGACAGTCACCCGAGGGTGGAATCAAACCGGGGTCCCCTGGTGCTGTGAGGCAGTAGTGCTAACCACTGATCCACAGTCCCGCCAATTTAACAGATTAAATCTGATCTGGTAGATTAACCTGAGTGCATAGCTCTGAGCGCGGGAGCACTGTACCATGCTTGGAGGTACCCTGTGTGTTGGTCACCGTCTGAGAGATGCCACTTCTCTTTGATCCATAGCATACATTGCAGGCTTGCAGTTGTTCCAGTCAGTTGTCACCAAGTAGAAAATGGTCTGTTCTTTACAGCTATCAACCTTCACATTTATAAGCACACGCTGAAGTTAAAAAAAGTCCCAAACATCTGTGACAACAAGGTGCAGGGCTGGATGAACACAGCAGGCCAAGCAGCATCATAGGAGCAGAGAGGCTGACGTTTCGGGCCTAGACCCTTCATCAGAAAAGGGG
>NC_063333.1:127067223-127100458 GCF_021869965.1 Rhincodon typus
ACCAGACCCGAAACGTTAACTCTTTTTTCCTTCACAGATGCTGCCAGACCTGATGAGCTTTTCCAGCAACTTTGATTTTGTACCTCACAGAAGTTGCCAGACAACTTAGTAAAATTGAAAGCAGAAGCTTTACAGTGGTGCGAAATTCAAATAGCCTTGCTTTGTAAAAAGGAATAGTCATGGACTGAATTCATATGTTCCTCTGTACTATCATGATCAATATTTGTATGTTCAAGGTGTGTCTTTATTTGCTACCAGTGTGTCCCAATTAAATAATACCTTTTGCATGCTTTCTATGAGGTATAAAATAAAGAAAAATATTTATTATGATAAACTTTAATAAGTGAGATTTCATTCACTCATCTCTCACATGCACTCACTCAAAGATAAAAATGAGGATAAAATAACATGGATGCAACTTATAATTATCTTAGTTCTGTTTTGTGGCAGACCTATTGTTCCTTAGATGGAAGTAATAAAGTGAAAGTCTGGTAAAATGAATTATTCTCATTAAACTGTTTCATTGGTTTTTGGTGAAAGTATCTTTATCAACCAGTAGTTTCTCATGATTTTTAGGAACAGACATCAAACATGGCTGTCTTGTCATGTAACTTTCACAGGTTCAGAGTCTTTTATCCAAAAGTTGACCTGTCTGTCACCCTGTGTTGTTATCAAGAGTTGGAGATAGTCAGTCTCTTGGCCTCTCCACCATTGTGAAAATAGTGGAGGTGGCTGACATCCACAAGCTCTGTCCCTGAACACAACACCTGCAATCTTGATGGGCCGAGAATGAAAGTAGGTTGTGCTTCAAACGCGTGTATTTGCAAAAGCAGCCACCACTATAAACCAACAACTGCCTCAACCCATGTCTGATTTTCATGACCTACAAGTGTAAAACATGATGTATGTATAGTAGACCTGTTTGGAACAAGTTTGAACTTTGCGGATTCCTTTGGAGAGGTACAGTAACTCTTTTAGATATGATTTAAGGATATCTTTGGGATGGTAAGGTAGGCTTTGGGAGGAGTCAGACACCCTCTTGAGAGAGATCAGATGCATTTTGGTTTGTTAAAATGTTAAACTGTCAAATGCAACTGCAAGGCTGTCAAGACATTTAAATCCCCTGCTCTTTAAATATTTGGAAGAAAAGCCATTTGGAGTTTCACTTAAACAGCTGTTTATTATTTCACTCTTCTTCTTAGACACAAGCCTGAAATTTTTACGAGATCGTGCTAAATTTCTGATTTTCACAACATTCCATTATCACAGTCAGATGTCTGCCATATTTCAGTTTGATTGACAGCTCCAAGTGGTTATAGGCTCTTTGAAGTTGGTCTAAACATCCAACTATTTACTGTTGACAAGGAATTCGGCATTTGAAAGAACGTTTGTTCTTATAATGGATTGCGTAGTTGAAGGAGTGTACAATGAATGGATTTTTATGAATGAGATTTTTTGAAATATTCTACAATACTAACTTAGCACTTTATTTTGTTTTGCATCAACATGGGTTCTGAAGTTCATCCATAGTGGACACACATGAGTTGGTATGGTAGGTGTAAGGGCAAAGGTTGGTATGTGGAGGACATCATTGGTAATAGAGAGTAATGAGGATTAATGAAGGAGAGCATAGGCTCATAAATTGCTGCTATAAGGGACCATTGGATGAGCAGGGTGTCATAGGTTAGCGTGAAGGTTATGAGGTGCCATGATTGGCTAGGTACAGACACGAGGTCACATAGATTGGTATTAATGGGTATGGATAACATAGGCAACGAGTCCGGTGAGTGTTGGAAGGTGGTTATATGACTTTTTTTAATAAACTTGACAGTGCCAGTGCACCAACTCAAGCCTTCTGCCCAGCCTGCCTCTTCATCTGAAAGACTCGATATTCATTCTGGGGTTGCCTGCACTGACTGTCAGAGAACACGGCCACCTGGCCTTGAAAATTTCAACTTCTGGGGCACTTTTCCCAAGTCAGGATTGCGAAGGTGGGAAATGTTCAAACTGCGCTGTGACCTAGGAGAGAAAATTCAGACCTTCCTTCGTGTTTGAATTACCTATTCGATTCAGAATTACCATTTTGGATTGTTTTGAGAAAGGCATTGATACAAGCGAAATCTGGTGTGTTCCTTTTGTTCCTTTGTTAGACCTACCACAATGTAGGTGACCCAGGGTGGGCATCTTTTGCAGTTTTTTGTTCAGTTTTAAAAATACAAAGTATTGTATAAAATATAAAATCCGTAATGTACTGGAATATGAAATGATACACAGAAGATCTGACGTATCGTTTAGAACTTTGAAACACTGGTAAGGCTGGAAAAGCTAATGTCTGCACTTTACAGCAATTGAGGTTTTAGGAAGGTTGAGATGTTTTTAAATTTGCTACAAGCTACCAGAGTACTTCTTCAAGAAAGTGATTTAAAAATAGCGTTTTAGAGATGAATGGCATCTTTAACCAGCAATGGCTGGCCAAAACATTTTAGAACTGTCCCACTCTTTGCTTATTCATACTACCGTAATTCTGTAACAATACTGATGGGCAACCAGGAACCAGAAATTTGGGTTTTGTGTGTTTACTTTGTTCCCATTTTACGGTTTTGATGAACATGTGTTGTCACCAGTACACCACCTGAAGGGAAAAACTGGCATTCCTCCCATGCCAAGGCCTGCAGTGCTTGCTAATATAACGCAGTAGTGGCTGTGGAAAATGATATACATCCAAGATGGAATGTTAGAAAACTTGGAGCTGCCTGACATTTCTGTTACATTGCTGCTTTCTGTAGTTGGTAGATGTAATCCATTTGAAAAGCCAAGTGGAATCCAAACATCCTGCAGAGATTAATTCTTCCTCCTTCTGTGGTCCAGGTTGTTCAACACTGATAATCCAGAAATTTTAAAAAATTTTTTTAATTGTTTAAATTTGGTATTAATACACCTTTCCGAATCCCAGCTGCCACTTGAGTTGCAGTGTGTCATTAGACAGTATCAGCTAGTGTTAATGTCCTGCAAGATTCTATTGCTTTACCAAAATATCATCAGACTTTTCAGGTTTTTATTGATACATGGTACATTTTTACCCAACAGTTCTGCAGCAGAAATAGGTAGCGAAACCTGAAAGACAATGTGCATGGGGAATCTAGGAAGTATAAAGGGAAAAAGTTTAATTACTTTCTGGGAGAATTGTGTCAAGTCACGTATGGCAGCCATTAAACACTCAGGTGCATGAACGTTTTCAGCTCCTTTAAACCATTTCCTTGCAACTTGGAGAATGAATTGTTTTTTTTTTGTAAAATGTGGATTCGCTAAATGTTGGCCTCATTTTGAATTTGATTCATATGTGTACCGTTACCTTGGTTACCTTTATGAAATTGACCTTTCACTTGATGAATCTACCGTATCAAGCGCAGTTCAGGATCCAGCCAAGATAAATGGGATTTTCTACTCAAGTTGAAAACTTATTTCCTGAGGTTTTTTTTTCAATGACATACGCACCTGCATGTTCAAAAGTCTGGAACTTTATTAATATATGATTTCTTTGTTCTCACTGGTTGCAAGTCCTTCTCTCAAAAGCCCTGTCGACAAAAGCAATAAACTACTTTCTGTGAATTCACAGTCAATCACCCATCAGCCTCTGTGATATCAAATTAATTTCATTTGGAGGTGGACTGTAAAGCTGAAGCCTTTTTTTTTCAAAGAAATTGGAATAATTAGTGAATTTATCTAAGTATGAAGGTGAAATTCACCTCAAATTAAACATAAACTTCAGCTGTATGGAGACCAGAGAAGCTGCACAGATGTGACACTTGTACATGCATGTAAGGCAAAGCAGCGTGAACACATGAAGGAGAAATTAATGGAAAGCTGTGTTAATGGGGTTAGACAAAGAAGGATGGGAGTAGGCTGTGTGGAACATAATCCCCAGCATGGACTAGTTGTACTAACTGGCCTGCTTCAGTGTTGTGAATACTCTGCAAAGCTCTGGGATTGTTCCCTTTCTAGTAGAGATTGATAAAGAACAACTTTGACGGCATTGTGGAGAAAATGGCCTGTCTGATAGGAAAGTCGGTAACCAGAGCACATCAGTGTAAGATCATGAGCGAAAGAGCAGGAGGGGTGACAAGCTGACTTTTTGAACTACAACCAGCTATGATGATCTGAATGGGATTGAAGCAGAAGTAACAGTAACCTTAAAAAAGCAAAATTTCCAAAGTGATGGGGAAATGGGACCAATTGGATAGTTTTTTCGAAGAGCCGCCGCATACAATGGGCCTCCTTCAGTTACAAGAGGAGCTTGTAGAACCTGCACAGGAGTTAAAAGACTGCATGGTGCGTTGTAGATATTTTTAAACAAAATGTTCAGAAGTAGTCTAACACACCTCTGGAACAGGTGGGACTTGAACCCAGGCCTTCTGGCTCAAAGGTAGGGATACTACCCCAACACCACAAGAGCAGTTCATTTTGATTTATTTGCTTATGAGAGATGAAGATGTGCTCAACAGATTAAACCGAACTTGCCCCCTATGTACAGAGTTTGGCTACAATAGTATACACTGACAAAATCTCCCCCAGCCCCATTAAAGGAAATTATGACAATTAGCAATAGTTTTCAAAGAGGCTAGAGGCATCTGTCTCTGCAAAAGAGAGGCACCTGCTTATTTAGCTTGAGCAGCACAATTCCACATCATTGCAGGCTCCAAGAATTACCACAACCAGCCTAGTGATTAAATCCATGCCATTGGTATCATTCTACACCACACTGAAGAAGTACCGTGACTTTCTGTCCCATAGTTAACGGCACCATTATGTCCATAGAGTTGACAGCACAGGCCAGATGGTGATCATCTGTTTGAATGTTGATAATGGTCCTTCTAAGCTCTTGGCTGGAAGTCCATACCTTGTTGTTTTGACTAACTACGTAGCTGAGAACTCATTCCAATTGCTGCAGGCAGCCATCCAACTTCAACCTGCAGCTGTCTGATTAGATATTGTGTCAATATCCTGATCACCAGGCTTTGCCGCTGCCAGAGATGTTTCCAGTTTAATGTTATATGCTAGAATCATTGCCATGACTGCATTTAACCACATTTTGTACAGTTAAATTATGAAATGCGCATTGGTGAACCTACTTAAGTGAACAGGCTGCATGTTACCAGATACAGTGGCCTTCGGCCCCTTTTTTCAAAACTCAAAGCCATGAACATGTCATCAGGAATGATATGGGAGGAGAAGATAAGCAGGCATACTCACCTTGTTATGTTTCTAAAATATTAAGCTATAGTCACTAAAACCTGTTATCAGAGCAGAAGAACACCGTGTCTCCTTACTATGCTGCATATAAAATGATTCCTGCCTTGAAATCACACTCACCTTTGCAATGCTTTTTCTCTTGCAGGATAGAGCCATTGTTGCATTATGCTTATGTCTGTACTGGTTTCCTTTTGTTTTATTTTGCCTTACCTTGTGGCCTTTATGTTCATTTGCAACTGCACCTCTTGTGCCAAGGTTTGCCAAATGTAACAAAATAGAAAAAGCACAATTTTGAGCATGGGCCTCCCGCTCTGTATAGTAGTTCTGGGTTGAAATCCCACCTGCTCAGGAATAACATCTCTGAACAGGTTGATGAGAAAATATTTACAACTATAACCACTGATTCTGCAGATCAAATTGTGGGCAATGCATTTCCACCTGAGAGCGCTGATTGCCATTGTACTTAAATCTGTCTTAAGGGTTTTGATCGATGTGTATTCCACTGCAGTACATGCTGGATTGACCAGCTGGCCTACAGTTAGGTAGGTGTATTGATCTGGCCAAATTCACCTGTAACCTTTGGCAGAGCTTGACACACTGTAAAATTGCTGTATGAAACGCAGGCCACATCAGATCCGAATACCATGGCTCAGTGTCTGAAGGAATACTGGATTTGGGAGTTCACTTGGCAGTCCATTAGTACTTGCCTCTGCTCATTCATTTTCTGTTACTTATGCGTGCTCCCTTCTAAATAATTTGCCTTTAAATAGTACCTTTCATGTATCAAAATGTTCGAAACTGCTTCACAGGAACATTGTCAAACAAAGATTTGACACCAAGTCACATAAGATATTAGGGTAGGATATGGTAGGTTCAAGAAGAGTCTTAAAATTAGGTCAGAAGTCAGAACCGAGGCGTTTAAAGGTATGACTGTCAATGATATATCAATGAACTTCAGAGCTGTGCAGGTGAGCAGAAATTTCTGAGGGTTGGAGCTGAGGGAGATTAGAGTGATAGGGCTGGGCAAGGCCATGGAAAATTTTAAATTGCTACATGTCACTGTTGAAATGTAAGATACTGGGAAATGGTAGGCATAAGCTAGACAATCACCTCAGCAGATTGGTTATGATGAATAGCAATAAGATCAGCTGAATGATGTATTTTACAAAGCTGTCAAAGTGAGAAAATTCCTTGGACAAAACACAGCAGGACAATGTGTGTTATTCTGTTGAAGTTGTTACTTATATCTGTGTTTTAAAAAATCTGGGTGAATAAATCTCCACGCAGGCTAGGACCTCCAAAAACATTTATTTTCCTAGCTCCTCCCTCATCTCGACCCTGAATTTTCAAGTTGCTTAACTCATTGTGTGTTAATTGGTACATTTTGGATTAGAATCAGGGACTTAAACCACAGAAGGAGGGCATTTGGCCCATTGAAATCTGCATCAAATGTTTTCCTGTATTATATATCCCTTCACACTGGTTATGTCAAGCTTTCTTGAAGTAGATTTTTAAAAACAAAACTTTAAATGCAATAGCAAGAATAGTGACACTATCACTAATGTATCTAACCTGTAATTTATGTGAAACTGTGGACATACAGCATGCAAATAAGTTGCATTGAGAATGGTTGTTCTGGCTCTCAAGATTTACGTGTAACATTACAATTGTACCTGTGCATTCGTGGCCACCTGTGGATACATCTATGTTTACTACCCAGCTGAATGGTTGCTTAAGTACTGTCCAAACAGACTTAGTGATGTTGGATTATGGTTAGAATTAAGTGTTGCTTAGACTCAATGTAAGCCCATTAACCAGAGGAAGCAAAGAAAAAAATACACTAAACTTCCTAATCTTCCCGAGTTTGGAAAATCTCTTTCTCATGTTTTATCAATAGTCATGTATGGGTGAAAGTGTATTAACTGATTGCGATTACTACAACCAGGACTTGGGCACATATCCAACTGCTCCGCATAAGGCCTTGCCTGCTTTAAAAGGCTATTTTCTAGAGCTGGAAGGAATCAGCCCACTGCACCCTTGTGTCTCAGTCTCTTATGGACTTATTGGTAAGAGACAGGCCGCCATGATGTTGTCAACAACTACGCAATTAATATATCATGCCACCTACAGAATGGTAGAAGATGAACTAGATTATTAGTCCTTCTACATCCAGCAGTTCCTATGTTGTGCACCTTCTCTGCAGTTGTAATACTACATTCTGTCACTCCATTCTGTGACCTAATGCTGTTTGTACATCACGATCTGCCTATAGAGCATGCAAAACACTTTTCACTGCATCTCAGTTGATGTGACAACAATACATCAAATCTAATGGAATATAAAAAAGTGTTTTTACCTCTATGGTCAATGTTGATGGAGGTTTCTTTGTAACCTCATGTAAACCAGCCCTAAGAAACACAGAACAGTCATTTAATGTAGTCTCTCACAGGAAATCTCAAACTTTTGATCTCATTTCCTACCTGTGCATTGCCGGAAACTGTCATGGCAGCTTTGGTTCTCCATGTACTACCAATAGCCTCTGTAATATCAAATCACTCGTTCAGAGAACCTCACCATTGCACAGCAATATCTGCACACATTTAGGGATGGTTGCTGTAGGAAAATGGAAATGGCAGCTTGTAAGAAAAGGACTAATTCAGTTACAGCTGTTTAAAGCAAATCTCAGTGAGTGTTTCTCTGATGGTCAGGGACACTTGGTGTTTCCTTTTATTCTTTATCACTTACAAACTCCACACCCAACCTGTTCTGTTCCAAAATATTCCAGAAAAGCTCTCAAATTATGTCACAACCCGCTTGAATAATGCAATGGAAATCCAGCTCCAGCATTCCTGCAGTCATCACAAATATGAACGTTTCATCAAACTATCCAAAGCCCCTAACTACCTGAATGCAAAACCCAGGTTAAAAGAAAACACTCATTAGGTCACCAAGCTTAACAAGAAACCAACTATTTATTGCGAACTGATCATTTTTAACAGATGACAAATGCAAATTACTAATTTAAAGCTCACAATATCTGACATTCTGTCCCTTTTAAAAATTCATATTTGCATACAAAAATAAAATGACACAAATACCATGGGTGGAAAAGGAAGAAAAGAAAGTCAGTGAAACACAGTCCTGGCACCAGTCTGGGTTACAGGCTGAGATGATTTTCTTTAGTACCTCTCTGTTACTTTTCAGTTTAATGTGGAAAACAAGGGCTGAATGGCCGTTTAAGGTTATTACATCCAATTGTTTGCAGCTCCTTTGAGCATCTCTACAATGTTTGCTCACACAGTGTGAACCTTCAATATAAACTCATACACTATCCTCAGCTTGGAAATTTTTCATTCTGCTCAGTTTGAGTTCCATTTAAAAGGTGTTATAGAGTCATAGAGATGTACACCATGGAAACAGACCGTTCGAACCAACTTGTCCATGCCAACCAGATATCCTAAATTAATCTAGTCCCATTTACCAACATTTGGCTCATATCCCTGTAAAACCCTTCCTATTCATATACCCATCCAGATGCCTTTTAAATATTCTTATTGTACCTGCCTTCATCACTTCCTCTGGCAGTTCATTGTATACACACAACACCCTCTGCCTGAAAAAGTTGCCCCTTAGGTCCCTTTTAAATCTTTCCCCTTCTCACCTTAAACCTATGTCGTCTAGTTTTGGACTCCCCTACCCTGGGAAAAGACCTTGACTATTCACCCTATCCATGACCCTCATGATTTTGTAAACTTCTATAAGGTCACCCCTCAGCTTCCAACAGTCCAAAGAAAACAGCCCCAGCCTATTCACCCTCTCCCTTTAGCTCAACCCCTCCAACCCTGGCAATATCCTTGTAAATCCTTTCTGAACCCTTTCAAGTTTCATGACATCTTTCCTATAGCAAGGAGATCAGAACTGAACACAGTATTCCAAAAGTAGCCTAACCAATGTGCTGTATAGCCACAACATGACCTCCCAACTCCTATGCTGAATGCACTAACCAATAGAAGCAAGCATATCAAACACCTTCTTCACTATCCTGTCTACCTGCAACTCCACTTTCAAGGAACTATGAACCTGCAACACCCCCCAGGACCTTACCATTAAGTGTATAAGTCCTGCCCTGATTTTCCTTTCCAAAATGTCGCTCTCACATTTGTCTAGATTAAGCTCTATCTGCCACTCCTCGGCCCATCTGATCAAGGTCCTGTTGTACTCTGAGGTAGCCTTTTTCACTGTCCACTACACCTCCAATTTTGGTGTCATCTGCAAACTTACTAACCACACCTCCTATATTCCCATACAAATCGTTTACATAAATGACAAAAAGCAGTGGAGCTACTTGCTTTATAGTTGCTTTCAAGGGCAAATCATTCAGCTCAGGCAAGTTTTTCATGGTCTCTCAGTCAGGCCCTGCATGAAGTTTGCCTTAAAATCCTTATTGTCAAATTTGTTGCTTACACAAGAGAAGGAAAGGGATTCCTCCTAAGCTTTTAATCTGTAGATTTGAAAAATATTGATGCACAATATGAGAAACAGCCAACATGTATTTATTATCATCAATTTTCAACGCTGCAGCATATTCCCTTTCGTGAGCTGTTGTGCTGCAAGTTTGCTTACAGATCACTGGCCTGATCCTGTAGGATTTAGTAGGCAACGAGAGCTGAATGGCCATCCATGTTGATGTGTACTTGTTATTAATGCATCACATTAGCCTCTCAATTTCTGAATAAACAGATGTAGCCTTGGAATATGAATTTTTACCTTACCCAACGGAAATCAACGCAATTGTCAGATTTCTTGACAGAACCTGCTGGTTATATAATGCTGGTGAAGTCAATGATGCCATAGGGTTTTGAATTTTATGCCACGATCTAGAACACTCTTGGAATGGTAATGATAGTGCAAGTTGAAGATTTGACACAAGTTTCAGTTTTTTGACATCCACTGTGATTACAGGTCTGCAGCTTCTCTCTGTGCAGATTATGAGCTTATCAGCGATCTATGTGAAGGTTTCCAAATGTGGCAGGGTTTAACAGCAAAAACACAGACAAAACCACATCCTTGAAACATTTGAACATTAGAGTCCCTGACATGTTCGCATTTATGGCTGCGAATATCAACTTTTGCCAGCGCCATAAGAATTGGTCACAAAGATGCCACTTAAATATGCCAACTTTGTTTTGCAGTTTAGTCCCAGCAGTTTAAAGGCTGTGTTGATTTCCAGTCAGGTTTTCAAGGTCTTCAGCAAAGTCGGGCCTTCAGGGAGGTTCAATCAGCTTAAATTGAGACTTCAAGCAGGTTCATTCAACAACTGTGTAAAGTGGCAAATTGCATTAGCACAGAGGCATATACTGTAAGTGCTACAGACTATGTTCTCTGCTGGACATTTGTAGCGAGGATAACTGCAACATAGGCGGTTCTTTCAGACTGCATTGAGACAAAGCATGTAACTTAAAATCCAATCCATACTGATGAAATGAAACACAGTAGGATTGCTATGTTCTCTAAAATAAGATCATTTGATTGAACTGAAAAGGATAAAATTGCAGATAGTATGTCAATCAAAGACAGTGAGACAGTTCCAACACTACTTCAGTATAAACGCATCATAGCAAGGAAATGTGGAAGCAAGCAATGGCAAAGCGGCACTGGTAAGTGAAAACATCCAGGAGAGAAATACTTGCTATTACTGTCAGAGAATGGAGGACATGAATGCACTAAAAGAATGAATGGGTCATCAACTAGAAAATTTGCTTGGCTTTAATTTCATTTAAGATGAATATTTACCCCTCTTGTAATCACAAATGCTGAAGACAGTTTGCATTTAAGGAGCAGTGAGCAGAACTGACCATACAGAAAATGTCAACACTGGGAGTGAAGAAGAGAGGGTTCCAGTATGGGACAGTATTCAAGATCAGAATGGAAGCGCAGTTCTAAGTGCAATGGGTTCTGGAGAGCAGCATTAAAGCCCAAGACACAGGATTTTGTTGAAATATTTTTAATGAACAAAACAAACCTAATTGATCAGTCAAATTCAATGGAAATAAAAGCTAATGAAAGAGATGTACGACTGGCTTGCAGTTCAAACAAAGTCATGCTACACCCACAAAAGAGTGATCCAGGAGCTTTGTTTTGGTGGTGCAGAAGATATCACACTTGCACTGTATGCAAAAGGACTTCCATGTTCAAATCTGGGCAGAAATATCACAAAAGTTTCAATATCCTTATGTGAGGGCAAGATTGTCTGAGAAAGATTGGTTTTGGTACTGGATTCGAAACGTTAACTCTTTCTCCGCCCACAGATGCTGTAAGACCCGCTGAGTTTCTCCATTTATCTACATTTGCATCACGGTGAGATATGTGTTCCCGTTTTGAGGGGTTTTGTGGTGCAGTGGTAGTATCCCCATCTCTCGGCCTGAAGGCCTGGGTTCAGGTTCCACCTATTCCAGAGATGTGTCAATACATTGTTGGAACAAGTTGATTTAAAAAAAAACCAAGAGTAATCCAGGAGGATTTGTGTTTAATTATTTCTAAATATCTCTGTACTCATGATGAGTTAGTTTCTGTTTCAAAGAGGGTCAGAGAGATGAACATTCATGATGGCGATTATAGAGGCTTCTTCATGATTTTATTGACAGCTAAACCAATGCCTCAGCAAGTTTATCCAGTGGGCAGCTGAGCACTGTGGACTGGGAGGTTGATTCCCAGTTTGCATTGAATTTTCACTTTTGTTTTGTGAATGATCAGGTTGTATCAGGGGATGTTGCAAATGGGAGTAATGAGGATGAAGCAGACTTGGCTTCCTGTTCCTGCATCCAGTATAAATATCCTGCAAACTCTGCTGGAGTTATGCACAATGAGTGAAGGCCAGATTAGCTTAGGCTGCAATGACCTAGCAGTCACACAGCCTTCTACCACTCAGCTGGCAAGTAGGTCAGCATACTGTGGGGTAACTTGTACTCATGGGGAAATCTACAGGAAGCAGGATGGAGAAAGTTAGAACATCTAGAAGAAAAATAAAATCCAGATTGATTCTCAATCAGTTTTAAATCAATTTTAAATTCTCAAACCTGTTCTTGCATCTTTCTGTGGCCTCACCCCACCTTCACCAATGCTATGAGCTGGAAAGATCTCAGCGCTGCACCAGTTCTGACTTCCTATACATCCATGATTTTCATTGTTCCACCATAGACAGCCATGCCTTCAGCAACCAAAAAGCTTAGCTCTGAAATTCTCTCCCTTAACCTCTTTGCCTCAGTATATCCTCCTCATCCTTTAATAGGCTCGTTAAAAACTATCTCGAACCCAGTTGTTAGTCGTCTATCTCAATATCTCTCTATGTGTTAAATTTTGTCAAATCACGTACTTTAGGACCTTGTACTGCATTAAGATACTATTCAAATGTAAGTTGTTGTACTATTGTGTCCATGAGCTGGCTTGCTATTTATAATGAAGGACGTTAAATGATATAACAGTTTGCACATGCTGATTTATATAATTTTTCTCTTTGTATTCTTGCAGTTCAACAGAGGATTCCTTTCGCTGGCACATACAAGGTAAATTCACTTTTTCTTTTTAATATTCTTCCCTTGAAGGGGTTAAATGTTGAGAACCTGCCTGGCTTCCCCACCCAACTTCCCCCTCTTAATGGATGGCGATTGTAAGATGTGAAGTGTTGGTTGGCATTCCTTGCTACATCAGTGCAGATTAGCTACCCAAGGTTAGCTTGGAGCTAAAGGAGATTGCAAGGGAAACAGAACACTGCAGCCTCTTGCACTGGGACTGTTCCATTGGCAGCTTCTCAAATTGTGACTGAAAAACTGACACTAATTGGGCACCAGTGCCAACTAATGATGTGCCTGGGTGCCATTTATTTTTAGATAGTGTTTGAAAGGATAAATGCTGCAGTAATTTCTCGGAGACAAAAGCAGGAATTCTTTCAGCTTTCTTCAGAGTTGGTCAGGCTAACAGTACATTAATTGCTCCCCTGTTCTCTACCTTCTTTTGAATCGTATGCATGCATACCTCAGATGCACAGAAAAGTGCGGATGATGAAATTGCCAGTGGCTTGGAGCTAGTGGACTCCTGCTTGAGGTCCCTTCAAGAGTCTGGAATACTGGACCATCACGAATACACTTCAACTGAAAGTAAGAGTAATTTGATTTAATATTTAGCTAATTGCTGTTCTGAAGAAGGGTCACTTGACCCAAAACTTTAATTCTGCTTTCTCTCCACAGATGCTGCCAGACCTGCTGAATTTTTCCAGCAGTTGCGTTTTTGTTTCTGATTTCCGGCATCCGCGGTTCTTTTGTTATTTTTTGTTTACCTCATTACAATTTGGGTAGTTGAATGAAATGCTTACCATCAGCTCATTCACTTAGGGAGCTGCTATGGTCACATTCCTGAAAGGCCGCAAGCTTCAAATTACATTGGCTAGACAAAAGACTTATTAACTAATTAACGTCTTCTCTGCTTCAGTGACAAGTCTGTTGACTGTATGCTGTCAAATAATTCTTTGCGCAGGATCGAACCCTCTCTCCCAGAGTGCCTCACACATTAATGCCAATCCAGAAGGGTCCTACCAGTACTCCGGCAGTTACCATAGCAACCAGACCCTCTCCCGAGGTGACTCGAACACATCGCAGCTCTCTGGGAGGACCTCCAGTGGTCAGATTGGAGCAGGCGTCGGTGGTCATAACTACAGCCAGGTACACAGTATAAGTCTGTAAGGAGAATGAGCACTTTAGAAGAAAGCACAGGAGGAAAAAAAAAGAACTTGGCATTTAGCTGGCACCTTTCTCAACCTCCCACACATCCCAAAGCACTTTCAACTTCCAAAGTATTTCATGAGTAATTTGCCCTCTTGTATTGTAGGAATTGTGGAGACTGATTTGTGCATGACTAGCTCCCAAAACAGGATTGAGATCAACAACTAGGTAATCTTTTCCAGTTGTGTTGCTTGAGGAATAAATAACTCTTCTGTTTTTCTTCAAAACAGTGCCATAGGATTTTGTTTTTGTCTGAAAGGGCAGGCTACACCTCAGGCTAAATCTCAAACATCATGGCATCTCTGATAGTGCCAGTCTCCATCAGTCCTCCGTCAGACTCCCAGCCTAGACCTGTGTAGAAATTATTGGAGTGGAACGTGAACCCTCGGCCCTCAGACTATGATACAAGAGTTCTACTATTGAGCCATAGCAGACAACTGGGCAGTTGAGGCATTCAGACCTCCTGTTCATAACTGGTGCAGGTATTAAAGGGTTTAATGTTTAACATCTTAGAAGCTGTAGGGCTACTAATTGTTCTTAGGCATACTCTATGAGCTGTGGGCCAGCACTTAATGTCAATCCTTAATTGCCCTTAAGGTGATGGTGAGCTGCCTTCCTGAACTGCTGCAATCTACATTGTGTGAGTACAATCAATTGCTGTTGGACGGACATTTTTGTAGAACATTGTTGCAACTGAGTAGCTTATTAGGCTGTTTGGAGGGCAATTAAGCATTAAGTGCATTATTGTGAACACTAAAAAGATGGCAGATTTCGTTCCCTAAAGGATAATAGTGGGGAGGCAATGGCCTAAAGGTATTATCGCTGGACTGTTAATCCAAAGAGCCAGATAACATTCTGGGGACCTGGGTTCAAATCCCGCTGTGGCAGATGGTGGAATTTGAATTCAATAAATGTCTGGAATTAAGGGTCGAACGATGACCGTGAATCTGTTGCCAATTGTCAGGAAAAACCCATCTGGTTCGCTAATGTCCTTTAGGGAAGGAAACTGCCATCCTTACCTGGTCTGGTCTA
The DNA here is from genome assembly GCF_021869965.1 of Rhincodon typus. Lineage (NCBI taxonomy): Eukaryota > Metazoa > Chordata > Chondrichthyes > Orectolobiformes > Rhincodontidae > Rhincodon > Rhincodon typus. The sequence goes on from NC_063333.1 coordinate 127,082,280, forward strand.
CATGTGATTCCAGATCCACAGCAACGTGGTCGACTCTCAACTGCCCTCTGGGCAATTAGGGGTGGGCAAAAAGTGCTGGCTAAAAGCGATGCCCTCATCCTGCAAATGAATAAAGAAAAAGAACTGGTTAGTTGAAACCTCTAGATTGCTGATCGAGTCACTAAGCTAGGTGTTCCATATAACCTTCTGAATTGAATTGAATCGAATCATTTATTGTCACATGTATTCAATATTCATAGAAGCCTGACAGTGTGGAAACAGGCCATTCGGCCCAACAAGTCTATACCGACTCTGTGAAGAGCATCATACCCATACTTACTCCTGTACCCTAACCCTGTAGCCCTGCATTTCCCATGCCAACACATCTAACCTACACATCCCTGGACACAATGGACAATTTAGTGTGGCCAATCCACCTAATCTGCACATCTTTAGACTGTGAGAGGAAACCGGAGCACCTGGCAGAAACTGACACAGAGACAAGGAGAACGTGCAAACTCCACACAGACAGTTGCCCGAGGCTTGAATTGAGCCCAGGTCCCTGGTGCTGTGAGGCAGCAGTGCTAACCACTGAGTCACCGTACCGCTCAATATAAAATATAATGAAAAGAACGAAGAAAATTACAACAGAGGAACAGGCCCTTCGGCCTTCCAAGCCTGCGCTGATCCAGATCCTCTATCTAAACCTGTCGCCTATTTTCCAAGGATCTGTATCCCTCTGCTCCCTGCCCATTCATGTATCTGTCTAGAAACATCTTAAAAAACGCTATCGTGCCCACCTCTAAAAGATTATACTGTTGCCATGCATTGGCACTGTTCTCATTAACTTAAAGTAAAATAAAAAATAAAGAAAGATAACTTAAAGAGAGTTAAACCTCCAGCTGATCCAACCAGCCAAAGTCTTTTTCTTTCCCCCCATTTCCAGGGTTTTCATAATTAATGAACAAACGTGATAAAAGGAAATTTCAAAAAAAGTTGTTTTTAACTACCTATGATTTTTCTGCCTGGTCACTCATACCAGAGTTCAGGAGATCAAGCTTTAATTGATGGAGATGCCAGGGTAAATAATGCTGGGGGATTGCCTTTGCATTGGCTGATATACATCAGCATGTACTGAGAACAGTATATGTATTATTCTACCTAACCCAAAAGAGAATATACAGAGCCCAGGATCCAGAATGTGATTGAAATTTCTAGCAGGCTGGCCAAAACTTCACAGTGAGCAACAGAAGTTTGCATTATCACAGGAGACTGGAAAACTCTCCCAGGAAGGTAAAAGGAAAGCTCTTCATTCTCCCAAGCAGAGATCATAGCACACTGATTTTTCTCAATTATTTACCTCCTGTATAAGTTCTGCAACACTCCAACATTTTCCTCTTACTTTTCCCCCACTTCCTTCGCCCCAACATTTTCTCTGTGCCTTCTTCAATCTTAGTTCTGGAATTCCTCCGTAAATCTCTCCACTTCTCTGTCTTTTTAAAATTCTCCTTAAAACTTGCCTTATTCCATTGTTTAATACCTCATTTTATGTCTTGGTGTCAGTTTTAGTCTGACTGCTTAACTGCAAAGTGCCTGGAGATGTTTTACTGTGTAAATCAACCCTCCGTAACTTTTCAGCTCTTTTGGAAATCTGTTGTCCTTATACTTGCATCAAGTCTTGTTGAACTATCACCTCTGGTTTAACAACCTACAGTGGATTTTGTACTGGTCGTGTCTTGAATTTGCCAGTCTCATCCTTGTAGTCAAAACCCTCCATGGCTTTGCTTCTCACCATCTCTGTAGTCACCTCCATCTTCCAAGATTCCACTCCTCAAATTTGACCTCTCGCACATGTCCCAGCTACAGAGCACAGTGGCTCAGTGGTTAGTACTGCTGCCTCACAATGCCAGGGACCTGGGTTCGATTCTACCCTCGGGTGACAATCTGTGTGGAGTTTGCTCATTCTCCCCGTTTCTGTGTGCGCTTCCTCCGGGTGCTCCAGTTTCTTCCCACCATCCGTAGATGTGCAGGTTAGGTGGATTGGCCATACTAAATTGCCCACAGTGTCCAGGGATGTTCAGCCTAGGTGGATTAGCCATGGGAAATGTAGGGTTATAGGGTTAGGGTGGGGGGTGGTCAGAGTGGGATGCTGATTGGAGGGTCTGTGTGGACTCGATGGGCCAAATGGCCTGCTTCCACACCGTAGAGATTCTGTGATTGTACTTCAAGTGCCTAGGTCCTAAGACTTAGAATTCTCTACCCAAGCCTGTCTCATGTCCTTTAAGGTGTTCCTTTGAATAACTGTGTCAAATTTCTATTTGACGATGTGCCTTGGAATGTTTTGCGCTGCTAAAGGTGCCATATAAATGCCAGCATTTGTTGTAACTTTGACTCAACATGCCACCCTCTAAAGTAAAATTTGTCTGTCCCCCTCTGCTCCAGGCTAACCGAGTTGGTGACAACAGTCGTACTTCAGGGTCAGACAGTTCCCCATCCCACTCTGCATCGCAGTCAAGGGAGGCTTTTGTGCCAAGCCAGGGGAGTGCGTTCCGCCTGCCCGACTCTCAGCACCCATCTTCAGTCTACTATGTCAGTGCCACACTTCCGGCTCAGAGGGTGAGCTCTCCCATGTCCCTCCAGCGGACAGGCTCACCACCGAAGCTCCAGCGAGCGGGCTCGGCTGCGGAAAGCAGTGTCTACAGCACTCAGCGGCTTGCCTCCCCCAAGCAAATGGCGTCCCCCAGCCGGCTCTCCAAGTCCTACAGCACCAGCTCCCCGGTCAACATCGTGGTGTCCTCGGCAGCCCTGTCTCCCTCGCCCCCAGCCATTGCCGCCACCTCGCCCGCGCACCAGGCCAGCTCAGTCCAGCCCAGCTATGCCACACTCTCGCCCACCAAACGCCTCGGTCATCCATCTGATCCATACGGCAAACACCCGCAGGACCTGTACGAGCGCTCTACTCTCCAGAGGCCTGGCAGTCTGGCAGGTAATTCAGTTTGGCAGATGGGCACCTTTATCATCACGATAGATGTTTCGCTGTTTCGGAGAAAGGATATTGGAGACAATGCAGGGAGGATTTACAAGATTGCTATCAGAACTGAGGCCGTCCATCAGTCTGGAAAAGCTGGACTGATTGTGGCTGTTTTCTGTCGAGGGATATTAGATGTTTACAATTATTGAGGGATTCAATAGAATAGTCACAGAGAAGATCTTTCCACTTGTGGTGGAATGTAAAACTAAAGACCATGTTTATAAGATAGCCACTCTCATGAATTTGGGGGAAACTAATTTACTCCCTTGAGTGATAAGAATGTGCAACTTAGTATCTTATGGGATGGTTGAGGTGATTTACATATTACACAGAGTTTTACATTGCAGATTTATTGGTGGCTGTCTTTACATAATACCCCCTTGCCAGATAGAAACATCTTCTTAATCTTTATTCTATCATAATTTAAAAGATCCCAGTGCAAAGAAAATGGTGAGGTCACTCAATACATTTAAGAAAGAAATGAATAAATTTCTAGGTATTAAAGTTGAAAGGGATATTGAGGAGGATGCAGGTAAATGGTTTTGAGGTAGACAATCAGTCAGGACCATATTGAATGATGGAACAGGGTGAATGGCCTACTTAAACTGCTATAATCTGTGATTCTGTTTTTTCCTTGTGGGCTATCTCTTGGTCCTTTCTTGAGAAATCAGTTCCAGTATTTCCTGACAATTAGTTGTAACTTCTCCATTCTGGTGACATCTTTGTAAATCTACTTGCTGTTTTCTGAAATGTTTCGATATCTTCTTTGTAATGTAGAGACCATATTTGGTATAACCTAAGTTTTAAATGATAAAGCATAACTTCTTTGGAATATTTTCCTCTTGAAACAAACCACAATGCCATGTTTGCACTTCTTATGGCTTTGTTTGCCATTGCTGCACATTTTAATGATTTATACCACTAAATCCGCTTGTTTACCTTCCCATACAGACAGTTAGATTCCAATGAGTAAGCTAGTTTCTCACTGTTATTACCAAAAATGCAACATAGCATTCATAACAGCATGGGGTAGCATGTGCATGCATTTAAATAAGAGTTAAATAAGCATGAAGGAGAAAGAAATAGAAGGACATGTTGATTGGGTTAGATAAAGTAAATAGAAATGGAGAAAACCTGTGTAGAGCATAAACATTGAGCACAGACCTGTTCCTGTCCTGTAAAGGTCAGTACTATATATTTTACTTATATGTAGCAAACAAAAGTTGCTTTTAAGAACAGTGTCTTTGGCATAATCCAGAATGGTAATTCTAAAAACTACATTTGGTGAACCTTCCCACCATGGCTGCCAAAGGAGCTGTTGTGCAGAATGTTCTGCAAAAGTCTTAGGTGCCTTAGGTGATTAACAATATTAATGTAAAAGTCAGAAATGTTATTTTATTGTTACTGAGTCAGTTATGTTTGTCTTTCAATTGAATCCAGAAAGGAATTTTTTATACAGCTTTCCAAATTAAAAATGCTTTGACATGATTGATATTCATCACATTTGGTTACAATGTTGCAGCAGTTGCAGATTAAGGTTGTGTTTGATTAGGTTGTGCAGAGTCACAGCTCCTGTGCTATGTTCTGTGAGGTGGTAGAAATGGTTAGAAGGTGCTGGGGGGAGGGGTTTGGTGGTGGAGGGTTATGTTGGTAATTGGGAATAACCTCTTAATTTTAATTTTTCTGCTTAGCTTCTCCATCTCCACATTCATTGCTGTGCTATCATTGAGCCTGTTTTCAGCTGCCCAAGCTCTAACCTCTTGAATTCCCTCCCTAATACTTTCCACCACACTATCTCTGCTCCCCCAAAGTTACTCCTTAAGACCATCTGAAGAAGTTTACAGCAATAGGGAAGTGCAAAGCCCTAGATGGATTTAACCAGAAAATCAAGTCATTCCAAGACCGAGAACCAATGTAGCACAGTGGTGACAGATGAGTGGAATATGGTTGTGAGTTAGGATATGGGAGGGAGAGATTTGGAAGAACAATGAAGTATGTCACTGTGGGAAGAGTAGTTGATTCATATTGTCATCCAGGACTGATCTATGTGCAGAGTAGCAACACTTAATGGCATAGGAGCAAGATGAAAACCTTGATGCCCAACTATGTTGGTGATGAATGTCTGTGCCAGGGACGAAAGAATAGGCACTTAGCAGCTCAAAACAAATTTTTCAAAACATTAGCAAGCGCTTTATTCACACATCTGTCTAAAATACTTTTCTTTACTCACTTACCTTCAGCATTAAGAGATAACAGGAACTGCAGATGCTGGAGAATCTGAGATAACAAGGTGTAGAACTGGATGAACACAGCAGGCCAAGCAGCCTTCCTGCTCCTCTGATGCTGCTTGGCCTGCTGTGTTCATCCAGCTCTACACCTTGTTATCTCTACCTTCAGCATTAAGCTACCGACATAGAAAATATTATCAGGAGAAGGCCACATGACCCCCCAAAAAAGCTGCTGCAGCCTTTCAACATCAGGATGTGAGTTATAAGGAGAGGCTGGATAGGCTGGGACTTTTTTCACTGGAGTATAGGAGGTTGAGAAGTAACCTTATAGAGGTTTATAAAATAATGAGGACTATAGACAATGGCAGGTTTCTTTACCGTAGGGTGGGGGATTTCAGGACTATTTTTAAGGCGTGAGGAAAAAGATTTAGAAAAGACATAAGAGCTTTTTTTTATTCAGAGAGTAGTTCGTGTGTGGAATGAATTTCTAGAGGAAGTGTTGGCTGCGGGTTCAGTTGCAACGTTTTAGAGACATTTAGATAAGTACATGAATAAGAAATGTTTGGAGGGATGTATGGACTAAGTATAGGTGGGTGGGACTAGTTTAATTTGGGATTATGGTCAGCATGGACTAGTTGGTCCTAAGGGTCTGTTTCCGTGCTGTATGACTCGTAAGACTATGTCTCTATCAACAGGCACAGAGTCGTTGCGGAGGGCGAGGGGATGGCAAGTTCAACAAATGAAAATTCTACTTTTCCAATCAAACTTTTATTACCTTGTGGACAGTTGTTTCAACCATTCACTCAGAATTGAGCCTTGTCCAAGCCAATATAGATGATGCTTGTTCACTATCCTTTAACCTTAGAGAAACATACTTCATATTGAGAAACTCAAAATAATAATTTTTGCATTCAGCTTTGGAGTCCTCGGGAGAGAAGGAGTTCTGCTAGGATGATAACGGAGGGTTTTGCAGGATTAATTTATGTGGACAGTTTCTATAAAATTGTCTTGTATTTCCTTAAGTTTAGAGGATTGAGGACTGACCAGATCAATCAGTTTGGAATGGCAGTAGGATGGATAAGAGATTAAGAACAAGGGAGCATAATTTTAAAATTTGAGTTAGACTCTTTCACCAGTGGAATCAGGAATCACTTATCAATACAACAGTAACAGAAGTCTGGAATCTGAACTTCAAAATGATGGGGAAAATTTATTCGGTAAGGGTATCAGTGATGTGGAAAATGGAGTTGAGGTGCAGCTCGACAATGGCTTAATTAAGTAGCAGATCAAACATAAATGGGAATTGAGTGTCTTATTCCTGTTCCAAACATTCCTGTGTCTCTGAAAGCATTCTGCCACTGTGACCTACAAAATAACACCTTAACAGTCAAATGCCAGAACCACTGATCTTACTTTACAGCAACGAGCACATTTCCAAAGCACTTTGTCTGGCTGTATGGCATTTTAGGATATTCAATGTTCATGAAATGCCATATATGTATTCCAGCCTTTCCATGGGTAAATCTTACCGTTTCTCTGCTGAGGTATCTTTTTGGTTACAGAACACTAGAACAGACATGACGAAAATAGCCTGTCATAAAAAATCCAGGAAACTCCACTGATCCTCCCGTTTCCTGGAGAAGGAAGATTGCAAAACAGAAAGCTGAACAGAACAGGAAAAGTTCAAGACAATAGCTTGATTCATTTGAGCTAATTACTACTGGTTGTATCTCATTGTCACCTCTAATGCAAAATACTGCTTTAAGGAGCACTGTAGCTGTATTAGCCTTTTACTCTCACCTCTATCTCTGAGTCAAGGCCATGGAATTGAGCCATTAATTTGAGATATTTGTTATATGTACAGCTCAATCATAGCAACTGGGAGCCTCCTTCACCGGTTAGTATGAAATGACCTTGCTCAGAGTTCATATCAGGGTCAGAGCTGTTCTCTAATGCTCACTATTGCATCTACATTGCACCCAAGCATCCTTCGAAAGTAGTGCTTCAGTCCAAGAAAATAATTATTTGCACAAATTTGTTTTTGTCAGAGCCTGGAGTGCAATTCAATTTACTCCATCCAAAATATGCATTACCATGACTGGAGCTGCTGTGCTTCTGCAGACTGTTCCAGTGCTATCATGCATAAGTCGACCCTAATACTTTGATATTAATCCATCTAACCAATATTGCCAATAGAAGATTAAATACAGACATAATTACTGATATAGAAGCAGACGTTTTCTTGTTCTTGCACGTATATTATCAAACACGCCCACACCAATTATCTCTCTCAAATATACATACAAAGTGCCAGATGTGTAAATTCTATTCTTTTATTTCCCTCACATGTACATGCAAGTTATCTTTTATGTGCACATGTGCATTCTCAATTTTGTCTGTGCAGTATCTCACACATGTTTCTGTCTCGCTTCTTCTCTCGTCTACATTTTACCGTGCAGATGTATATTTACTCACACACCACCTGTACGTATGTATGTAGGTATCCATACATAGCTTTCAAATGAAAAGGAGATACTTTTAATGGCTTAAAGTGTTTATGCTTCAAACATTGTTCAACGTTGTGCTCATCATAATCGAACCGAATACTTCCCATATCAAGCCTGCCAGGTCAGCTGTGATGCAAATGGATTAACTCACTCAACTCTGCCCTGCAATGCCCTTTGCATACATACAGCTACTTGCTTTCTTCCTGCCTCTTTGTTGATTTTCTACACCGAGCACATTGCCCAGTCTCTTTGTGATGTAATCAGTTATTACTAATTTAATCAATTGATTTGCTCCCACCTCCATTCTGCCAAGCGTTTCAGAAGTGTACTGCTCTAATTTGTTTTGTCTTCTCCCTCCCCTGGTACAGGTATTCCTCAAAAATATGACCGTCTGGCTTCTTTTCATGTTTCCTCAATTACTGCTCCCTCAATTCGCCTTAAGGGGGTCCACCAGAGCAGCATCGTGACAACTGGTTTACCAGATTCTGCTTGCCTCTTGGTTGGCACAGCATGCCATCCGTTTGCTTGCTTCCTATTACAGCATGGCTCAAGTCAGTCTTTCAGAGGCCAAGCTCTTTCTGGGTACTCCATGGCACCTACTAGTGAATGGCATGAATCTGCTTTTCATGTTGTGGCTTATGTCACAAGTGTCCGTTTCATTCCAGTTGATTTTGTTCCAGTGCTATGAATCACATGTCAAATAATCCATGCTGGCCACAGACTCCAGTGGAGGGTAGAATTGGGTGCCGTGTAAATCCAGGGACTTTTTCAATTTTGCCAGATAACTCCTGAGCAGGTTGGACTGACATCACCATTCCCACCCCACCCCACCCCCACGCTGCCACTATTTTAGGATTGCTCTCTTATTTCCTAACAAAGTGAAGAATGGGACCTTGGTCTCACATCCATCAAAGAGCTGTGCAGGCTCAGAATCTTGTCAGCTTTTTATTTTCTGTTTATATTGACTGTGGGTCTTGAGCTCTCAAAGTGTTGTTTTCTCTCGTGCACCACAGCCAGTTCCCGTGCCTCCTACAGCAGCCAACACAGCCACCTGGGCCCAGACCTGCGCCCGCTGCAGTCTCCAGAGCACCACATCAACCCCATATACGAGGATAGAGTCTATCAAAAGCCTCCTTTGAGGAGCCTAAGTCAAAGCCAAGGAGACCCGCTGCAGGCATCATTTGCAGGAACATATCGCACTAGTACAGGTACAGTGACGTATATAAAGCTGTCGTACTTGTCACCGAGCTGGACTCTATCACGCACTGTATTTTGATAAGTTATACACCTGATGCTCCTGCCCCTCTCCAAAGCGTTAACATACATCACAGCTCTTAATGAAAAGCCCACACCTAAAACAAAAGCATGAGCTTGCACTGACAATGCATCCTTGCTGACCTCAGGACATTCCAAAGCACATCATAACAAATTCAGTAGTTTTGAAGTGTGAAGTTCTATCATGCTGTAGAAAATGAATTTATATGCAGCAAGGTCCCACCATCAGTACCAAGACAATGACAGTATCATTTAGAGTTATATAGCATGGAAAGAGACCCTTCGGCCCAACTTGTCTGATCCCAATCTGTCCTAGTCCCATTTGTCAGCATTTGGCCCACATGTGTCTAAACCTTTCCTATTCATGTACCCATCCAGATGTCTTTGAAATGTTGTAATTGTGTCAGCCTCCACCACTTCCTCTGGCAGCTCATTCCATAGAGGCACCACACTCTGCATGAAAAAGTTACCGCTTAGGTCCTTTTTAAATCTTTCTCCTCTCACCTTAAACCTATGCTGGATACTTTTGGTCTCCCCCATCCTATGAAGAAGACCTTGGCTGTTCACCTTATCCATGCCCCTCATGATTCACCCTGTTCATGCCCCTCCGCAGAAAAGTTTTACAAGGATGTTGCCAGGACTGGAGGGTTTGAGTTCTAGGGAGAGGCTGAATAGGCCGGGGCTGTTTTCCATCATTTGTCATCATGATGTTGACTGAGGGATAAGTATTGGCCTGGACACCAGGAAGGACTCCCCAGCACTTCTACAAATAGCAACACTATTATTTTTAACCATTGGAGAGGACAGGTAGAGTGTGCAAGGAATGGCAATCACTGTTACTTATTGTCCTGTAGATGCTGAAACCAGGCCCCTAGTAGCACACCTATTGGTGGATAAACATTTATTCTGGATCATCAAGTTATTTTCAAAAGCTGCTGCTGGTGAAATTTGAGTTATGGTTTAGTTTTAGTTGAATTAATGAGCAGGAAATATAAGCAGCTTGTTCTATGACTTCATTTGGGACTTTTCAGCTTCCATGGGTGTGGCAGTTGGAATAGCTTTCAGAAAAATAACAAATTAGCATGAAAGTGTTATTTTATTGCCGTCAAAAAAATGCAGTGAGAGTCAAATGTATTTTGTCTTTAAAGCCATTATTATTCAGCACTGCCTCAAAGCCCATTTACTTCTCCAAAGTCGTCTTAGTCCAAAGATGTGCACGTTACGTGGTTTGGCCATGCTAACTTGCCCAAAGTGTCCAGGGATGTGTAGTTTGGGTGGACTAATGAAGGAGCAGTGCTTCAGAAGCTTGTGATTTCAAATAGATCTGTTGGACTATAACCTGGTGTCATGTGACTTCTGACTTTGGGGGGTCCACCCCAGTCCAACGCCAGCACCTCTACCTGGATTAGCCATGGGAAACGCAGAGTTACAGGGTTAGGGTAGGGGGATGGGTCAGGGTAGGATGCTATTCAGGGAGTTGGTGTGGGCTTGATGATCTGAATGGCCTGCTTCCACGTGATAGGGATTCCATGATTCAGTGATTCTGACCTAATATATCAGGGAATTAATAGTCCAAATCCTATAACTGCTGATATTGGTCACCATTTATTTCACAGAGCCATTATTTTAGTCCAGTTTGAATCCACTAACTCATCCTGGAGCATTTATCACATCACCATCCACACCCAAGGATCACGCTTCCATGATCCTCCATGATTGGTTTTGCAAAACTTTGCTTTCCCACATCAGTCATGCAAACTGATAACAACTCAGCAAAATGTGTTCACAATGATTCTTCAAAAAACACACAATTTTTTTAATACACTATAATTTTTCTCCCTTGGTTGCTTGGAATTGTCCTGGAGATTAATCTTCAATTCCTGGAGTCTCCGAGACAAAACTTGGAGAGATAACAATCTGAAGTAGAGATGATTCAGTTATGTGTTGTGTCTTGCTTGTTCTCACACCGATATTACTACTGGCTCGTGTGCACTAAGCTGAGCGAGATGACCTTCTCTCAATTATAGTAGATGCTGAGTAAAATTTGCTGTTGTTGTTTAGAAACAGCTTCGCACAGAATTTTCAGGCCAAAAAGGCAATCAAAAATTTGATCATTCAATCATCAAATCACTGTTCATGTCTATCAGAACCATGTGATGGTTTATAGCAGCAAAAGAAATTAAATACATTTTAATGGCCCAAGGCATTTCACAGGAAAGTAAAAAGGCAGAAATTGAACTTGAACCAAAGAAGGAGATATTAGGATGAAAGCTTGATCAAAAAGATAGGTTTTGAGGAGCATTTTAAAGGAGGAAGGAGAAGTGAGATGGTTTATGGAGGAAGTTTCATGGCTAGTTTGTATCCAACTGCATATACCTGCCTTAGCTCCATATCTCTGGATATACTCATCTAACAAAAATTACTTTCAGCGTCATTTAAAAGGTCTATGATCTGTCTTTATGCTCTGAAGAAACAAGGAAAGAAAATTCCTGATTGATTTGACTTCTTCACAACGTAAATGTGAAATGACAGGTGGAATCATTCAGGTCTACCCCAAGCTTCCAAAAGTGGGAAACGTGCATCCATGAACTCAGCTATGTGTATGAAACATGTGGCTGGCTGTGTGGATTTCTTCCTTCAGACTCCAGTGACAGTAAACTTCATCATTAGCTTGGCTCCTTCATAACCAAGCTATTTTTTCAGACACTCACAGTGGAAGTGGTGAAGTTTGACCCTGTCAACAAGCCTGCTTAAATAAGGCAGCCACACTGCTGCCTGATGCCAACCTGACAGTTTCAGACAACCAGAAATTAACTCATCAGGGACTTCACTCAATGTCCAAGAGAATGTTGGTTATGTGGAATGAAACTTAAGGGATGTGATTGTTAGGGACAAATCCCAATCAATGAAAAAAGGAAACTAGCAAACGGGAGAATCTTAATGATAGGGTCAAGGGAAACAAGGAACAGTGGAAGCCACACTTTTAGGGTAGACAATATAGCAGGGTAATTATGTGCTCTGGAGCAGGAGAATGAATAGGCAAATTGAATAAGATGTGGTGTAAGGCAAGACTGGACATGGGGACCCAGATGGGAGTGGGATCAGGAAAAAGAGCAGGAATAAGTGGGAAATTGATAGTGTAGTGGTAATGTCATTTGTCTAGCAATCCAGAAGCACAGGCAAATGGTCCAGGGATGTGGATTTGATTTCAAACTCAGTGAAAATCTAGGATAGAAGGCTAGCCTAATAGCGACCATGTAATATTGGCAGGGGATTGTGAACTAATCAAATGAAGAATTTACAGCCACCAACTCTCTGATAAATCATCTTGCATTAGAATGCATTGCAGGCAGTGTGCTCTACAAATGGGAAGGGCCCTGGATTAGAAATAAAAACAAAGTGTTGGAGAAACTGTGGTAGCATCTGTGGAGAGGGAAACAAAGTTAATGTTTCAAGTCCAATATGGCATTTCTTTAGGCCCTAGATCTGTTTGCAAGTGTTTCTGCATAGCACAAATTGAGGGAATTGAAAGACAATCTGAAAAATACTATTGCGTGAGCACTCAGTTAAGAACTTAGCTCTGAAAGGAAACACTGCAGAATCAATTCTTCACATCAACATCCCAATCATGTCTCATTGTTCATTTAACTCTGAAAAGAAGGTTACCTAAAACTCATCAACAACACACAATGATAACTCACATTCACAAGGGCATGAAGCATTCAGTAGCCAATGGCACATACCCTGACAGAATGCAGCAGGTCATGCATCCTCTTAGGGCACTAGAGCCACATTCTCTTGAGATGCCTGCGCAACCACCTCTGAGCGGGCTACTTTTGGTAGTCAGGATGGCCTCCTATTGCCATTCCTAAAGCTGAGAACCTCCCTTCTTTCTTGGACAGCCTGCAGGAGCAACTGTAAGGATGCTAAAGCATGACATCACATTTTTTCATAGTCTGTGACATCCCTGAATGGTTGGGGGTAATGAGCAGAAGTTGCGTGAAGCTCCATGGTTGCAGAGAGTGAAGCGTCGTGGGCTTTCCTTTGAGCTGTGATGTCTGGAAGTTAGGGTCCCAAAGGTCCTGGCAGGAAACTGAACCCTCTGATGTCTGTCCCTGAAATTTGGTGTTTTACTCATATATACATATGTAATGAGATGAGAAAAAAAGTCATTGCACAAGAAAACCTAAAAGGTACTTTCTGCTTTTAGGATCACCTCCACATTAGAACATGGTTCCACCTATAGCACTGTATAGCAAAGTAGAAGAATATACAGGGATTCACTCTATTGTAGTGAGTTTGGATGATCTTATCTAATTTCCGCATTGGGCACTGACGTGGAAATCTCACATTGAGAGACTATGTGATGGTTGACATGGAATATGGAAAAAACTGTCAAACGGTCCACCTTTGGGAGCTATCCTGGGATTAAAGCTGTGATCTCCACCAGAAATCTTCACAGAGTTGAGTCCACTTTGGGTTAGAAATACAATACTGTATTAATGCACCTCCTGGCTTGCTATAGTCCTATGACAAAGGTTTTCGGCCTGAAACTTTGACTTTCCTGCTCCTTGAATGCTGTCTGACCTGCTGTGCCTTTCCAGCTTCACACCTATAGATTCTGGCTTGCAGCATCTGCAGTGCTTATTGTCCCTATAGTCATATAAACATCACCATGAGGCACTCACCATACAGCCAGCTGTATAAAGACACAATGCAAGTTAAACTGCTGTCCTGTGATCTAATAACATTTTTTCCTGGTTTACCTTTGACATGACCCATTTCCGTATTCAAACCACACTCCTGCACTGAAAAATTTCCAACCTTGATGTTGCTTTAAAAAAGGGACACTTCCTTGTTATCCAAGCATGCTGAAATTGATCCATGACTGTCATTGGCACTGATGTAACATTGTCCCATAATTGCAAATGCTAACAGGGTAGATGACTCTTCTGAATTTTCTCCTTCCATCTAGGGAGAATAGTCTGTGAGGTTTTTTTTATATACAAGTTTTGCCTGTGATGAGAAGCATCCATTACATATAAATAAATTATTTGACTTGAATTGGAAAAATCACTCCTGGCATCAACACTGATTTGTCTACTGTGCCATGGAATTAGGGTTGGGCAGGAATAAACCCCTTTGCCAAAAACAATCGCACGTTATATCTTGGTCAGTTTGCAAGATTAGAAAGAATGCAACCAGCCAGTTGAAAATCTCCCTATTACAACAGGGCAACAGTGAAGTTGCATTGGAGCACATCCAATTTCTGAAGGATGGAGTACAGCCTGTGTCCCAAGCTGATGATATGCAGGAATTCTTCCTGACTGTTTGCATCCTCTGGTTTTCTGCACTGAAGTCATCTTCCTATAGCTTCTGAAAATTTGGCCATTGTGTACTTTGAAAGGAAGATTATTGTTTGTCTAAGTTCCATTGCTGTTCATTTTTGGAGCAATGGGTACAATCTGACAATCTGTTCCATTCAGTAACCCTACGTACAGCACTCCATAAAGGGGCCCTGGGAACTGAGTATTATTACAAAGTGAACAATTTCAAAGATAAACTAAAGGTATAATGCATGCCGTGGGCAAGTTCTTATCAACGTTAACTTTAACAGCAATGCCTATCCTTTGCTGCATCTTTATGATATCAACAGCTGTGAGCCAAGATTGTGTTTCTCAGCTGCTCTCAAGCTCTTTCTCAAGTGGAGCATTTTCTCCCAGTTCTCTGCCTCAATGTACTTAACAAAACCTGATCAAATTCAACTCCAGGCTTCTCAGGCTGCAGGCTACCCAAGGGATAATGAAGATGAACTTTGGATAGACACATTCTTAATACTGTCGTGACATCTCCTCTTTGTGCTTGATAAACTATATGATCTCTAGGGCTTCTCTAAGAAGACAGCTGCAATTGCCTCTTCCTTATGCGGTATCCCCCTCGTACCAGAGCTTAAGTATCTGGCCTTGGGTATACATAGTTTTACAGTCTAGGGATGAGAACACTGTTTGGTGATAACAATGAACAAACATCTTAACACTTCAGCTGCTTGAATGTTTTCACTTTCAGTCATTCATTACACATTATTATTTTTATTGAACATGCTGTTTTGTGTGTACTGATCAGATAATATAGTGATTATGTTGTTAGATTGTAACCCAGAGAGCTGAATGAATAACCTAGAAAGCACAATGATCCTTCAATTGCAGTTTGTGAGTTTTTATTCATTTTTGTATATCTGAAAGTAAAAAAAGACAAATTAATGTCAGTAATAGAAACAACGAAGTGATTGAATTGGGTCCATTGGTTCAGACGTGTCCTTCAGGAAAGGAAACATGGGATCATTGAACTCAGGAGCAGGAGTAGGCCATTCAGCCTTTCAAGCTGTGCTGTGCTATTCAGTAACATCATGGCTGATCTCGTTGTCGTTTTAACTCCATTTTCCTTTTCATAACCCTTGGCTCCTTTGTTTACATGTAATTTTACTCCCATGCCAGCAGGGTCATCTCTTAACTACCCGCTGAAATGTCCCTGAAAATCAGTCCATGCAAATTTTTCTGAGCTTTGCAGTGTAACTCCTCCTGTTTTTGGCACCCGGTGACTGAATAAAACATGTCACGTAAATACACTTAATCTATTGGATGAGACAGGTCTGCCCAAAGATTTGTTCATCGGAAGTGAAGTATCATGATTACTATATTATGTGGGCCAGCTGCCGACGCCATTTCACAGCCTGAAACATTATGTTGAATGAAAGCTGCCTATGTCAGGCCAGGAGCTTGCATTCTTTATCTTCAAATGATTGGTATTGCATTTCTGATTATCCCAGTAGCAGCGATATCTGGACAGCAATTGAACATTTTTTTCCAATGATTCAACAGATTGGCCACTTTAACTTGGAGGAAAATCACTAGGAAGCCCCCATGAAAAACCATGAAAGCCATTTATTCCTGAAGTTAAATCAGGTTCTAGAGGAAATCTTGGCCCTTGACTTTTCAAGTTGATGTAAATGAAAAACACACTCAACATAAGACTGCATGAAAACATGGGATCAATGATGGTAATAGATAAGTTTCTCTTGAATATTTAGGCAGAGGTTAAGGAGAATTCCTCACACAACATATTAGTATTGTTATAACCACTTGTTTGATGAGACGGAATTTGAATATTGCTACAAAAAGACATATTTTATTGAAACATTTCCTCTTGCACTCATCAAGACAATTTGCAAAGAATACCAAAGTAAAGGGAAAACAAAATTTCTATTTTACTGGAGGAGTCAAGGACTTTTCCTAGCCAAGTGGCACTCTTTTTTTCTTGCAGGATAAATGTTGTTTTCCCATTACTTTAGTATTTCTTGTGAACTGTCCTGATGAGTACAGGGCAATAACTTCAAAATATGTTATCTTTCAGCAATAGTCATAATATATTTGTTGAAATATTAATTTCAAAGAATGATGAGTTCTAACTTTTCTTACAAGTTTTCCCTGTAATTTTTATTTCCTTTATTCACTGCTTCTGATATATTTGTTATAGAGGGGTTGAAATGAATGTTCCCTAAATTGATAGGGATAAGGCAGGAAAGTGCTGGCATTGCAAGATTTTACCCATTATATTGAATTGCAGAGCAGGCTCGTGGTGCTCAGTAGCATACTCCTGCCGCTTTTTCTCATGTTATTTTGAAACAAAGGCAAAAATGCAGTTGAAAATTACTGAATGAACTAGGCTTTAAAACAAATTAGCAATTGGAGAGAGTTGACATTTCAAGTTCAAAGAGTCTTCTTCAAACCTCTTCTTCAGATGCTGTCAGACCTACTGAGTTTCTCCAGCATTTTCTGTTTTTATTATTGGAGATTGCCAACATCCACAGTGCCTCGCTGTAATTAACTTAGCAATTGGTTTGGACATGGACCTTTCATGTCTGGGACCTATGCTCCATTCCATTGTGGGCTGATGTCATCAAGTATGCAACGTACCGTCTGTATGATTCCCATGTGAGAGCCATTTGGTTAGGCTGAACTTAGCTCCAGGTGGGAATGATGTTGATATCTGTGGAACTATCCAAGATGTCAGGAAATGGACAATGTCACATGGAAGTGCTACCTTTTTTGGGTGAGGCCTGAGACACTTTGAGGGGCAAATTAGCTGGATGCTTAATTGTTGACACTGACACCAAGTTCCATTGCTTGGCCAAATGTGCCTTCTCTAGATGCAAACCAATTGCTGTAATAAATGGAAGCAATTTAATGGATGAGTGAAGGTGCAGACAGTCCGTTCAGGTTGCCCTGTAATTAGAAAGGATAATATTAAGCTGGAGAGATTTCAGAAGAGATTTACCAGGGTGTTGCTGGGAATGGAGGGTTTGAATTATAAGGAGAGGTTGAGTACTCTGGTACTTCTTTTACTGGAGCATAGGAAGTTGAGGGATGACCGAACAGGTTTATAAAATCATGAAGGGTGTAGATAAGGCGAATGGCCAGAGTCTTTTCCCTAGAGTAGGGGATATCAAGACTAGGGGATGTATTTCTAAGGTGAGATGAGAAAAATTTTAAAAAGACACAAGGGGCATTTCGTTTTACACAGAGCGTCATTCATAAGTTTGCAGGGGTATGGGTCAAGTGCAGGCAGGTGGGACTAGTTTAGTTTGAGATTTTGGTTGGCATGGACTGGTTGGACAGAAGTATCTGTTTCTGTGCTGTGTGACTCTGTGACTCTAAATACTTCAGAAATGACCTCCTTATTTTGTTAGGTCCAAATTTAGTTGTTTTCTTTATTATATGGTACATTCTGTCCTAAGCCGTTACATCTGATGCTTTGTGAACTACTGATGTTTGTCTGAAATAATGCAGTTAAACTACTTATCAAATAATGGAACAAAATGCCAGCTAGACTTTATTTGCCAGCTGTATTTATTGGTGAAGGCCTTACTCATGGTGCAAAGACCAAACAAAGTTCTAAACTCAGGAGAAAAGAAAGATCAAGTATGCCTTCGCTTTGTATATTTCACAATTTCAGGAAGTACTTTATAGCATATGTTGGAAGTGTATATTCTATTGTAGCCTGGGAAACACAGTTACCTGTTTGTGCACAGCAAGCTCGCTCAAACAGCAATAAAGACCTGATTATCTAGACTAACAACGTGTAGAGCTGGATGAACACAGC
>NC_063333.1:127100858-127192085 GCF_021869965.1 Rhincodon typus
AGGAGGTGGTGGAAGCAGGCACGTTAGCGACATTTAAGAGGCATCTGAATGGTTACATGAATAGGGAGGGGCTAGAGGGATATGGACCGAATGAGGGCAGAAGGTTTGTTTTTTAATTTTAGCTAGGGCATGAAGATTGGCACAGGCCCAGATGGCAGAAGGACCCACTCCTGTGCTGTACTTCTCTTTTGTCCTTTTTGTTCTTTTATACATATTCAGGGCAAGAGAGAAGAGTTTTGTTTGTATTTTTTATTCATTCTTTGGGATGTAGGTTTCATTCTCTGGGCTCACATTTATTACCCAAACCTAGTTGTCCTTGAGAAGGTGGTGTTGAGTTGCCTTCTGGAATCATTGCAGTCCATTTGATGTAACTACATCCACAATACTGTTACAGTGGAAACTCCAGGATTGAAACTTCTCTAATTGAAACTTCAACCCTGGGAAAAAGCCTCTGACTTTTTCTGAAGAAGTGTCTAGACCCGAAACGTCAGCTTTCCTGCTCCTCTGATGCTGCTTGGCCTGCTGTGTTCATCCAGCTCTACACCTTGTTATCTCAGATTCTCCAGCTTCAGCAGTCCCCACTATCTCTGATTATCTAGGCTTTATTTTTAAGTAGTGTTGTTTGATGGATATTTACAAGTCAGAGCACTGGCCTTGCTCTTTCTCAAAAAGTGGGTGTTTTGCATCCACATCACAGGCAGCAAGTTTAATATTTCTTTCAAAAGGTGACACCTCCAATTGTCCATCTAAACAAAGTACTCAATTCTCTGGGATTTGAACCTGCAACACCTTGATTCAAAGATGGCAGTGCTACTACAGCAGAATAAGGCAGAAGTAGTGTTGGGTCGAAAATGGCCATTGTTTTATTTGTTAGAATTGTAGCTTCCAGGAGAAAGTGAAACCTGAGGAGGGATCAATGGATAAGAGGTTCTCCATAGTCTGGCAGGCTGATAGCCAATTAATTTGGTATGAGGCAGTGTTTGTTGTGTTGGTTTCACAACAGTGACAAACTCGGGAGAAGGTAACTTCACAGGATGTTAGTTGGAATAAAAGAGATTAATAGCACTGATACAAGGGACAGAGGTAAGAAAGTTGATTAAGTTGGCGATAATAAGTTGCAAGTAACATTCACATTGCACTCATGTTAGACAATGACCATTTCTAAAAAGAGAGAACTTAACCATCATCCCTTGACATTCATTGGCATTGCCATTGCTGTATTTCCCCATTATCAGCTTCCGGGATGTTACCATCGACCAGAATCTGAACTGGACCAGCCATATAAATGTTGTGGTTGCGAAGACAGGTCAAAGTTTAGGAATTTTGCAGAAAGTGTCTCCAGTGCCTATATTCCGTTTACAAGGCATGAATGTGATACATACTCTCCACTTGACTGCATGAATGCAGCTTCAACAACATTGAAGAGGCTTGACACACTTCAAGAAGAAGTAAAACACTTTATTGGCACTCCACCCACCACCTTTAACGTTCACTTCCTTCACCACTGACACACATCTGTGTACCATTTACAAGGTGTACTGCAACAATTCACCAAGGATCCTTCAACAGCACCTTCCAGACACGTGATTTCTGCATTCTAGAAGTACAAGGGCAGCAGATACATGGAAACACTGCCACCTGTAAGTTCCCTTTCAAACCGCACACCATTCTGGCTTGGAACTAAATTGCCATGGTTCATTGCCACTGGATCAGAATCCTAGAACTCCCTTCCTAACAGGACTGTGAGTGTCCCTATACTCTACGGACCGTAGTAGTTCACCAAGATAGCTCACTCCCACTTTCTTCAGGATAATTAGGGATGGGCAATAATACTGGCCTAGCCAAAAGTACCTCCATCCTCCGAATGAATAAAAAAAGTGTTGTTCGTGTCTCTGCTGTTCCTTGTGCACTTAAATAAAATAATTATTCTTTGTTTCTCTTTCTAACTTTGAATCAATATCACATAATGTAATGTATTCAGGATCTGCAGCTGGTGATCTGCTCCCTGACTCTGCAAAAGGGGTGATGTAATTGAAGTGACTGAAGTATTTGATATCATGCCACGTCTGCTCTGTCCAAAGGCAGGGCCCTCACACATTGCCTGTCTTCTTTTCTTGATAGTAATTTAAATTTTCTTAACCTTAAAATTAGTGTCAGTCTGTTCAGCATGGCACTAGGTAGCAATTGTTCACGCAAAATAGAGTGGTGATCTGGAGCTGTATCTCTCTTAAAATGCATTTGGTGTTAAGGAATGATGGCATGTTCCAAACCTGAATTTGATGGACTGTTATTAGTCAAACATATAAAGGGATATGGATTCAAGGTAGGGGGCTACAATTGTGATGCAGATCAGCCGCTTTCTGATTAGAGAACAGAACAGACTCAAGAAGCTAAATAGCCTATTCCTGTTGCTATAAACACCCCCTACCACTCACAGCGAGGAGAACAATATATTTTTCATATTTTGTTTATGAAAATCTGATGCATTAGACTGCACTAAAATCTTTCAGTATGTAGTAAACATGAGGGGCCTCAGTTATGTGGAGAGATTTGAGAAACTAGGTTTGTTCTCCTTGGAATGCAGCAGGTTAAGGAAGATTTCATAGAGATTTTCAAAAATATGGAGGGCTCTTACAGACTAAATAATGAAATAAATGTTTCCACTACAAGGAGAAAATGGATAAGATTGGTATTCTGTTATATAGTTGATCTGGTGTTGAAAAATGCCACATGGAGAGACTAAAATAATTCAATTATGTTCTTTCAGCTGTAAGTTCTTTTCAATCCCAAGTACTCATAATTATCAAGCTTATCAAGTGACCCAGAAAGCACATTAAGGAAGCTGAGTGCATATTAAGTGCGTGAAAACTGACACCTTCTGCATTGGCTTTCTCGATGGAACGATAAGCAAAATCTAATAAAAGGTGCCGTACAGTCAAAGTGTGTATCTTTGAGGGTTAATAAGTATTGGTTAAAAATACGTCAGTTGGAAGCACGGTAAAGAATGAAAGTGTTCGGTCTCAGCATGGGAACAACTGACATCAACAATCATAAGTTGGTACAGAAGATCTCAAGGACAATGGTGAATCACCATGGTTACGTACAAAGAGTTTTCATGGCTAAAATTCAGTGCAAGTTTTTGTGAATAAATCTTTTGCAGAAGTCACCTTAGCGGTTGCATCATCCACCTGCAGATTTCAAACCCCATTAGTGAGATGAGAGACTAAATTCCAGTCAGTGGAGTACTCCACAGTGATTGCTCAGTTATCTCTATGGCTCTTTGATAAACATTTCAGCATGATGAGCACTTTTTGCTCATGTTACTGTTTAATAAATGCACTGATATTTTCAATGTTATTTTCTACCCCATTTTCTCTTTCACCATTATTCCCTCCTTAGTCTCTTTCCTCTGTGTCTGTTTGTCCTAGGTTCAGGTCCAGCATAAGAGACCTGAACATTAAATCTAAACTGACACTTCAATGTATTGCTGAGGGAGGGCTGCAGTAGAGGAGGTATGGTCTTTCAAATGAGATGTTAAACTTAGAGACTCTTTGGTGAATTACTGTCTCGCAGCATTATTTTAAAGAACATCAGAGGAGTATTCCCAGTATCCATGCCAATACAAATCTTCAAATCACCTACAGTAGATTATCTGATCATTATCTCTTTGTTTTCTTTGTAGGACCTAGGTAGGACTAGCCAACCCTTTTACCTCTTTCCCTCACTTTTAAAGCCATCTGTGCTAATCAAATTTAATTGTTTGGTACTTCAGAGTGAGTCATTTTATAAAGTGCGAAACAACTCAATATATCCAAATGCTGTTTGACAACACAAAGATGTGCAACCTATTCAAGCATGGATTCACCCCCTAGCTTGGACATTGGTTAAATAGCAATTGATTAAATGCAATGCTGTCCTGTCATAGTTCCCAGAAGCTTGAAGTTAAAAGCACAACATGCTGAAAGTGGATGCAAGACAACCAACACCTGAAAGATAAACTTGCTGTGTTGGATTTTTATCTTTACTTAATTCACCCATCAAGTCCCCGTTTGAGAATCCAGTGAGGACATGTGACATGTTTGTCAGAATAGAAGTCAGCTCTGTGGCATGTGCATTGCTTTCCTGTTACCACAACACTCCTGAGGGGGTTAACACTTTAGCAGGTCATTGATCCAGAAGGAAGTTAACGTTGTGTAGTTAAATACAGCTGAGAGCTTTGGTTTGCTAATTAGTTGTTCTGGGAATTAATTTGGCCAAAGGGTTTTTTTAATGCAAGTTATCAGAAACATTTTGTTCTCTATAATTGACTTGTACAAAGGAAGACCCCTTTTCACTATTTAAATGACCCACAAGTCATTTACACTATTTAAATGTACCCTGTGACTTTTTTCATTAGTCAAATGTATATCAAGAAATTTGCACTATTTAAATGTGCTTTGTGTAATTAGCATTATTTAAATATGCTGTATGATGCAGACATTATTTAAATGTATTGCAAGTCACTTGCACTATCTAAATGTACCACATGTCATTTGCACTATTTAAATATACAATGTGCTTAGAACAATGCTACAGCATAATGTGCATCATAGGAGAGGTTTTGCTAGCAGACAGGGTCTCTTATTCAGCAAGCAGAGACTGATGCCTGTTAGACAACATAGTTAACAAGAGATAGTAGGAACTGCAGATGCTGGAGAATCCGAGACAACAAGGTGCAGGGCTGGATGAACACAGCAGGCCAAGCAGCATCATAGGAGCAGAGAGGCTAACAAGACTGTATTTAGTTACCAGTCATGAATTCTCCTTGTAGTCACTCATTATTTAGTCAAAGAACTGGCATGTAAATTTACAGAGGCACCTTGTTTTGTTTTCTGCCTCTTATGTTTATCTCTTGCTGGGACACTAATCCATAGGCACTTATTGTCTTCTCTCACACAAACAAATGGACACTATTTATTTGCAAGCCTTTCTAGCACTTGTCTATTAAAATTCTTGTTCTTGTTTTCAAATCCCTCTGTGATCTTACTCTTCCTATCACTGTGATATCTTTCTTCCTTACAACATTCATGTGTTCCTCCAGTTCAGGTCTCTAGTCCACTCTGTCCATTTATCACTTTCCTATTTCCTTTACCCCACCATTAATGGCCATTTCTTCAGCTGCCTAAAGCCCTAAACTTGAGAGTTGTTTCCCTGTGCCTCTTTGCCTTACCCTCCCCCTTTAAACAAACCGAACAAAGACTGAAATAGCAGGTCTGGCAGCAGCCGTGGAGAGAAAGCAGAGTTAACATTTCAGTTCTAGTGACCCTTCTGCAGACCCTTCTGCACTGTGGAATGCTTTATCACTTTAAAGACTGTACAGTAATGCCAGATATTCTTGATATTATGCCATGAAAACATTCATGTTGATCCTTGCACAGTCTTCACCCAGTGACCATATCCTTTAGCAGGAGTCAACAGTAGCCACTAGGGAGTGGAACCTTTGAGTTTTCTTTCCCTTTTGCTTGAATCCAGATTGAGGCCAGTTTTGGGGATTCATAACTGTGCCGAGATCAGCTAATTCGGTGCAGATTAGCACATGCATTTTTAAGAACTCTTTCAAGAGCAGTGAACATGATACCGTGCAGCCAGCAAGCTCTTAATAATGATTTACTTCTGTCCTTCTGTTGGCTATGATAGCAGGAGTGTCAGCTGCTGGGGAATGTGAACGTTGTTTGTGTATTAGACCATGGGGAGCAACATCACAACCAAACCTCTTATCTTTCTCTTAGAATGTCAGTATTTTCAGTTTATTGCCTATCCACAGTTGCTAAGCAAGAGTGTTGTTTCAAGCTGAGTGGATTCAAACGTGGCATCACACGTCAGCCAGACCTTTAGGGTCATTAAATTCCTTTTCATGGATAATGAGCTAGCTTTTTAAAAATGTTTTGTCGTTATCTTTTTTTCTGGCAGCTGTCTGTAAAATGTCAGGATCTGAACTCACGCCCACCAGGGACCCCTGCCATATCCAGCATAGTCCCACACTCTGTTAAAGATATCCTGAGCTGCTATCCAAATGCACTTGCAACAGGCATCATTGCACAGTGATCAAATGTGAGAATCTGGACCAGTGCTCTCCTTCCTATTGTATTTCCTCTTAATCCATGCCTTCAGCGCTGCCAAGTATATGGGGCTCTACTATCCAACCAAAGGCCATTTTAACATTCCAGTCTCATCATTGGTCAAAATATACTGCAAACAACTAGTTTATAAACACAATGCTCATAACATAAATGGTTAACGCAAAACTTATTAAGCAAAACTGATCAATGAAAAATATTTGAACCTTTGGGGTTACAACATGCGTCACCCTTACTAAATTTTCAAACCCAACCTAGCTATTTCACCTTTTGTAGTAGCTGCTTGAAAATGTTTACTCGTTCAGTGTACACTTTTCCTTTTTAAAAGAATTTTTTTTTTCCCTGATTTGCAGCAGTTCTTAATGTCAAGAGCAAAGACACAGCCTTCAGAGGGCAGGCAATATTGAAATACAAAGGGTCACTCGACCTGAAACATTAACCCTGATTTCTCTCCACAGATGCTGCCAGATCTGTTGAGCTTTTCCTGCAATTTCTGTTTTTGTTTGTGTTTGAAATTCAATGTGTTGGCCAAATTCATCACCAAAAGTAAAGAAAGACTTCAAGGTGTCCCAAAGTGCATTACAGTCAATGATGTATTAAGTCCTGCCAGTTTCATAACATAGGAAATGTGATGCCCATTATAGCATTGTGAAAATAAAAGCAAAACACTGCAGATGCTGGAGATCAGAAATAAAAACAGAAAGTGCTGGAGAAACTGAGCAGGTGTCTGCAGTGTCTGTGGTGAGATAAACAGAGTTAACATTTCAAGGCCAATGGATCTTCTTCAGAACTGAAGAAAAATGGAAAAGTCATGAGGACCAAGTGGAACTGAGCATCTCTGGAGAAAGAAACTGAATTTATGTTTCAAGTCTTGGTGTAGAAGAGAAGGATTCACATTTTTGGAACTTCTTCTGGTATAGAAGTGACCCATATAAAAAGGACAGATTGCACCTGAATTGGAAGGGGACTAATATACTGACAGGGAGATTTCCGAGAGCTGTTTGGGAGGATTTAAACTAGTGAAGGAGGGTGAGAGGGACACAGGGAGATAATGCGAAAAGAGATCAGTATGAGAATGGGGCAGTTAGGAAAAAGAACGCGTCAATCAGTCAGGGCAGTTAGGAACAAAGCAGAGAGTGAGGTAGGACTGATAAACTGCATTTATTTCAATGCAAGAGGCCTGACAGGTAAGGCAGTTGAACTCAGGGCATGGTTGGGAACATGGGACTGGAATATCATAGCGATTACAGAGACATGGCTCAGGGATGGACAGGACTGGCATCTTAATGCTCCAGGGTATAGATGCTATAAGAAGGATAGAAAGGGGGACAAGAGAGGAGGGGGAATGGTGTTTTTGATTAGGGATAACATTAAAGCTGTACTTAGGATATTCCTGGGGATACGTGCAGGGAAGTTATTGGGTGGAACTGAGAAATCAGAAAGGATGATCACCTTGTTGGGATTGTACTGTAGACGCCCCAAGAGTTCGTGAGAAATTGAGAATCAAATTTGTCAGGAATTCTCAGTTATCTATAAGAATAATAGTGTGGGGATTTTAACTTTCCAAACATAGACTGGGACTGCCATAGTGTTAAGATCTTGGATGGAAAGGAATTTGTTAAGTGTATACAAGAAAATTTTCTGATTCAGTATGTGGATGTACCTCCTAGAGAAGGAGCAAAACTTGACCTACTCTTGGGAAATAAGGCAGGGCAGGTGACTGAGGTGTCAGTGAGAGAGTACTTTGGGGCCAATGACCATAATTCTGTTAATTTCAAAATAGTGATGGAAAAGGAGAGGCCGGATCTAAAAGTTAAAGTTCTAAATTGGAGGAAGGCCAATTTTGACGGTATTAGGCTAGAACTTTCAAAAGTTGATTGGGGGCAGATGTTTGCAGGTAAAGGGACAGCTGGAAAATAGGAAGCCTTCAAAAATGAGATAACCAGAGTCCAGAGAGAGTATGTTCCTGTTAGGGTGAAGGGCAAGGCTGGTAGGTGTAGGGAATACTGGATGACTAGAGAAATTGAGGTTTTGGTCAAGAAAAAGAAGGAAGCATATGTCAGGTGCAAACAGCAGGGATCAAGCAAATCCATAGAAGGCTATAAAAGCAGTAGAAGTATACTTAAGAGGGAAATCAGGAGGGTAAAAACGTGACACAAGATAGCTTTGGCAAGTAGGGTTAAGGAGAATCCAAAGGGATTCTACAAATACATTAAGGACAGAAGGGTAACTAGGGAGAGAATAGGCCCCCTTAAAGATCAGCGGGGCTTCCTGTGTGTGGAACCACAGGAGATGGGGGAGATACTTAATGAGTATTTTGCATCAGTGTTTACTGTGGAGAAGGATATGGAACCTCGGAAACTTGGAGAAATAAATAGCGACATCTTGAATAATGTCCATATCACAGAGGAGGAGGTGCTGGATGTTGTAAAACGCATTAAGGTGGATAAATCCCTGGGACCTGATCAGGTGTACCCTAAACCTGTGTTGGAAGATATGGAAGTGATTGCTGGGTCCCTTGCTGAGATATTGGTATCATAAATAGCCACAGGTGAGGTGCCGGAAGACTGGAGATCGGCTAACGTGGTACCACTATTTAAAAAAGCCTGAGATTGGTGATGGACAAGTTGTTGGAGGGGATCCTGAGGGATAGGGATTACATGTATTTGGAAAGGCAAGGACTGATTAGGAATAGTCAACATGGCTTTGTGCGTGGGAAATCATGTCTCACTAATATAATTGAGTTTTTAGAAGCAGTAACGATGAGGAGTGATGAGGGCAGAGCAGCGGACATGATCTATATGGACTTCATTAAGGCATTCGACAAGGTTCCACATGGTGCCACAAGGATTGGTGCTGAGTCCACTGCTTTTTGTCATTTATATAAATGATTTGGATGTGAAAATAGGAGGTATGGTTAGTAATTTTTCAGATGACACCAAAATTGGTGGTGTAGTGGACAGAGAAGAAGTTTACTTCAGAGTACAATGGGACCTTGATCAGATGGGCCACAGAGTGGCAGATAATGTTTCATTTGCATAAATGTGAGGTGCTGCATTTTAGAGAGGCAAATCAAGGCAGGACTTATATCATTAATGGTAACGTCCTGAGGACTGTTGCTGAGCAAAGAGACCTTGGAGTTCAGGTTCATTGTTCCTTGAAAGTGGAGTCACAGGTAGATAGGCATGAAGAAGGCATTGGAATGCTTGCCTTTATTGGTCATTGCGTTGAGTATAGGAGTTGGGAGGTCATGCTACAGCTATACAGCACATTGGACGCATCACTTTTGGAGTATTGCTTGCAATTCTGGTGTCCCTGCTAAAGGAAGGATGTTGTGAACTTGAAAGGGTTCAGAAAAGATTTATGAGGATGTTGCCAAGGTTGAAGGGTTTGAGCTACAGGGAGAGGCTGAATAGACTGGGGCTATTTCCCCTTCAGTGTCAGAGGCTGAGGGGTGACATTGTAGAAGTTTATAAAATCATGAGAAGCATAGATAGGGTGAATAGCCAAGGTCTTTTCCCCAAGGTAGAGGAGTCCAAAACTAGAGGGCATAGGTTTAAGGTGAGAGAGGAAAGATTCAAAAGGGACCCAAGGGGCAACATTTTCACGCAGAGGGTGGTGCGTGTATGGAATGAGCTGCCAGAGGAAATGGTGGAGGCTGATACAATTACAATATTTAAAAGGCATCTGGATGGGTAAAGGAAATGTTTAGAGGGACATGGGCCTAGATTAATTTAGGATATCTGGACAGCATGGATGAGTTGGACCGAAGGACCTGCTTCCATGCTGTACAGCTCTGTGAGGGTAAGTCCGATATGACTTCTTCACAGCGGGGCTGGAAAATGGCAGACAAAGGCTGTCTTTGTCTATAGCATAAAAGCCACTATTTTCCACTCCCTTTCAACTCGAAAGAACAGTCATATCAGACTTGAAATATTAACTCTGCTTCTCTCTCCACAGGTGCTGCGAGACCGACTGAATTTCTCCAGTACTTTCCTGCCTTGAATTCAAACTTGCGGCAGCCATAGCATTTTCCTCTTATCTGTGTAAATAAAGATGAACTGAGTAAAAACAAAGCAATGATAAACAAGACACAGGCAATGCATGGTGTTAGGGTTAAGAGGCAGAAATACCAAAATAGAAGACAAAGTTAACAGTCTAAAGTTGTTGCACTCAATGTTGAGCCATGAAGACTGTAGAGTGCTGACATGGAGTGGGAGCTGCTTTTCCTCTAGCTTGTGTTGGCCTTCACTGGAGCATTGCAATAGGCCTAGGATGGTAGCTAGTATGAGAGTAGAATGGTGTATTAAAATGGCAAGCAACTGGAAGGTCGGAGTCATGCTTGTGGATTGAGTGAAAGTCAATATAGAAAAAGGGAAGGTCTGCAAAATGGTCACCCTGTTGGTGTTTGGTCTTTCCAATGTAGAGAAGACCACATTGTAAGCAGCAATGCAATAGACAATAGATTGAACGAAGGACAAGGTAATCACTGCTTCACCTGGAATATGTGTCAGGGGCCTCGGACAGAGAGAAAGAGGAGGTACAGCAGCAAGTATTGTGCAATCTGTGATTGTGTTGGAAGGTGCCATGATGTTGACACGTTGTGGAAAATCATGGGGTGTGGGGATGATAGAGGAATGGACCAGATGTCATGGAGGGTACAGTCCCTCGGGGATGATAATAGGGGCATGGGAGAGTAAGATATGTTTAGTGGGTGGCATCATGCTGGTGGTAGTGGAAATGGTGCAGGATAATCCTTTGAATGTGGAGGCCATTGAGGTGGGAAATGAGGATGAGGGGAATCCAATCAGGATTCAGGCAGGAGAAGGCATAAAGGCAGATCGTGGGAAATGGGTCAGATACAATTGAGGGCTCTGTCAGCCACTGTTCCTCCATTGAGGTAAAAGAAAGACATGTCAGAAGCACCATTGTGGAATATTAACTTGATAATCTGATGTTAGGCATTGATCAGTGTTTAAATATGACCAGGGCACCAGGAAAATTCCTGTACCCCTTTTCAAATTTATGTCTTATGAAATTTTATTTAACATCACGCCCAAAAGACACATCTTCTGACAGTGCTGCATTCCATCAGTACAGTATTAGAGTTTCAGGCTAGATTTGGCATGTAGACCTCTGTCATAGGATATATACCTATAACCCTTCTGTTTCACACATGAGAGAGTTGTCAGCTAAACCACTGCAGACACTGAAGCTTTTGAGATGCCATGACTGATCTGTACTCGATTTGATTTGCTCATTATTGATCCATATCCCTTGATACCGTACCTCATAATAAATTCAAAGAATTGTCAGGGAGCCAAGAGTCCCTACAGTTAAAGACATTTAAAAGGCAGGACAGTCATTTCAAGATCTTCTGTAGCCGTGATGTGTGTTTTGTTTTGTTTCATTTTCTGACTGTGAAATACTTAACAGGATTCTGACGTTAATTTTGTGTCCCCCCTTACACCCACCCTGTACATATATGTGGTGTTCCTTTTGCCTAGACCTGGTGAACCATTTCTGTGAGCAGGTCCTCAGTTTCTTGCTTTGTCCCTACTTTCCCACTGTAGCCCCGTCCTCCCCTGCTGTTGACTCCGTACCCTTGCAGCGCACGGGCAGCCAGAACACCGCGACCTACCAGAGACCCAGCTATGCCACTGGCCCGGCGGCCAATTATGGAGACCCTTACCGGACACTGCAATACTGTCCCTCGGTGGAATCACCATACAGCAAGTCTGGACCAGCCATGCCACCTGAAGGTACCTTGGCAAGGTCACCTTCCATCGACAGCATTCAGAAGGACCCCAGGTGAGTGGCAGTTTCTTTCAAGTTGTTCTAATTCCTAGCAGAATGCTGTTAAGAAGTTCAGCTTTGATGTCACAGAGAAAGATTAACTCTTTGTTCCTTCCACCACTAGTGCACTGTGGCAGAGGTGCATCTACAAGCTGTACTGCAGCAACTGACTAAGGCTCCTTCAATATCAACTTCCAAACCTACAACGTTTACCACCCAGAAAAACAAGGACACTGCCAATTCCCCCTTACCCTCCAAGTCACACATCATCCTGACTTCGAACTAGATTTCTATTTCTTCCTTGTCACTATATCCAAATCCAGGACACCTCCCCCCACCAACAGCACCGTGGATGTCCCTGTATCACATAGACTGCAACAGTTCAAGAAAGCAGCTCACCAACTTCTCAAGAGTAATAGAACATAGAACGAGGAGCAGGAGTAGGCAATTCAGCCCCTGTAGCCTGCTCCACCATTTAATAGGATCGTGGTTGATCTAACCTTGACCTCAACTCCACTTTCCTGCCCGCTCCCCATCAGCCTTGAATTGCAGATGGGCAATAAAAGCTAGTAATGCTTAAATTTCATAAATGAATGCAAATATTCATTTATGATTTTGCTTCCCTCACCCATTTCAAAACCTTTTTATCTTTATCACATATCTTGGAATCTTGTCATCCCTATCGTAGCTTTTTTATAACAGCCATTCCTCAGCATGTCACTTGGAGGTGCACTTGTGCAGTACAGGGTATTTTTTTCAGTCGTTGTTCTCTCTGAAGGAGGCTTACAGCTTAGTCTCCTCCTTGCTACCCAGATACAATGACTTCCAGCTCCAGGAGCACCTTGGACACTATTTTGCTCCAACATGTTATGATTAGTGCACTGTCCTCCTTGGACTGCATAGTCCAAGATGATGTAGAGAATGACCAATTGCAGGACCATCTTAAAAGTCCCTCGATTATTAGGTGACTCGCAATGTACTGCACTAAATTGACGACCAGCTTTCTGGTCTTCTCGCATTCTTGGTTGACAAATTGCACACCAGAAATTCCATATGCAAAGGGAGCTGCTACAAATTCTTTCACTGCATAACCTTATTTCAAATGAGGGTGTCCTACTGTGATACTGTTACTGGGTCATCTCTGAAGCAGTTCTTTTCGTTTTTTAAACAAAAATTAATCTTTCTCTGTCTTTGCTCACCGTAACTGGCAAGTGCTGAAACTGTTTGGTTTCTGATCTGAGTTCAAGATTTATCAGTGAATGTCTATTTATTCAGAAGCATTAAGTGTATTATTTAAACTGTTCTGATAATGTACTGATATCTTTGGAGCTTCCACACAAAGGGTAAAGCTTCCACTTCAAAATATTTTTCTTGTCTCTTAGTTTTGGCTCAGAACTCAGTGCTGTCACTTTCCATCAAGTCAAATGCCTGTGAAAAGGCTTTGAAATAGATGTGCATAGACTACATATTTGCATGATGTTCAGAAAAGTTCCGAACTACTCTTCAATTCCTGTTAAGTTTCTGTCTCCATGCACGCAATGTTCTCCTTGGGTTTTGCTTCAAGTTGCTCATTACTTTCAAAGGGACAAACATTATTACAGTGACACATTGTCTGGATTCATCAACAAGAACCACTTTTGTTTCAGGTTGGTTCACTCACATTTCTTATGATAAGTAGTTGAAGATATTCAATTCCTGTCGTGATGTGTTTAACAGTGGAGAAAAGGGGGTCATCATTTGAGGGAGGTGGGAAGGGGTCAAATTATGAAATATTGCAAGGATTCTCTGGAGGTAAGTGGGCAAAGGCAGCTTCAGTCTTAACCAGGATTTGTATTTGCCCTGCTTAGCTAATGCCTTACAAAGAAGAAGTCTTTAGTTTTGATAATAGGGCGTATGCCAACACAGTTCACTGTGCTTTGTAGTTGAGATGAATTCCTGTTTTTGTGAAAATGATTTTATTTTCAATTCGGGGTAGCAGGAAAAAATCTTGTCACATCAGTTTTGGAGGTTTTTTTTAATCATTTGATGTTCTCCATGCAATGCAAGAGTTCAAAGCTATCAGGGAGAAAAATCAAATGAATAGAGCAGTATGTTGTGAAATACTGCATTCTTTTGTATCTGTTTGACTACAATACTTGAATATGTTAAAGACTTCCAAATAAATCCCTCTAGCTCTTTTTAACATTTCTTGACTGCACTGAGCTCCACTGTCTTTTGCTTTCGTATCTATAGTTTTATTTTGAATCCTCAAACTTCCCATGAAAAATTAGAATTTCCTTTTAATTTGATATTAAAATTCAGCAGATATTCCCTCAGCATTGGTGAAGTTTCAGGTCAGGGGGTTTGTGGCAGTTCAGCAGTCATTTTTAATGATGCAATTCAAAATCCTTGGGAGCTAACTGTGTCACATTGTGGTGAGCACAATAGGTGCAACCTTTCTAAGGGTTGCCAACCCTCCAGGATTACCCTGGAGTCTTCCAGAGTTATTTATTAATCTCCTGGATATTGCTGCAAACCCAGAAGGAAAATCATTGTTGCAGTAAAAAGAAAACTCTGCGTTTCTTTCATTCTTGTTGAACATGTCTACTTATTATTTATAACTATATTCAAACTTGTTAAAAGAAAAGACAGTTTGAATGGTTGGTGTAGTTGAAGGCTAAAGGTCATGTAACAAAGCTTCCACAAATGCATCCAACCCAAGTTGGCAAGCCCAATTTCTGCTTTTATTTATCCTTTCACAGGAAGTGGATGTTGCTGACAAGGCTGCCATCTACTGCCCTTCTATAATTTCCTAACTTTTGAGGAACCATTTTAGTCACTGAAGGCTGTCTAATCAAGAGTATACTGAGGTGCCGTTGGCTAGGAGGTTTCAGGGTTTTGATCCAGTAATAATGAAAACTCAGTGAGTTATTTCCAAGTAATGGCTTATGACTTGGAAAGGAACTTGTAGGCAGTGCTGTCTCATCCATCTTCTGCTCTTGTTCTTCTAGGCAGTGAAGAACATGAGTTCAGAAAGTGTATTGCTGTAGATGTTGCACACTGCTGCCAATGTAGGCCTGTGATGGAGGGAGTAAATGCTTAAGGCAGCAGATGGAGTGCCAATCAAGCTGCTTACTTTGTCGTGGATGACACTGAATGTTTTGTGTGGTTTGGTGCTGGGCTCAGGAAATAACTGCACAGAGGCCGGCATCCTGTTATCAAGTGTCCCTTTATTTACATGTGCACAGGACATGAGCTCTGACCAGTCAGGTCAAAACCAGTCCCTAAACTGAGGAGATCTTCTGAATCTCCTGTTTAAACCTGTCAGATAGGGCTCCCTGATTGGCCCAGGTTAACAATTCCAAGCAAAGATCTTATTATCAATGAGATCCACTTGGCCCTGGTTCCAGTCACTAGAGCTCGTTAATGTACTTTAGCGAAGGGAACATACTGTCCTTTCCTCTTCTAGCCTACATGTGACTTCAGACTCATAACTCCCCTCAGAAATGGCCCAACCTTCAGAACTGAAGAAGAGTCACATTGGACTCGAAACGTTAATTCTGCGTCTCTCTCCACAGATGCTGACAGACTTGCTGAGCTTCTCCAACACTTCCTGTTTCCATTTCAGGGTTACAGCATCTGCAGTATTTTGCTTTTACTCAGTTATATCTAACGACTATGTAAACAATAATAAGGGTAAAATTGAATAGATCTCTAACATAAATAGGCAGTGAACAAAGGCACACTCTGCCCAGTCAACTCTGCGCAGTCCTCCTCACTAATATAGGTTTATGCCAAATCTGGGAGAGCTGTTCCACAGACCAGTCAAGCAATAGCCTAACATCCAGACCCACAGATCATATATCTTTTAGTCAAAATCCTGAATTCCTCATTTGCCATTCCTAAGTATGTCTGTCCACTGGTAGGACTGATCCACCCAATCTGATGGTGGTATATGTTGAGTAAGTCAACATTGGAGTCCTCAATATCAAACCTGGATTCCATTATCTTTAGGGCAGCAGGTCAAGCATGTCGTAGCAGAATACTGAATAGTAGCAGTGTGTAACATCTACAAAATGCAGAAAAACACCAAAACTCCTGGACAAAACCTTCTCAATCCACAATCACTACCATCTCGACAAACAAGGGTAGCAGATACCTGGGAATACCATTGCCTGCAAATTCAAAGCTACTCACCATCGTGACATGGAAATATATCATCAATCCTTCACTATTGTTGAGTCAAAATCCTGGAGCTCCCTGCAGCGTTGTGAATCTACCTGCACAAAATGAACTGCAGATGTTCAAAAAGACAACTCACTTTCTCAAAGGCAACTGGGCAATAAGAATTGGCCCAGCAATGCCTACATCCCTAGTGTAAATCGAAAAAAAAAGACACTGATATAGCAAAGACTGTAGCCCATCACAATGTCGTGGCTGCAAATGTTGAAAATCTGTGCTCCAGAATTACAATACCACTAGCAAATCTGTTTTGGTACAAATACAGCCCTGGCATCTACTCAAAAAAGTCAAAATTTGCCATGGTGAGTTCTGTCTCCAAAAAGCTGGACAAATTCATCTGGCCGATTTCTGCTCTAATAGTCTCCTCTGTATGATTCATGACAATGCTGTGCCAAATGGCATCAAATAGTTTTTAAGTCACCAATAATTTGCTCGTTGCTACTGTGTTTGGGCTTGGCTCCAGATTTTATTACAGCCTTGGTCCAAATGAGGTCAAAAGAGCTGAAAGGCACAACTAAGGTAAAAGCAATTGCCCTAGACTTAAGACAGCATTTAACCTAATGTAGCTCAGTAAATTTCAAATTGGTGGGATTCAGGACGAAAATGTCCCACAGGCTGTAAACAAAGTTAGCACAAAGGAAGATGTTCATGATTGTTGGAAGCCAGTTATTTCACTCCACAGAACTACACTGTTGGAGTTCCTGAGGACAGCATCCTAGGCCCGGTCAAATCCAACTGTTTAATCAATGGCATTTCCTTTTTTCAAAGGACTGTAGTAGGGGAATTTGCCAAATTTTGCACAGTCTTCAGTTCCACACACAGCCTTTCAGTTATGAAATAGTCCATGTCCACTAGCAGCAAAACCTAGATGACATTCAGGATTGAGCTGCAGTCACCACTGACTAGAAACTTACCTGAATCAATCACGTAAATACTGTGGCAGCAAGAGCAGGTCACGGACTGGATGCTCTGTGGCATGTGGCTCACGCCCTTGTTCCTCAGAGCCTGTCCACCATCTACAAGGCATTCATCAGACTCAATGTGATATAATGCTCTCCAGTTGTCTGAATGAGACCAGCTTCAATGCTACTCAAGAAGCTTTAAGCCATTCAGTATAAAACAGCCCACTTGATTGGCCTTTCATCCACACCTTAAGCATTCACACCACTGCCAGTGCTCAATGGCTACAGTGTGTACCATCTATAAAATGTACTGCTATAACTCAGCAAGGTTTCTTCGAAATTACTTCCCAAGCCTGCAAACTCTATAGCCTAGAAAGTCGAGGGTAGAAGACACATGGAGACAGTTTCTTTCCAAGCCACATATATCCTGACTTGGAAGCAAATCACAGTTCCTTCATCGTCACTATTTACAACTTTGGAAGTCCCGATCTAACGGCACATTGGAAATATTTTAACTACATGGACTGCAGTAGTTCAAGAAGGCAGCTTCAACCAACTTTTCAAGGACAGTTAAGAATGGGAAATAAATGCTGAAGTAAAAGCAAAGTGATAGAGAAACTCCACAGGTCTGGCAACATCTAAGATATCTCACCTTCCCTGCCATTTGCAACTTTTTGTTCTTGATTCAGAGCATCCTCACAATCTGTTTTACTCGTTCCTCCACCAGCCTCCACCCCCGTCTACAGTGTAAACAAAACACCATTTTTCAACCCCTTTCAGTTTTATCAACCATATCAGATTTAAAATGTTAACTGTTTTCTCCACAGAGACAACCAAATCTGTGGAGATTCTCCAGCACTTTCTATTTTTATTTCAGATTTCCAATGTCCACGTTATTTTGCTTTTATTTGAGACAATAAATGCTGGTCTTGCCTACAATGCTCAGATTCCTTAAACATTTTGTTTTCAAAATGCCATGCAATATCCTTGTTTGGAGGCTTATTGTTGCCCTTCACATATGAGACCGATGAGTCTCACATTGGTGGTTGGGAAGCCATTGGAGAGAATTTTTTAGGATAGGATTTACATGCATTTGTAAAAGCATGGCCTAATTAGGAACAGTCAGCATGGCTTTGTTAGTGGCAGGTCATGTCTTACTAACTTGTTTGAATTTTTCAACAAGGTGACAAAGGTGATTCATGAGGGTATAGCAGTGGATGTTGTTTACATAGATTTAGTAAGGCTTTCGACAAGGTCCATCATGGTAGGCTCATCCAGAAGATTAAGATGCATGCGATCCATGGTGACTTGGCCACGTGGATTCAGAATTGGCTTGGCTGTAGAAGGCAGACAGTAGTGATGGAAGGTTGTTTTTCAGGCTGGAGGTCCATGACTAATGGTGTTCCACAGGGATCCCTACTGGGACCTCTACTGTTTGTGATTTATAAAATGACTTGAATGAAAATGTAGATGGATGGGTTAGTAAGTTTGCAGATGATACAAAGATCGGTAGAGTTGTGAATAATGTACAAGGTTGTCAAAGGATACATCAGGATATAGATCAGTTGCAGATATGGGCTGAGAAATGGCAGATGGGGTTTAATCCGGGTAAGTGTGAGGTGCTGCACTTTGGGAAATCAAATGTTAAGGAAAAATATACAGTTAATGGCAGGACACTGAACAGCTTTGATGTACAGAGGGATCTTGGGGTTCAAGTCCACAGCTCCCTGAAAGTGGCCACTCAAGTAGATAGGGTGGTAAAGAAGCTGTATGGCATGCTTGCCTTTATTGGTCATGGAATTGAGTAAAAGAGTCAGGATGTCATGTAGCAGCCTTATAAGACTTTGGTTAGGCCACACTTAGAATATTGCATTCAATTCTGGTTGCCACATTACAAGAAGGATGTGGAGGCTTTGGGGAGGGTGCACAAGAGGTTTACCAGGATGCTGCCTGAATCGGAGGGTATGAGCTGTAAGGAGAGGCTAATAAAACTTGAGTTGTTTTCTCTGGAGCAGCGGAGGCTGAGGGGAAACTTGATAGAAGTCTATAAAATTATGAGATGCATAGATAGGGTTGACAATCAGAATCTTGTTCCCAGAGTTGAAATGTCTAAAACTAAAGGGCATGCGTTTAAGGCGAGAAAGGGAAAGTTCAAAGGAGATGTGAAGGGCAAGTTTTTTAGACAGAGAGTGGTTGGAATCTGGAACACACTGCCAGGGGTGGTGGTGGAGGCAGATATGTTAGGGGCATTTAAGGGACCTTTAGATGAGCACATGAATATGCAAGGAACAGAGGGATATGGACCAAGGGTCGGCAGAAAAGATTGGTTTAATTTAGGTCAAGTTCGGCATAACATTGTGGGCTAAAGGGCCGGTTCCTATGCTGTACTGTTCTATGTTTAATGTTTAGTTTGTTGGATCAGAATCCTGAAACTCCTTACTTCATAGTGTTGGCTCATAATGTCCTGAATGCAGTAGCATATATTGTCATTACAGCAGCAGGTTTTAACATGTGATCTTTGGGTTTTCAATGTACATGGACAAACACGTCTCACCTGAATTCTCATATAATCGTACCCATGCACTCCCACCTCATTTATTTTCCACTATTACATTGTTCAAATTCTTGTAAATAATGCATTTCCTGTTTGAAAAATGCCTCTTGTCACAATTTGTCACAACAGTTTTCTGCCAGAATTTGTTGTCGTAAATCCTGTGCCATGACAACCCATTCCGTTTTAATATGTAAACTGCCAAATGTAATTTTGTACCCTGCCCATGTTGTGGCTCTGGTATACATTTCTTAAACGTTCCTGTTGCTATAACTATGGGTTGCAGTCTGCTTAATGTACATTAGATGAAAGCAACATGCTATATTCCTAGATATACAAGGTGTAGAGCTGGATGAACACAGCAGGCCAAGCAGCATCAGAGGAGCAGGAAGGCTGACGTTTCGGGCCTAGACCCTTCTTCAGAAATGGGGGCTTGGCCTGCTGTGTTCATCCAGCTCTACACCTTGTATATCTCAGATTATCCAGCATCTGCAGTTCCTACTATCTCTAATGCTATATTCCTACTTTGTTTGACTCCTTTCTAGAATATGGTGATTCTGACTCATGGTTTCACTGATATAGAAGAAAGACTTGCCTTTATATACTGCATTTTATGACCTTGAGATCTGAAAGTTGTTTTAGCCAATGAATTACATTGCAGTTACTTGCTGTTGTACAACACATAATGCTAATCTGCACACAAATGGCAGGGAGGTAAATTGACCAGGTGTTGTTTGCTTTTAGTTGGTTGAGGGTTAAATATGTTCCAGAACTCCCTTCTTTTTCTTTAGAGTATCCTAAGATTTTTTTAGCATATGAGGGGGACAATCTTTTCTTTCTTTTAATGTCTTATCCAAAAGACAGTACTTCTGAAAGTACATCTGTCCGTCAGTGCTATATTAGAAGTGGCAGCCTAGATTATGAGCCCGAGACTCTAGAGTAGCCCTTGGACCCATCGATTTCTGCTTTGAGTTATGTATGCAATAGCTCTCTCAGTGAAACAGATGAACCACATTCACCAACAGCGTGCATTACAAAGTGAATACCCGTGATCATCCTGAACTGATGCTTTGAAGTGATTGTTCCATGCTTCAAGCATTTGAGAAATATACATTTCCCACATTCGTGCAAACATACATTTGTTATGTACAAAGTACTGCGTCAAGTTATCAATGAATATTAGAGCACTAACAGTTAATACCCTGCAGAATTCTGCTTGAGAAATACTGAACAAGGCTGATTGGTTTTATAACTTGTCAGCTGACACTGTGATACTGAAACAAGTACAGATAGTAACTGGAGTATTAAATGCTGATCTTTCAACAGTTTAATGAGGCCCATCTGTTCGGACATCCTGCATTAACTGGACAGTTCTATTATAGCTAACAGTTAATTAGACTTTAGTGATTTGACTGACTGGACAGTGCAATATTTAATCTATTTTTCTGGTCATGGACGATAACATTAAAGCTATTGGATTTTTTCTTTATATTCTTTAATTAAGCACTTTAATTTAACAAGCTGGTTGGAGTTTCTGTTTAACAGCAATATTCTGATCTCTGTCTTTAATTCTTCCTTTTGTGTTATTATGGAATATATTGATCTTTTCTGCAGACACCCCTCTATATTTTGACAGTTTCTGGTATTTGGCAAAGCATTAATAGAAAAGGTTAAACCCAAGACATAAAGCCAAATAAAAAAAGGATAAAATGCACATATTAAGTACCTTTCAGAATCTCTGGATTTTCCAAAACACTTGAAAGTCAAATAAATGCTTTTGAAGTGTAATTTCTGTTTAATGTAGAACACAATAGTCAATTTACACACAGCAAGGTCCACATACAACAATATGATAGTGATGAAATCATCAAATTTTGTTTAGGGTTCTTGGTTAAGGGATAAATATTGGCCACGACACAATGAAGATTAGAATAAACATTGCAGGAGAGAATGAAGATTATGAAGCACAAGCAGCAGATGCAGCTGCTCCACTAGCATGTAAACTAGGACCAGAAATGAATGCTTTTCTTCCTCATGTCATTACTATTCAATTCTTGAGGCTAATGAGAAGTATTTACTTGCAGCCTCTACACAGTCATTATCTCTTCTCTGTCTGCCCTGGCACACTTTCCATTACAATCCATTAAATTCAACTTGTAATTGTATAGCACCTTTAGCATAGTATAACAGTGCTTCACAAAAGCGTGATCAGACACTGAGCTAGGCGATAAACACTTGGTCAAAGAGATAGGTTTAAAGAAGCATCTTTAAGAAGGGACAGATTTGGAAAGTGGATTTGAGTTTAGGATTGTGTAGAAAACTAATGAGATTGACATTTAGTTCATGCTGTAGGGAAGGCATTTAAATTTGGTGAAAACAGAGACATAAGTTGAATTATTTCATACAAAAGGCAAGAAACAAGAAGAATAAGTTAATCAGAAGACCACTGAAGGAAACAGTATAGAGGTGTTCAAGAGATGATTAGATGTATTCCTGGGGATGGAGAGAATGGTTATGGCAAGAATATAAGGTCATAGGTTTGAAATAATTCTTGAAATCATATGGTGTCAGAAGTTGCTTCTGGAGAAATCCCTCTCTTATACATCTATTCATATTAATGACCACTCACAACCAAATAGGAAGTTTAGCCAACCATTAACTCTATTTTCTAATTTATTTAAGAGTAATTTATTAGTTAATGCGGTGTTCAGAGGAAACCTTGGAGAGAGGGGTGTAGAACCACTGTTAAAATGTGTGTAGCTAATGAATATTAGTCATCACGTGACCATTTCATTTCAGGTCAGTTGTTCATTCACATTGCAGCTGCTTTTTCAGCAATTCTGGCTCAACTGCTCCATTCTACTGCCTCTTCCCTGCTGCTAGGTCATTCAGTCAGTGAAGTATACCTGGTGATATTGGAAACTGCTTGAGAAATCTTTTGGCAGGATTATATGTCACAGTACCCTTCTGCTTTACCTGTTGTGATTTGACACTTTCCTGTTGCTAATCCAGATCGCATCACATTTCAGTAAAACTATTGAATTAAGTTATGTCAGAAAGCACTTCTGTCCTGGATTTGATGTCATTGTTAAATTTCTCGTGCCATGTCTTCACATTTTTTGGCACAGTGCTCCAGCTAGCTAATGTCAGTTTGCTATTCATCTTGGTTATGTTTTCTCTCATTAGATACTGAAGTAAAGAGGATTTCATATCTTGATCTTTCTTTGTTAACAAGTGGAGCTGTCTTCAGGCAAATACTATTTTGTAGATTTTTGTTGGGCTTAAACATCTGATGACACTAATTGCTGAGAAAGTAATTGACACAAAGCAGGAAAAGGGTCAGCAGAAGTTTACTGCTGGTGCAGTTGGAGACATTGAACCAATGCTGTAATTATCAACTTTAAATGTTTAAAATGACAAAATCTAGATAGGAAATACAGCATGGAAGTAATCTATTCGACCCAGATGGCCCATGCAGCATTCCTCATACAAGCAATAGACCTAATCCTGTGTGATTGTCCAATTTCCATATCTCTTTCACCTTTTCCTTCATTGACGTTACTTTCTCAAATCTTAACTATTGACAGCCTCTGCTTTCGTCATTAACTTCTGTCATGCTATAGTCTCATAACCCTCTGTATGAAATACAAAGTTGCCCTGTCCTCTGTCCTAAACTTATATTTCTTAGAGGAAAAAAAAACTTGCATTAATATAGATTTTCTTCTGACCTCACAACATCCCAAAGCACTTTACAGTCAATGAACTACTTTTGAAATCTAACCACTGTTGTAGTGTAGGCAATGTAGGAAATAGCTTGTGCATGGTAACAGTAATTCAACCCTTTGGCCTCAAACAGAGGCTGTTCTGCATAGACTTGATGTTGTATGGCCCTTGGTCATACGAGGATCTGCACCTGACTCATTCCAAGTCAATTGCAGTTCCACTGACAGACAGGACCAAAGCTGGCTGCATTACTGGCTGACCACAGTAATATAGTCAAGAGGCAGCAAATTCATTTTTAAACAGTTAAAATTTTAAATATTTATTTTAAAATCCATAAAATTCTTGTAATGCTTTAGGCCAGAATAATTTCCACCCTGCTTCTGTTCCTCTCTGTTATGCACAGTCAAATTAAATTACACAGAATTGCATAGTCTACAACACGAAAACAGGTCATCTGGCTCAAATGATCAATGCTGTTTATGCTCCACATAAGCTACATCCTACCCTTCTTCATCCAACTCTATCAATTTGTTTTTCCTTCATACTCTTAACTAGGTTCCGCTTATTGCTTGTGTGCAATTTCTTTTCGATTGGTCCTTCTGGCAGCGAGTTCTGCATACTCACTATTCTATGCATAAAGAAAATTTATCCTGAAATCCCTTTTGGATTTGATGGTGACTATCTCATGTTTATGACCCCTAATTCTAGTCCACACTGAGAAGTGAAAGCACCTTCTTAATGTCTAAGGTGTGCATATTGAGGTAGAAGAATCTATGTGTCACCAACATATTTCAAAAGAAATATATAATTACATTAGATTAGTTAATGATTCATCCTTCAACATGTCTATTAATTACTTAAGTTGTATTTTGCTTATTGAACATAACTATAGTTTTTGAATTTTGAAAAAAATGCTTAATTCCCTGGATGTAGATGTCACTGGCAAGATCATTTCTTCTGCTTCTCTAGCTACTGTTCAGAAAATGTTGGTGGGTCACTTTCTTGAATCTTTAGTAGTGGTTTGGTGGTGCCAAATGACTTGATGGACACTTATGAGTCGACCATGTTGGTGTGCGACTGAGGCATATTTAGACCCAGCTAGGTGACGAGCACAGATTTCCCTCCCTAATGGACATGAGGTTTTTCACAACTTTCGATGTGCCCTTAGATGCTATGGGAGGGTTGAGAGGAGCCTGGTATACCTTCTCCCATGATGTCCGCTGACCCTCCTTTGATACCACATCAGATGGACCAACAAAAATAACATTATCACAGAGCATATTGAATTTTAATGTTTCTTAAAGCTGTAAAATTTGACCTTCATCCCTTCATTCTAGATTAAGGACTTTTTCAACCTGACAAAAATGCATAAAGCCTCCAAAGAAGTAACTAATCCACTAATGAGGTTATTACGTCTTAAATGTTATCAGCCAAGAAGCATGATAATTACAATTGCATAATGCTAGATAAGAGGAACTTCACAAAGCCTATCTGTTCTCTCAGCAGCTCTTAAACCTGGAGTCTGCTGGCCAGCTTTGCAATGACTGGATCAAATTACAGATTGCAGAGAATTTTAATTAACTTACAACACATCAAATCAAGTGACACATTCCAAACAAATTATTGACATAAAATAAAAAGAGGAAAGTTTGGAAATACATAGAAGGTCAGGTAACATCTGTGGTAAGAGCAGCAGAGCAAACAGCCAGAAGTTGAACTGCCGCTCCACTACCCCACAGGAGATGGGGAGGAGGGGAGCTACCTTATGGGTGATAAGACTCACAGCACAGAGCTTATCACCTTCCCAATTAAAACAGGAAGAATTAAGGATGGCCTTCTGAACTGGAGGCCAATTGAAGTCATGAAGTAGCTAATTAAAAGAGTCTTGAGCAACTGAGCTCACTGCTGCTGCTAACTTTTGTCCATGCCTGTCATTCATAAACCACGATGTAAGTGATAACATGACTGTTACATCAGTGAGAGGGTAGACACTTTACTAGAGAGCAATATTTGATAACCGACTCTATACTGATGTAAATAAAGGAGTACTACAGTACCTAAGGAGTTGAAGAACCTTACTTAGGGAAAAGGAGCAAGCATCCTCAGGTACAATGTATGTGCAGACGTGTGCAGCTTGAGATACTCCAGACTGGCATATCAATCTGCATGTAGCAGTGTTGACTTCAGGTACAAAATAAAGTATTGTACCTTCAACATACTCATCAGGAATCTGGCCCAACCATATGTTATACAGTTCAATCTAACAGGAAAAATTTGTAACTATTTTCTAAATGAGCTTTTCTGATAGGAAATAATTAGCCAGAGAGCAACACAGGACTGTAAGGACCGGAAGAAGGGTCGCTAGACTCAAAATGTTATCTTTGTTTTTCTCTCTATGGTTGCTGCCTGAGTGTCTCCAGCACTTTCTGTTTTCATTTGAGTGTGATGTTACTTCCAACAAACTCTATATCACTGTAATCACCAGAGATGTGTGAAAATCAGTTTTATGAATAGATTTGAATTGCTTTGCAAAATAATTGGAGCAGGAGTTCTGGTGCATCTCTTTATGCTGTTCACTAAGGAAATTCTAAATGTTCTCTTGTTAACTTATGAAATGTGCGCATGCAGTGGGCAATGCACTCTGTGGAGTTCCCTTCAAATTGAATGTAGGAA
This sequence comes from Rhincodon typus, assembly GCF_021869965.1. NCBI lineage: Eukaryota > Metazoa > Chordata > Chondrichthyes > Orectolobiformes > Rhincodontidae > Rhincodon > Rhincodon typus. The sequence goes on from NC_063333.1 coordinate 127,126,841, forward strand.
TAACAATAGTTACTTTGCACACAGGACCTCATACAGAATGAAGAGAGAATGTCCAGATCATCTGTTTTAGTAAAGTTGTTTGAGGGATCTATATTGAAGAGCATGAAAGAAAGAACTTCTCTGATTTTTACAGAGCAATGGCATGAATTCTTTGATGTGCACTTGAGAAGGTGGAGGCTTAGTGTCACATGTTAAATGTGGCACGTGTGACAGAATGGCACTTTCTCTGTGCTGTACTGTACCGAAATGTCAGCTAAAGTTAGCATTGGAGTGAAGCTCAGACATACAGCTTTCGTTAGACTCTGCAGTGAGAGTGCTACTGATTGCTGGCAACTCCTGGGATTCTAACTTAGCAGGAATTAACAGGGGAAGGGTGAGAAAGTAGACATAATGCACCATCTCCATGGTGCTTGCCCCTCTTTGTAAAAATGGTACTTGTGTTTCAGTTACTGGTCTCAAATTGTCTGAAATTCATGGAAATGATACAGTGACCTTGTTGATAAAGCAGTGTTCCAACCACAGCCTCTGTAAATGTCGCTGGAAGCTGTGTTGCTTTGAAGGAATGATAGGATCAGCATGAGCATTGGATGACTGCAAAAAAAGAGTAAAGTTCACTTCCCTTCCTGTGTCTATAGTTGAATTATTTCTCCTTTTCCAAATCTGTTTATCTCATTAAGTTTTAAGTAACACTGGAGATAGTTGAACCCTTTTGCAGTTTTCCTTTTTGCTCTGCTTCTTTGTATTGGAAAGTTTACGGTTATACGTAGCCATCAAGTGTTAATGGTAACATGTTGTAATTTAGCACTTGTCCAATTGACAGTGTCAGCTTGTGGCAGTTCCTACCTGCGATCAGCTCCTGGGCAGAATTGTACTTGTTACCAGTCCCTGGGTACAGTTGTTGTCTTTGGGTGCAAAAGACAGGATGCAAGTGACTTGCATTTGATTAATTATCGCTGTAGAGGTGACAGTTGCTCCTGTTTGTACAGCTGTGCTGTAATCCCTTTTAATAAAGATTAGGCTGCTATGGAATATGGATCTGGACAGCCATGTAATGGGATAATAAAACAAAATCTGGCTTTTTTCAAAAAATGTAATAGTTGAGTTAAGAAGCAACCAGAATATCAAACCTTGTCATTTGGTGGAGTTGATGAAATTGTAACTCTCATGGAACCATGTTGATAACGTATCTCAGCCCAGTGTCTCTAGCATATGATTGCTATTGATTTTGTTTTCCATATTTTGATGCCATGAGGATGGAGTGCATGGAACAGACCTCTGTAGTTGATAATACATGATGAGGCAGACTTCAAGGTGAAGATATTGAGACCAGTTTGTCATATAGTCATAATCAATCTTTTTAAAATGTTACAGTTTGAGCACAGGGACGCAATGAGCTCCAGGGAAGTGGAGTTGAAGCAGAAGGCCAACCATGATTGTACTGAATGGCAGGATACGTTTGAGGGGACACACAGTCAGCTTCTAGTCCTGAGCCTGCCTTCGCTAAGTTGAGCGTGTGCTGTATTGACAAGACACCACGTTTAACATGGCAAAGTTTCAGGTCACTTGTAACAACTGTGCAAAAGACTGATTTGCAACACTGGCTTTATATAATGAAAACAGAAATTGATCGAGAAGTTCAGCAGGTCTGGTGACAACTGTGGGCAGAAAACAGAGTTAATATTTCAAGTCAGGTGACTGTTCATCAGAATTGTTAGCAGCTCGGAAAAAGCCTAATTTCGAAGGTGGGGGAGAGGGGCGAGATGAGTGGATAGGTGGAGACGGAGCCCAAAGAGATATGAAAGCGTTGAGAAACAAGGAGATTATGGATAGTAGGTCAGGACAGAAGAAAAGCTGAATAAGTGATAATAAGAGCTAAGAGTGAGGAAATGGATGAGCTATGCTAAATGCAAACCATATAATGGATAATAGGCCTCAGTAGTACTTGAGAATGAGTGACAGTGCTAAAGGAAACCCATATCATAATAGGCCTGGGTGTGGGACGGGTAAAAAACGTGGAAGGATGGAATCAAGCTCTAAAGTTATTGAACTCGATGTTGAGTCGTAGAGGCTGCAGGCCCCCAAGCGGAAAGTTACTTTTACCTGTTCAGAAATGAAGTCATGCTGTAAAATTCATTCACGGGAAGTAGATGTCACTGACTAGACCAGCATTTTTGCCCATCCCCAGTTACCCAGAGGGCAGTTAAGTCTATCATATTACTATGGATCAGGAGTCACAAGTAGACTAAGTAAGAATAGCGAATTTCTTACCCATTGGAAATTCACTCAAGGACATTTGTGAACCAGTCATTCAATATTCATTCAGTAGTTATGTGGCCCATATCAGGCTAGCTTTTAATTCCAGATCTTTAAAAATTTGAATACAAAATTTCACTACCTGACATTGTGGGACAGAGACAAAGCTGCTGGACTTCCTGCATGGTGTAAGGCTCCCCACACTACATGTAAAATCCAATGCTGCGTTACTCGAGCATTGAATTAGCCACTTAAAGACATCTTCCTCTGTAAAATTTCAAACACGAGGACTGGGTAGCTTAGTGGCTGAAAGTCCATCTTCCTCCCCATCTTCAAACCCACTGGCAGTGGAGCAAAATTCTAGCCCCATGTCTCAGGCAATGAACTGCTAGATAGGTTTTTAGACGTTAAACCAATAAACGGAAAAACAGTATGCTTACAGAAATTACAAACCTTACTAACCATCTTGAGGTGACAAAAAAGGTTGTTCTTCATTAATCTTCAACATTAAAATAACCTTTGGAAATGATTACTTATTTCTGGGGTGACTATCTGCTACCATTGAGTCTCTGACTGTCCACAGATTTCAAATGGCTGTGCAATAACTTCTGTCTGTTTGCAATGCAACCAGGATGTAGATCCGAATTTCTTTGACAAGGTAACGGAAAAGACTTTTATTCCTCTTCGGCAGTTCGCTGAACACACAATTCGTGATAAGACTGTATGCACCAAGAACGTACAAATTAATGTGTATTGTAAATAATCCTGTAGCATTACTTGAATATTTGAATTGAATCGCCTAGCATATTGATCAATTTCAAATAGTTTGAATGATCTTTGGGACAGGTCACCATTTGAAGGTAATGGAAGGAGAGTTCTATGCTAATCAATCAGGCTAGGATGCATGTTTTTTACAACCTTCAGAAACAGCTCTCAATAATCAATTTTAACCCTATGTGTATGTAAGCATAGAGCAGGAAGAAATCCAATAAATAATGCACAATGGGCAAAAATGCTTTAATTACTGTAGTTGCAGGACAAACCCCAACAGCATTGATGGCCATCTGTGCATTAGTATTCTTGTTTAAAGCAGTCAACATGAATAAAAGGGAATTTATGTAATGCCATTCTAGACGTCAGGATATCCTAAAGCTATTCCAGCCAAATAAATATTACTGAAATGTAGGAGCATAAATATTGTAACTTATCAAAGGTGACAGCCAATCTGTGAATGACAGGCAGCTTGCAATAATGACTAGATTATCTGAGTTAGTGAAATTGTTTCAGTGATGGATGTTGGCTAGGGCACTGAGAGAATTGCCCTGCTGTTCTTATAAGCAGTACCATCAAATCAGAAGAGGCTAACCCTGCATGACCATCCTCCTTAACTCCCTTGAGGAAGTGATATCCCAATTGGACTATGATAAATGCTGTGGCCTCAATGTATCTTCACTTATACAAAGCTTTTTACAAAGGTCCATGCGTTAACCAGAGATCAGACTACTTATTTGCATTCCAAGCTGTGGTAAGGGTAAACCCTGGGAATGGATGAAAAATTGGTTGAAGTGGAGGAAACAATGGGCTAAATATTTTCCCTCCTGTGATAATATACTGGGAGGTGGGAATTATGGCTGTAGAGCAGGGAAATGGCATTGTGAAGGGATGGCACCGTCTTCCTGTTCCCACTGGCTAGTCATAGAGTCACACAACATGGAAACAGACCCTTCGATCCAACGAGTCCACGCCAATCATGTTCCCAAACGAAGCTCGTCCCAATTGCTTGTGTTTGGCCCATACCCCTCCAAACCTTTCTTATTCATGTACTTATCCAAATGTCTTTTGAATGGTGTGACTGTACCTGCATCCATCACTTCCTCCGGCAGTTCATTCCATACACTCTGTGTAAAAAAGTTGTCCCTCATGTCCTTTTTAAAACTTTCTCCTCTCACATTAAAAATAAGACCCCTAGTTTTGAACTCCTGCACCCTGGGTCAACAACCTAGCAGCCAGCTGAGCCAATTAAGAGTTCAAATAAGAGTAACTCCCAATTGGAAGGGTCTAATGCCATGTGACGAAACCTTTAGGTAAATCCTGCTGGCCTGGCAGCCTCCCAGTGGGTTTCTCCTTGATGGACACTTCATTGCCCACGATGAGGTTCACCAAGAGTACTGGCCATCACCTGAACAACACTTCCACCAGGCCTAACCTCCATGGGCTGCTTGTTTGGCCCTAGCTTACCCAGATTAGTTCACCATCTTTGAATTGGTTACTGCTGGCAAAATTCTAACCCAGTGTTCCACCGCCTTCCAAAGCAAGATGGGTGACTGCCTTTGGTCCCAGCAATGGGATTTAACCCTGAGTGGAAAAGTATAACCCCATTATGCATTATTATAGACATTAGCCGGGCTGCCTCTTCTTTGGGAGCTTCAGTGTTCCTAATCTATGATCGTCACCTTGTATCAGAAACTCAATGTAGCATGATCAAACAAACAAGGAATACCAAGCCAGGAGAAGACAGTAAAATCCAACAAGTCAGCTCAGAATTTGCAGAATGAGTTAGACAAGGTGCAGGTAGTTGAAATTTTATATTGTTAAGGTCATATTTTTCTGTTGTGCCATATTTTTTCCTCTCCTTTAATGTTATTTATTGATTTGGGTACATTGAAGTAAAGGCCCTGTATTACTGGTTAGTTTCTGGTTAGTTTAGCTCAGGAAGAAACAAGTATTACCTTTCTATCACTTAAATTGTTGAAATTGAGATGGCATTTAGCAGTCTGGTGTGCCTTTATGCAATGTGAAGTATTTTTCTCTCTCGTACTCCTCACAGCTACGTAAAGTGTATGTCATATAACTGAAACATCAATGGTTATACTGCAACAAAGCTTCAAACTGCTTGTATCTTCCCCGTTTTGAGAACTGTTGCCAGTTGTTAAGCTTCTTCCTAACGGGTCACTTTCAGAGCAGCGTAGAAATTTTTGATTCTATGGCTTAAATATATTATACCAAAAGAAAATAAATGGATGAGTCATTAATCCACAAAGCTTCAAGCTCACATTCAGGAATTGTTTCTTTTCCAAATTAAAAGCACCAGCATGAACTGGGGCAATCAAAGAAGTTATGTTATCAACTAACCCAAATTGTTTTGCGGTTGTACAAAATGTGGGCATAGATGTAATAGATGAGAATATATAATCCTCTAAACTGACACACTTACATCTTTAGGCTCTCAGTTTATTTTCACTTAAAGTTTAACAGCAAAGGCAAGATTTTTTTGTTGCAGGCCCAAAGCTTGGACCGAGCCTTTTCCCAACTTCCAAAACACAGCCATGACTCATGACTGAGAAAGTAGGAACTGCAGATGCTGGAGAATCTGAGAAGGCGTAGAAGGGTCTAGACCCGAAACGTCAGCCTTCCTGCTCCTCTGATGCTGCTTGGCCTGCTGTGTTCATCCAGCTCTAAACCTTGTTATCCCATGACTCATGACTGACTTTTTTCAAAATGTCCCTTTTCTCATGCAAGGTTTGGGTTTGTGGTACAGTTTGCGGAGGAGTGCGGGTGAAGAGGAGAGCTAGTTACAGGCCTATCTCTGTTCTCAGAGACGGTAACCCAGCTCACAATATTGCTTACACACACCTTAAACTTCACGCCATACCCAGCCACCCAGATCAATTGCTTGGTTCATGCCCTCTCAGATTCCCATAGCCTTCATATGCTCCATGCCCACTTTGATACCCATTGCAGGCTTCATGTCCCCTCCATGCTCTGTGTCTTCTCACCTCCGTGCCCCTACCATGTTTTCTCTATAGCTATTCACCAAATATGCATTGCATAAAGGCTACAGGAGTCAATCCATCTATTATGTGATTCAAGCAACCATTTAGTCAGAAACCAAACAAAGTCAGATGATAGTATTGTAACCTCTTCTAACTGGCAGTCATTCTCTAGAGCAGCTGTGTCAATAGATAGCATACTCAGCAGACAGTTTTGGAACTCAGCCAAATTTTCATAATAGTCACATCTGCCAACCATTAATTTGCTACTCTATGGCTGTGAAACTGAAAGAACTGACATTGAGGGGAGGCAATGGCCTGGTGATTTTATCACTGGACTGTTAATCCAGCGACCCAGCTAATGTTTTGGGAACCTGGGTTCGAATCCTGCCATGGCAGATTGTGGAATTTGAATCCAATAAGTATCTGGAATTAAGAGTCTAATGATGATTGTGAATCCATTGCCGATTGTCGGAAAAACCCATCTGGTTCATTAATGTCCTTTAGGGAAGGAAACTGCTATCCTTACCTGATCTGGCCTACATGTGACTCCAGACCCACAGCAATGTGGTTGACTCATAACTACCCTCTGGGCACTTAGGGATGGGCAATAAATGCTGGCCTAGTCAGTGGCACCCTCATCCTGTGAGTGAATAAAGGATTTTTATATCTCCATATTAAAGCAGATTACTTGATAATTAATGGAAGGACTTAGGGGTTAGACTTTTTTTCACAGTTAACAGCATGGCAGTTTTTTTTCAAAGTTAGATCCCTTTAATTACAGTATTACATTTGGCAAGGTTAGTTTCCCAGCAAACGCTGTACAGTCCTTTATGCATGCTACACTTTTTTCAATGGAAAAACTATGGTCATACATTTTCACTTTTGCACAATGGTGGTCAATATCATGGTTAACTTGGGCAGCACAGTGGCTCAGTGGTTAGCATTGTTGGCTCACAGTGCTAAGGACCCAGGTCCGATTCCAGCCTTGGGTGACTGTGTGGAGTTTGCATATTCTCCCCGTGTCTGCTTGGGTTCCTTCCAGGTGCTCCGGTTTCCTCCCCCCAGTCTACAGATGTGCAGGTTAGATGGATTGTCCATGCTATAGTGTCCAGGGATATGTAGGTTGGGTGGATTAGCCATGGGAAATGCAGGGTTATAGGATAGGGGTCTGGGTGGGAAGCTCTTCGGAGGGGCAGTGTGGACTCAATGGGCCAAATGGCCTGCTTCCCCACTGTAGGGATTCTATGAACTTACCTTATGTTTGCAAGACAGAGTCCTATGATTAATCATTCCATTAAAAATATTAAGTGATTTTTGAAAGTTTCAAAACATTGCGCTTTTAACTGTCAGAAGGTTTCCAATTCCTTCACAGGCTTCTCCAGTGATCACAAATCTATCTGCAGCATTTTGCAAATCAATTAAAGCCTGTATTGAAAGATTGAAATCTGCTTCTAGCACTGCCTTCTTTTCCTTCAATACCAGCACAAGTTTGCCTTGGAGTGGTGCGGTAGAGGCCTGGTTAGTAGCTCAGATTTCAAGTCTTTCGTGCATTGCCGAAATGTTGGGGGGCCTAGATTTTAAGTTGATGAAGTAGTTTTATTAACGGCAGGAATTACCTGCAAATATCTGTTGATTTGATTATGGTGAGTGCGCCTTCAAAAAAACTAATACTGAGATAAGTCAGTCTTTGTGCTTAGATCCCTCTATGGCTTTGATCTTCACTATCTGTATAACCTTCTCCAGTTCGATGGAGAATTCTGCATTCCTCCAACTCTGACCTCTTTTGTGTTCCCACTCCTTTAAACACCATATTGCAGCACTACCCTCAGCCATCTCAGCCCTAAGCTTCAAAAAACTTTCCACAAACCTCTTTCTCTCTGTACTTGTCTCTTCCTTTTAAGTCTTTAAGCACATGTCCAGTCCCCTGTTCTAATTTATTGCTGTTTGGTTTAGTATCCATACTTTACAGCTTTAAGCTCCTTTTAAGTAGCCTGGGACATTTGAATCTGTTAAATGTGGCTCTTAGAAAATATAATATTTTTAATAGCAATTTCACTTCTATAGTTCACTGCAAATATTTTTCCTTAGTCAGTGAAGACTTCAGGCCACTGGAGATGACTGCTCACTCACAATGACCTGGGTATTGTTTTTACCTGCCCACGAGATAGTTAATGTCCTCAGGCTCAAACAGACTTTGTTTCTAATCACTGTTGTTTGAAGGAATTATATTGCACTATTGCGTTCTTATTTATCTCTATACTCCAACGCAGTTTGCTTAAAAGTTCATGACGCTATTTGGAGAACTAGTTGAAGGGGTTACTAACAAACAGTGCAAAGGAACTTAATTAACCTGCACAGTGGAATAGTTGAAACTCTTGTACTGACCTTCACTGCTGATATTAATTCAGTTCATTCCCACTGTGACTAATCTCAGCAAGAAAGACAAGGGGCATGAGAAAGTATATAGAGAAGATTGCCATTTAATAGGTCAAACAGTGCAACTTGTACCCAAAAATAAAATAATTATATGCATCATGCAACATTAACAAAGGCTTTCGGGCATGATCACTCCTGTGATTAGCTTTTTTTTCTCTCTGTCATGGTGCATACGTTGTTAAAAATGACAGGAATGCACCAACTTGTTTTAGTACATTGCTGAGATAATGAAGTTTGGTGAAAGTACCCACAGAAAATGGTAATCTGTTTGGGATTAGGAGTTTGTTTTCTTGAATGAATGTCTGATGACTCTGTGAGGCATCATTTTTTTAAATTACATCAAAGGCTATATGTAAATATACGATTTTTATTCTATACAGATGAGCAGCTGTATTTGGATTTCACCAATACACATTTAAATGTGCTGTCACCTACCCTGCTCATTTTTTAAAAGTATTTCTTGGTTGTGTGACACCGAGGGCCTCAGTTTGTTCTCGTGTCACATAACAGAGGCTGGAGAAAGCCCAGCTCCTCAGATCTGACCTATAAAAATGGCCACGCACACTTCCCATTTTTGATCTGTGGGATGTGTGTGGGGAGAGGTCGGGGCTGGGGGTGGTGGAGGATGGAGGTGGAATGGCTGGAGTGGGAGTCAGGCGGGTGGGCCAGGAAGAGTGGAGCAAGCTGCTGGTTCCTGAGGTGGTTTGGGTGGAAAGCCTGCCTGGGCACTCTAGCCCTGTTCAAAGTTCCACTAATCCCCCATATCCAAACTGTACCAACCTATTCCCCTGTACCACCTCCTATGGCCCTTCAATTTCTGTGCCAATCAATGTCCATCTATCTATCCCCTATGGCCCCTTTTAGCACTATGCCACCTTATGTTTATTTATCTGTCCCCTTATAGCCCTTCATATCTCCTGTGCCACCATATGCCCCCTGTAAACTCTGTGGCCCATTATAGTGTCTATTCCAATTTATACTCCATTTCCTATGACCTCTTTGTTCTTCTCTCTCCATGCCAAACATGGGCAAATCTTGAGAGCCATGCTAACTGTGTCTTTTAATAATATCACTATAGGAGAAAGCACTCTCATTGATAACAAAAAATCGATGCATTGAAATTTCTTCAACTAATCCCTTACGAAAACAAACATTTCATCTAAATCCTAATCTGTTTTGCAAACAAACATTTCCATTCAATAATCCGCTGGAGTTGTCCATCTAAATGTTCACTTGATAGTCACCCCATTATCACAATTGGGAGGGAGAAGTGGGAATAGTCAACACTGAGGAGAATTGCAGGTGGTGAGGATTCTCCTCAGTGTTGACTATTCCCACTTCTCCCTCCCAATTTTGATGTCACCCACAGCTTTAGAAATTATGTTCTTGATTCCAGTGTCTAAATTGTAAGTACAAGTTGTGAGCCACAGTGACTAACAGCACTCATTCCTGTAGAACACCACTTCCAACCATCTGCCTTGAAACTGAGCTCTCTCTGTCCTCTTTGGCCAATGTAACAAAATTCAGTGACACTGTACTGAAGAAGAACTCATTGGCTTCAAAGTGCTTTAGGATTTCCTGGGGTTGGGAAACGTGCATTATGAATGCAAATAGTTACTTATGTGCAGCAGAAGAGGCCTAAATGCCTGTGCTTAAAGCTAAAGTTATTGTCAGTGCTAATCTGACTTGAGAGACAGCAATTCCCCACAAATTTACTGCCTTGGAACCCATTGCATAGAAAGAATAAATCTGTAGGCTACAGGACTGAGCCGGGAGATGGAACTGACTAGATTACTCCATTGAGATCTGACGTACAATGGCTGACATATGGCATGGTGGCTCAGTGGTTAGCACTGCTATCTCACAGCACCAGAGACACTTGTTCGATTCCAGCCTTGTGACTGTACGGAGTTTGCATGTTCTCTCCACGTCTGTGTGTGTGTGTTCTCCGTGCTCTGGTTTCCTCCCACAGTCCAGAAATGTGCAGGTTAGGTGGATTGGCCATGCTAAATAATCAGTAGTGTCCAGGGATGTGCAGGCTAGATGGATTAGCTGTGGGAAATGTGGGGTTACAGGGATAGGGTGGGGAGGTGGAATGATCTTTAGTGGATTAATGAGGATGGGCCAAATGGCCTCATTCTGCATTGTAGGGATTCTGTCGACTTAACGGTCTATCTTGTTCCTTCTGTGCCATCCTTTTTAAAAATTAATTCAAAGTCAAGGAAAAATATGGTTTTAAAATGTGAGCTTGGTGTAATGGGAACTGTATTGATATTAGCTCATGTAATTGTGAAAGAGAAAAAAAAAATCAATATTTATTAATGATGGTTGTAGGTGGGATGACTTAAAATGGATCTGACAGTTTTCCTAAGTATGAATTCAGAACCAATTATCATATTAAGTGGTTTGCGAGCGACATCAGCTTCATGCTCAGGTGAAATGAAATTTAAGAGAGAAAAACTTGTAATATTGCATTTTTAGCTTTCCTGCTTTTGAAACATTTTTATGTACATTTTGTTGGGGTGTTGTTTGCATGTCATAGTCAAAAGGAGTGTAGAGAAGGAGAATCTTGCAGTGTTATAATTTTCAATGAAAGCACCTTTTGTCAACCTTCATTATACTCTTCTGAGGAGATGGGGTTTTTGAATTTTAATTAGGGCTGGAGGTTTGTGCAATAGATAATGAAGTGTCCCTGCTGATTGTAATATTCCTCCATAATTAGATTCTGCTTCAGAATTTTTTAAGAAAAATCCTTCATCAACCAGGAAGGGAATTAGATATCTGGCTAATTCTGTGGAGGAGTTCATTGTACAGCATTATCTAACCCAATGTTCAGACAAATGTCACTCAATGAGGCCGAATGTTTAGGCATTTTATGATGGTGTTAGGGTATGCAGAAACATTAATCTCAAACTTCTTTCCTTTATCATTGCAAACTAATATTTTCAGTGTGATGGTCATATTCTCCAGAATAATCCTAAAGTGATTCCTTACAGTACAGCTTACTAACAGGTATATGGATGGGTTGTTCCAACCCTTTCTTATCCATTGATAAAATAGAAATAAAATCCCATTCTCCTCAGCAGTGCATGCCTTGTTGCTTGGTTAATACTTGCAGCTGTAATTTCCAGGTTACTTTGAGATTTTTGGGGCATTGTTGTCCATCAATGATTTTGTCCCCACAAAGGCAGGAGGGTACTAAAGGAAAGAAAAGAGGGTACTAAAGGAAAGAAGGAAAGAAAAGAGATTTGGGTTCAAATAGAAGACTTGGCGATTGCTAGCTTTGATTCACAAACTCAGTATTGCACAGGATTTCTGATGTTTGCTGGCATTACAGGCATTGTTTTATCTCCAGTATCTCACCCAGTGGTCACATGTGTACCTTGCCAAAAGATATCAGCAAGCTAACTGGTTGCAGGGGATTTTTCAATGAAGGGCAATTCTGTTTACATCCCTACCAATTTTCACCTCTGTATGTACACGCTGACATACATTCGTTCATGTCCACACACTACCACAAATGTGCACACAGGAAATGCTCACACCTACTACATTTGCATATATGCATGCTTTATACCCATACATGGTTGCATTTTGAAAGCAGCATACGTGCATACTTGAGATCACAGCAGGTCAGGCAGGATCCAATAAGATACAGCAAGCTATCATTTCGAGTCTAGATGACTCTCAATCTTAGAAATGGGAAGCAAAGCAAAATATCACTTAAACACATTGGCAATCCTATTTCCTTTTGCACTAGTTTACGTATAATGGCCAAGCTTATAATAATAAACATATGCAATGAGTTTCTGGCTTGGAAGTGTGTAATCATTAAATCGCACTGAGTGCAAATAAAGGATAACCACTGTGAGGGTAAAAGAAATCAAATGGGCAATTAGATCATTAGCGCCATATTTGCTAATTGCAGTTTCTCTCTATGCAGTTGCTGGTCAAACAATGCATTAATCTTTTGGCAAATAACTTCATTTGTTTTCATTGTTTACAGTGTTAGCATATGATGTGTCAGCTTTTGTATCACATCAATACCTTGCTGTTTGGAAGGTTGCAAGGCGTATGTTTTCAGGATGAGCTTGGTTTGCAAAGAAGGTCAGATGGTTTACTGTCAAATCTGGCCAATAATGTTCAGTGAGGTGGAGAGAAACCTGTCCATTTGCAAACTACAATAATGATAGCCTGCCTCAGTTGAGTCATTACAGGAGCAGAAGCACTAACGTTCAGCTCATGTTTTCTATTCACCGATTAGACAAAGGTTCGAATTGGCAGTACTTATTATTAATGTATATTTTCATGTACAAAGGAACATGCTGGGAGTAAATTACCCCCATGTCATCTGTAATTAATTTGTATGGAAATGTTTGCGTAATTTAAAAATAACATGCAGGTTATTCAGGTAACAGGAGTCAGCCTGCTACCATGCAGAGTGTCCCTTGCAAAAACTATAAGGATGTGTTAATAATGCAGGTAAGTAGTTTAGCTGTTCACTTAGAATGACAGTGAAATGCAATTGACTTCTATGCATGATGCCTGTAATTGATCACAAGTGTAGAACACAGTGAAATCCAGTCAAGCGTCTCCACTCTGAATTATTCTGTGATTTCCTTAAATACTGAAAGACAGTAAAGAGCAAAAAGCACCGACCCACCCACAAGTGCATTGTCTCAGGTGACATCCACACACTCAAACCCAAAACATGTACCTTGACACACAACTCACACATGCTCAGACACAGAACTTAACATGCCCACACACACAAAATAGGTGCATATCCCCGTTAAAATGCATGCCATCATATCATGAACTTGCAAAGTCCATTCAGTTGGTCCAGCGTCATTAGAGATTTTATTTACACTATACGGCATGATGAATGAACTACTGTCTATTCCTTTAAGGCCCTTTCCTTCTATCATCCATAACACAGTCCCAACTATCCTGATACAAGGAACGGTTGGCACATGTAGCATCCTACGACTTGGGATAAGTTGACATTCTACACTTGAATGTGTAGCAGGGTCTCAGCCAATGCCCCTCAATTGGCAGAGAGAGTTTGGTACAGGCACAGGAGTGCACTTTCCTGTCACTATTACACAAGTTCATCGCAGTTACTTGGATGACAATAAAGAAGGGAACATTTTGACTGTCATTTTCAAAATAACCTAGGGTATAAGAAGAAAAAGGCATTCATACGTTCATATCTTTCACAATTTCAGGATGAAGCCAAACAACTACTTTTGAACTGAGCTCACTGCGTTAACATATAAAACACAATTTGTGCTAAGTTGTGCACAGTTGTGCCTAACAATGAACAATGAAATAATGATCAGACGATATTTTCTTTTTGAAACGTTTTTTGAGTCATAGGTGATGGTCTGAATTCCAGGGAGAACATACCTGTTCTTCAAAATATATTTTTTCAATTTCAAAAATACACTTTATTAATAAAGAAATATCTTTGTGTACATGCATAATCACAAATGCAGCTTGGTTCTGTAAAATAGCATATACAGAGGAAACAGACAAATATTGGAGTTTGACTCTATCCAAACAAACCAAAGACATCTCTTATACATCAAAGACTGTATTTATATGCATTGAGGCACTGGTAGGGTTGGATAACTAATAACGCGATATTCATTGCTCACTATGTTGAATATTTTGGTTGTCCAATGTCCGGCAAAGAGTTTAACACGGATCTTCAGGCTTCATGCTGAAGCAATGCGAATGTACAGACCTGACCTTGGAGTGCATGATGCTTTTCTGATGTTTGCAATTTTCTCACTTGGTGAATACCCAATCTCGACCTTGGGAAAAAGGCCTCTGACACAGGTTATAGTCACCTTACAGTCACGCAGACATAGCTACCAGCTCACTTTAATATTGCAAAAGATGCCTTGAGGTGGAGTACCCTGTCAACAAACTTAACTGGACAAACAACTCTTCCCTGTTACCAACCCCACCTTAACCCTCCTCCCTCTACCCTGTTGAGTTTCTGATGTATAGTTTTAGAATAGGTCAAAATGCAGAAAAGTCACCACATTACTGGGTGAATTTAGAATCTCGATTTACCAGAACCTCTCTATGTTGTAGCAGAACCTAACCCCCAACCCCTGGGATTAATTGGTTAGCCATCTAATGGAAAGGGAGCAGATAAATATCCTAGTGCTTCTCAGAATATTTCATTTATAATGGTGCACAAACACCTCAGAGAATGAAGTTCATCGAGGCCTAGTCATCCTCATATATTAAATTATAATTGTGTAAAGTCGATATCAAACTAAATCACTGAAAACTGTTAAGTTGGAGATTCACTAAAGCAGCACACTTTTAATTACTGTCCAATAATGCAAAGCGTTGTACTGCAACAGTGTATATTTAAAGAATTGGTAGACAACACCTTTGTCACCAGTTATAAGACATTATTTTAAAACTATCGCATGACACTATCACCTCATGACCAAAATCTCAAAACATTTCTGAAGAAGATGGCGTTTGGAAGATTAAAAAAAAAGTGCTTTCATTTATACAGTTTCTTTCATGACCTTGGCTTGTCCCAGTCTGATTTACAGACAATTAAGTGATTTTTAAAGTGTAGTTACTGTTGGAATTTAGGAAACAACACAAGCATTTTGAGCAGAACAAGGTTTCCCAAAAAGCTGTGTGCTAGTGATTAGATTATTTGTTCATGGTGTTGCTTGAGGAATAAACATTGACCTGGAAATCAGGGAAAACATGCCTGCTGTTCTTTAAAATAATGCTTTTTGTTCTTGTACCCCTACCTGAGATGGAATCTCAATTTAACAATTCATCCTAAAGGTGGCTTCTCCAACTGTGCAACACCACTTCAGTACTGCACTGGAGTGGCAACCTAGAGTATGTGCACAGATTTTTAGAGTGCGACTTGAACCCGTGACCTTCTGAATCAGATGTGAGAGGGCTACCAACTAATCCATTACTGAAAGGTAATAGCATATAATTGAGCAATTTAAAAGTAGCAGATGACTTTGTGCAAAACTCAAATGGCAAAGCATTCCCACCATCTATGTATAACGGCTACTGGTTCAAACTGTCATAACAAAATTGCATCCACTGTCATTTAATTACTGTGGGTAAGACATATTGCCTTCACTGAGATCAGTTCAGACCCACAGCAATTTTATTCTTTGTTAAGGACTTGCAAGTGAAGGAATTATTGTGCTACTTAAGATGGCATCATACAGCAGCTTCAAACCCCACTATGGGATAAGGCTCATCTGGTGAAATTAAGGAAGCAACTAGTACTTTCGATGCTGATTTTGTTTCATCTGCAAAAAGAAGATTAAAAAACATACTTGCTAACTAGCTGTTATAAACATTTCATTTCATAATGGTCTGTTAACACAAACTGTACATTATGTGGGTCAATCTTACACGAATGTTGATGAATTGAGGCTAATTTATTCTTTTTAATCAAATAATGTTGTCCTCTTTACTCCTGATCAAGTGAGTGATTGTGTTAGCAAGTTGCATAGGTTTCTACTCGGGTAATGTGTCTCAGAGCCAAGCATTCCACGGTTGGCAAATGTTTTGATCATGCATCAAACACAGTTACAATTGTAACATGTCAGTAAATTTCAAGCATACCTGGGAGAGCCCTTCAAACAATGGTACAGTGCAGTAACCCTTTATCCTAACTACCCTGTAGAAAACAACACTGTTAAAATCGGGTGAGGAAGGGCATGAATAAGCTCCATCCTCCCCTCAGTTAGCCATGGTAAAGATTTTATGCTTTATTTTTAGAGAAGTTATATCTCTTGCTAATAAAAATGTAGTTACCAAATTATGCTGTATCTGTAAGGAACCAATTATGAGTGAATGTAAAGAGCAATTTTATAATTTGCTAACCCTGACCCTGAGAAAACATAATAAAGATGTGACGTCAAACATACATTTTCAAAAGTGCAAAGTTAAAAATAGATAGTGTCCAGTACAAAAGAAAGATGAAAGACCTACAGTTTAAAGTCCTTGGGGTGTGCTTGAGGCATAGGTTTTTAACTTGAGATCATGGTTGTTTAATTGGTAGCTCGTATCCTCAACAATTTTGGATATTTCAGTTGTCATTTCATTTCTTGGTGTTCTGATGTTTCTTTTTGATCAGTTCTGTCACTGGGCACTTTTCTTGACAGGCCAAGATATCATTTTCTCCAACTGGTTGCAGTTATAGTCAAAAATCTATCTCTCTGCTCTGCTAAAAGCACTTAGAGTCATAGAGTCATAGAGATATACAGCGCAGAAACAGACCCTTCAGTCCATCTCATCCATGCTGACCAGATATCCTAAATTAATCTTGACCCATCTGCCAGCATTTCGCCCATATCCCTCTAAACCCTTCCTATTCTTATACCCATCCGGATGTCTTTTAAATGCTGTACCAGCCACCACTACTTCTTCAGGCAGCTCATTCCATACACGCACCACCCTGTGTGTGAAAAAGTAATCCCTTAGGTCCCTATTAAATCTTTCACTTCTCACCTTAAACCTATGCCCTCTAGTTTTGGACTCTCCCACCCTGGGGAAAAGACCTTGTCCGTTTACCCCCTCATGATTTTATAAACCTCTATAAGATCAGCCCTCGGCCTCCGACACTCCAGGGAAAATAGCCCCAGCCTATTCACCCTCTCCCTATAGCTCAAACATTCCAACCCAGGCAACGCCCTTGTAAATCTTTTCTGAACCCTTTCAAATTTCTCAACATTCTTCCTCTAGCAGGGCGACCAGAATTGCATGCCGTATTCCAAAAGTGGCTTAACCAATGTCCTGTACAGCCACAGTATGCCTTTCCAATTCCTATATTCAATGCACTGACCAGTAAAGGCAAGCATACCAAATGTCTTTTTCACTGTCCTGTCTACCTGTGATTCCACTTTCAAGGAACTATGAACCGCACTCCAAGGTCTCTTCCTTGAAATAGAATTTGTTTTGTGAATTTCGATGTCTGAAGTCATTGCTTACAAGTGGGATCATTGCAGGTTATGTTTTTCATTTCCAGTTGGTGAAAATTATTGTAAAGGTGTAAAGCGAAACAGGAGATGAGGGTTCCTTCTTGCATGATTAGGTTAAATTGATTCAGTTCCTTTTGATAAAATGTTAATTTGTTTCATGCAATCTTTGTTTATTTCACTTTGGTTTCATGACTTGGTCAGCCTTTGGTCATGCGATTACTGTGGCCATTTTAAGCTAGCTTTTACTCCTTTTTAAAACCACTTCATTCTGTGAATGTCCCAGATACTAAAGCCAGATGATGGAATTTGAAAATCAACAGTCCACCATATTTTGTCATTATTACCATAATTGATGGAAACATCCTGTGGCACACAACAACTGAAATTATGCATTCGTAAATGAACAAATGTTCATTAACTGATGTAGGCCCCAGGGATTCCTTTGCAGACCCCTTCAGGTCCAGGGATACTTGTTTGAAAACCTGATTACCGATGACGTGCTAAATGAAGATTCCAGCTCACACAAGGCTGGAAGATCACATGATACTATTTTGAAGATGAGAATGGAAGTTCTGTATTCTGTATTCTGTTCTTGGCCTATATTTATTCCTCAACCAGCATCACTGGCATAAAAATTATTATATAGCAATTTGTGGGGCCTTGCTGAGCATAAATCAGCTGCTGTGTTTTTAACAGCTTCAAAAAACATATTTATTTTATTCTGAACTGCTTTAGACCATCCAGTGATTATGCAAATTACTACATATATATGTGTGTATAAAGTATATATACATATAATATATGTGCAAGACCTTTTTTGCTCAGAGGAGCTGCCTTTTAACTGACAACTAGCCTGTATAGCTGCAACTCATTTCACATCAAGCTCTTGACAGCTACCAGCAGAAAAAGACACCTATCACATTTGGTCTGGATTGAATTTGGACGAACCACTCTTCTGCCACTTCACCACTACCTCCCACCACCGCCCCCCCCACAACTGCTCTGCTGCAGTGCTAATTTGCAGTGCTTTTGTGACAGTATTCTCACCTCAAATCCACAAACCTGAATGCCCTGGTCGACCCATTGTGTCTTCCTGCTCCTGCCCCACCGAACTGATCTCCAACTATCTGGACTCCATTTTCTCCCCCTTGGTCCAGGAACTCCCTACCTCCGTCCATGACACCACCCACGCCCTCCACCTCCTCCAGAACTTCCAATTCCCCGGTCCCCAACACCTCATCTTTACCATGGACGTCCAGTCCCTCTACACCTGCATTCCCCATACAGATGGCCTAAAGGCCCTCCGCTTCTTACTGTCCCGCAGGCCCGACCAGTCCCCCTCCACTGACACCCTCATCCGCTTAGCCGAACTCGTCCTCACCCTCAACAACTTCTCTTTCAATTCCTCCCTCTTCCTACAGACAAAGGGGGTGGCCATGGGTACCCACATGGGCCCAAGCTACGCCTGCCTCTTTGTAGGTTACGTGGAACAATCCCTCTTCCGTACCTACACTGGCCCTAAACCCCACCTCTTCCTCTGTTACATTGATGACTGTATCGGCGCCGCCTCGTGCTCCCACGAGGAGCTCGAACAGTTCATACACTTCACCAACACCTTCCACCCCAACCTTAAGTTTACCTGGACCATCTCTAATACCTCTCTCCCCTTCCTGGACCTCTCTGTCTCCATCTCGGGCAACCACCTAGAAACCGATATTCATTTCAAGCCCACCGACTCCCACAGCTACCTAGAATACTCCTCCTCCCACCCACCTTCCTGCAAAAATGCTATCCCCTATTCCGCCGCATCTGCTCCCAGGATGAGGCATTCCACTCCCGTACATCTCTGTTGTCCTCGATTTTCAAGGACCGTAAGTTCCCCCCCCTCAGTGGTCGAGAACGCCCTCAACCGTGTCTCCCACATCTCCCGCAACTCATCCCTCACACCCCGTCCACGCAATAAGAACCAAAAAAGAATCCCCCTCGTCCTCACGTACCACCCCACCAACCTCCGGATCCAACGCATCATCCTCCGACACTTCCGCCATCTGCAATCCGACCCCACCACCAAAGACATCTTTCCCTCCCCACCCTTATCTGCTTTCCGGAGGGACCACTCTCTCTGTGACTTCTTTGTCTGCTCCACACTCCCCTCCAGCCCCACCACACCCGGCACTTTTCCCTGCAACTGCAGGAAGTGCTACACCTGCCCCCATACCTCCTCCCTCACCCCCATCCCAGGCCCCAAGAAGACTTTCCACATTGGCAGATGTGCAGGTGAACATCTGCTTGATGTGGAAAGTCTTCTTGGGGCCTGCCCCCATACCTCCTCCCTCACCCCCATCCCAGGCCCCAAGAAGACTTTCCACATCAAGCAGATGTTCACCTGCACATCTGCCAATGTGGTATTCTGCATCCGCTGTACCCGGTGTGGCTTCCTCTACATCGGGGAAACCAAGCGGAGACTCGGGGACCGCTTTGCAGAACACCTACGCTCAGTTCGCAATAAACAACAGCACCTCCCAGTCGCGAACCATTTCAACTCCCCCTCCCATTCCTCAGACGACATGTCCATCCTGGGCCTCCTGCAGTGCCACAACGATGCCACCCGAAGGTTGCAGGAACAACAACTCATATTCCGCTTGGGAACCCTGCAGCCCAATGGTATCAATGTGGATTTCACAAGCTTCAAAATCTCCCCTCCCCCTACCGAATCCCAAAACCAGTCCAGCTCGTCCCTGCCTCCCTAACCTGTTCTTCCTCCCACCTATCCCCTCCTCCCACCTCAAGCCGCACCTCCATCTCCTACCGACTAACCTCATCCCGCCCCCTTGACCTGTCCGTCCTCCCTGGACTGACCTATCCCCTCCCTAACTCCCCACCTACACTCACCTTTACTGGCCCCATCCCCGCCTCTCCGACCTGTTTGTTTCCTCTCCACCTATCCTCTCCTCTATCCATCTTCTATCCGCCTCCCACTCTCTCCCTATTTATTTCAGAACCCCCTTCCCCTCCCCCTTTTCTGATGAAGGGTCTAGGCCCGAAACGTCAGCCTTTCTGCTCCTATGATGCTGCTTGGCCTGCTGTGTTCATCCAGCCCTGCACCTTGTTGTCTCAGAGTCAGAAGATTGAGAGTTCAAGTCCTATTCCGGAAACATAGCAGTAAATCAAGCCTGATATTTCGGTGTTTGTGGATCTCCTGTATGGTAACCATGCTATAAAAATGCAAGTCTTTTCCTTCCTTTTTATCATTCTTTTTGTGATGTATTATTACCTTCATTCTTGTTTCATTTGTACCTTTCATTTTTCTTTCACTTTTTTCTTTCCTTCCTGTATTTCTTTCCTTCTCGCTTTCCCACCTTTCCATTGACTCCTTGCTCTGCCAAGTTCCCAATAATGTTTGTAACTTGTAAAGAAATGAGAGTGTGCCATAATTCGAAGACCTGTAGACCAGTGAGCCCTTCTCCTGGACAAAAATTTACATCAGGCCCTGGCATCCCATATACTACATCAAGGTTCTATTAACTCTTCTATCTGTGGCCAATTTGTATTGATCTTCTGGAATTAAATAGATCTGACATAAGCTGCCCCTTTGAAGAAAAAGGAAGAATTTACATTAAAAGAGCAGATTTCACAATCTCAGGATATCCTGGAGCACTTCAAAGTTGTTGAAATACGTTTGAAGTAAAGTACCTTGTAGTATAAGAAATGTGGCCACCAATTTGTGTGTAACAAGTAGAGTGGAATCTTTCCTTTGCCACAAAGGCAAGGTCAGGAGTAAAATATGAAATAAAAACAGGAAATGCTGGAAACACTCAGCTAGCCTGGCAGCATTTTTGGGGGAGAGACATAGAATTAACATTGTTAGGTTTTTCTCCTTTCTCCAGGTTATATATAGCTCACTGATCAGATTTTAGCAGTTAAGTCCGAGGCCTGTGACAAGCAGTGTTCACTTTTGTTTGGCATTTAAATAAATGGTTTAGATGAGAATATAGAAAGCATGGTTCGTAAGTTTGCGGATAACACCAAGGTTGATGGTATAGTGGACGGTGAAGAAGGTTGTCTAAGATTATAAAGAGATCTTCATCAATTAGGTCAATGGACTGAAGAGTGGCAAATGGAGTTTCATTTGGATAAATGTGAGGTATTGCATTTTGGTAAAACAAACAAAGTCAAGACTTATATAATTAAAAGTAGAGCCTTGGATAGTGTTGTAGAACAGAGAGATCTGGAGGTTCAGGGACATAATTATTTGAGGTTTGCACCACATATAGACAAGGTGGTTAAGAAGGCGTTTAGCATGCATGCTTCATTGCTCAGACCTTCGAGTATAGGAGTCGGGATTTTATGATGAAAAGTCATCTAGACTCAAAACATTAGCATGCCATCTCTCCATGGATGCTGTCTGACCCACTGTGACCTCCAGCATTTGTTGTTTTCAGGACAGATTCCAGCATCTACAGGAATTTGCTCCTACTGGCTATGACAAATCCAATTACAAACTGTACACTTATTGTCCTGTGCCGCGTAAGGAACAAAAACCTGTTATAAACCCCAAGATTCATTTGTCATATGGAGTTGGCCAAGCAGCATTTATTATTTTTTCCTGTTCTTGTTGTCTTCATATCATCATAGAATATTAAAGCTCAGAAAGGGGCTAATCTGTCCAGAGGACCTGTGCTGGCTTTTTAGAAGAGTTATCCAATTAGCTACACTCCATTGCTCTTTCCTTGTAGCTTTGCTAACTGTTATTTTTCAAATATGTAGCTAGTTGTCTTTTCAGAGTTGAACCTTTGAATCTGCTATGGTTAACCATTCAGGTGGCATATCCAGATCATAAAAAGCAAATCACTGTATAAAACAATACTCCTTCTCTTCACTTTTTTTTGTTAGTTGTACTAAATCTGTGTCTGTTTATCACTGACCCTACCACCAGTGGAATTAATTGCTCCTTACCTACTCCATCATAATCCCTCATAATTTTGAAAATCTTTATTAAATATTCCCTTGCCCTTTTCGTTCTCAGGCCAACCCTAATTACTCAGATTTCACCATGCAACTAAGTTCCTCATCCCTGGCATAGTGCCCAGAATTGGACACAATAATCCAACTGGAGCTTGTCAGTGATTCATTTACTGGATTTACTGGACTGTCTTTATGTTTGTCATCCATACTCCAAAGATCCCATATGTTTTCTTTTTATCAAACTTATTGACTTGACTTGCCACTTTCAAAGGTTGCATTAGTGAACCCTTTAGATCTCTAGATCTCTTTTTTCCTGCTTTTCCTTTAAAAGAGCACCGTTCAGTTTATATTGTCTCATCTTCGTCTTTTCATTCTGCTTCTATCTTGTAACACTTCCTTTGTTGACTTTGCGATACACCTTCCTATGGAAATTGTCAGTGTTGCTGTTCCCTCATCTCCAATAGTGTAATGCTTGCTCAGTATTGGAGTAAACCCAAATCCATGAACTCTGACACAGAAGTGAGAGTGCTATCATTGAGCTGACACCACATAAAGATGTGAAGAATACCAAAGAACACCAGTCAGCAAACATCATGCCAAAAACCACTATTCAAATACTTTCCCAGGTCATTTCTTGAAGTTGGACCATCTGCCAGCTGCAGTACTAAGTACAGCCAGTTCCTCAGCTGGGTAGAAAGCCATAACCCAATCTTATCAGTTTATTTATTAAGACACTGGTGTTATACTGGATTGAATGTGAGCTGACATAGTTTGTTACCTATTATGATGAGGCTATGCTCAGCTTTTGGAGAAGGCTAACTCTCAATACTCTTGATACTGAGTTTAAGAAGCTTGAGCAGATAGCACAGGCTGACACCTCACTGTAGTACTCAGGATGTACTGACCTATTGGAGATATCGTCTTTTGGATATGACATTAAACTAAGGTTCCATCTGCTTCCTCAGGTACAAGTTAAGGACCATAATATGTCAGAGCAGATTTAGGCCATTCAGCCCATCGTGTCTGCTCTGAAGGCATTAACTTGGGCTTCTGAACTACTGGTCCTGTGACTTACCACTACACCACCAACTTCCCTTTAAAGAAACAATAGGACTATTTTGTTGAAGAACAAGGTAGATTTCCACTTTGTTGTGACTGTTTTACACTGATCCACCACCTGCGTCATCCCATAACAGTTTGTGAAATTTTACTAGGTAGTAATTGGTTGCTTCATGTTCTGAAATTATGCCAATGACTTCACTTCAAATGTACCTGATTGGCTTTAAAATGCCTGTAACATCCTGAGATAGTGAAGGTGTTCTTCTGCTGGCATGATCTATTGTAGCTCTGAGCCCATGTTGGAAAACTGAGAGAGGTACAGGTTTAAGTTATCATCCACTCAATTCCTCATCTGGATGATAGGGGGTGAGCTGGAAATCAGGGGGTCATTAAGCTCGGAGAGGTCTGTGATGTATCTTTATGGTCAGCAAGGTCCTGTAGTTAGTGTATCCCACCTTCTCTATTGCAGACAGGTTGGGGCAGGTGGATGGCAGATAATTTAATCTGTATGGAAAAGAGAGGAAGAAAGTACAAAAAAACTTAGGATTTTTAAAAAATTAATGCTGCTGTACATAGCATTTCCATCATAACAACCATATTTATTAAGGACCTTTAATATAAAACAACCCAAGCTGCATCACAGAACCATTATTAGACTGACCACAGGGCAGCGCAAGGAACTATTAGAACATGTAAGAGGTACGTACATTTTAAAAATTCTTCAAAGAGATGTGAAGAACAAAGCCAGGTGACCAGAGGCACTGCCATTAGTATTAAGGCAAAGGTAATCAAGAAGGCGCAAGAGGCAAGAATGAGAAGAGCATAGGGATGATTTTGGATACAAGCAATGGAACACTGTCTAATAGTACATTGCAATAAAATAGCATTGTACTGCATCCTTGGACCATCTGTACACTACAGCGTCAAATATAGCTTGTTTAGTGCTTAATGATTCCAGGGCCTTTCAGTGGAACCAACCATTTGCACAGATGCTGTATGTCCATCAACTCCACAGGTTTCGTCAATAGCAGCTCATTGCCCATTAGTTCATTTTCCCAGATGTAAGCTTCATTCTGCCATTACTATCAATTCTATGTAGCTTGCTGGTTCACTTACCTCACCATGGATCCTTTCAGTTACTTGGAGATTTTTTATTTGTCCTCAACTGAGTTATAAAATATGTCCTCCCGTTTATTCAATTTTAGCTTTTACCTCATACCTTTTAGTTGGCTTTTGTTTTAACTGAACACCTGGATATTGACCCTTGGGCAGCACAATATCCTGTATATAGTACTGAATCAGGTGATAATTGCTGAGGCCTGAGATGACCATCGACTGAAACTTGTTGGAAGCACCATAAAACCATATGATGTAAGAGCAGAGGTAGGCTATTTGGCCCATTCAGTCTTCAGTGAGATCATGGGTGATCTGATAATCCTCAACTCCATTTTCCTGCCTTATCTCCATAACCCTTGATTCCCTTAATTATTAGAAATTTGGCTACATCAACCTTGAATATACTTAAGTCCGTATACCACCAAGTGTGGCTGAGAACTTCTATTTTCCATGAGCCATTAGAGATGATTTTGTTTCATTCCACGAAGCAGAATATACTGCAGAGTATCCTGGGACAGGTATAGGGCTTAACATTGTAGTCCTGATTCCCTGATTTTGGAATATAGGATTATCCTTTGTATCATGCAGTCTGCCTCCCTATCTGACTATAGATGTGTTTCCAGCATGTATAGGTGATATAATTCAATAGGGTTGAGCCCTACACAATGGGTGCGTTGATTAGAATGAAAGATCCTGATGAAACACTGCTGCACTTTTCTTCCATTTAACTAAATGCAGCACTCCAGCACTGTCAAATTAAGGTCTGATTAGAATTGCTTACGTAAATAGTTGATAAAAATTTGAAACCCTCTTAAGCAAACTTGAATTAAATCAGAGTGCTTTCTTATTTTCTAAAATAGATTCTATTTCATCTATCCAGCAATCAGAGCAGCCTTTTTAAAACCATGAAATAGTCCCGATTTAAGTTCACCTTCAAAAGAGCTGCAAGCAGTTTAAACGAAACTCAAGCTACAATTACGGTACTTTTGTAACTTCACACCTATTTCAAACAGAGATAACAAGAAAGGAGTTCAGATTAAACAATACTGTTATGAATGGTGAAACTTCACAGAGGTGCTCTTAAGAAACACAGCAATATTTTATTACGGAGAGATGTGATCCAAATTTGAAAAGGATTATGCGAATTCATATAAATACATCCTGACTCTTAAACAAAGTACAATCAGTTAAGGAAAAGACAATGATTACTACAGCAACATGGAGTTCAGGTGGAATTATACATTCTGATAACTTACAGAGGGAGATCAAGTGACCCAGTTTGTGAGCAAAGTGAAATTATTGCATTTTTGAAATCAGTGAGAGAAACATTTACCTGCCTGAAGAGCAACAGCCCTTGGCTTCTTCTTTCTCCATCATTGCATGTACTTTCAGCAAAGTGTGTGAGCTATAAACCTAACAAAAGTCATCTTTTGCTCCTTGGAAGGAGTTCCTGGAAAGGATTTACTTGGAATTAACTCTGCCAACTGAAACAATGAAAATTCAGCCAATTATAACTGTACAGGTTTCTTGGACATTACAGTTCAATGACAAGCTGAAATGTGTGGCTGTGCAGGTGAAGAAAGAATTTAGAAAGAAAGAGGTGAGGATTCTCTTGAATTCATTGGAAATATTGTTGAGGTGGGATCTGCCATCCACTCACAGCCAAGTATGGAGCTGTTTAAATTTGTACAAGTAATACGAAAGGTTGAGGAAAGGGACGGAGAGGAATGTTATATTTAGTTTGAAAGAATAGCCAAACAAATGTAGTGTTCCATAGAAAGCTGGATGCTGCTCATGAAGACATCTGAGTAGCAAAGCTCATGAAGTTTAAACTTTTAGAGCTGGCATTTTCAAGTTATGAGATGGAGAAAAATAGGCTATCCTCCTGTTTATGAGTTTGTCCCCTATATTTACAGGCAGAAGTTTCAAATCTGGGAATAGTCACTTAGAATTTGAGAGGACAAAATAACTGTACTTTGATCAATAGATTTAGGCACTTAAAACAAACACCATGTACAAGAACCTCAGGGTCATCATTCTCCTTGAAAAAAGTTTTTAAATATGAAGCCACACAGATGGCTAAAAGGTTCCAACAGACAGACAAGCAGCTAGGGTGGCTGATGTTCCAAGCCCTCACCCCAAGGGAAACCCTTTTCCCATCACTTCCACAAACTGAAGAAGGGTAGAAGGTGGGAGGGTGAAATGAAGGCAAATGGCGAGTGAGTGAGAAGGGACAACTAAGAACAAAAGTTCTCCTGAGAGAAGAAAAGAAATGCTGAGATCTGGCTTGGCAGATAATATTTTGTTTTATTTTGATTTAACAAAGTAATCTATCGCTGAAACTTGAGAATGTGTTGTTGCAGATTTTGTTTTAACAATAAATCAAAGGTTTATCAAGCAAAAAAATGAAGATAAAATAGAAAACTCCAATCTATTTACATCAAAGTAGTTGCCATAGTCCCAGAGGACCTTAGGGCTGCTGTATCATTAGAGAGAGGTGGCTGGCGGTGAATTTAACTGATGATTGCCATGCCTCAGGTAAGGGGTGAGGTCAAGAAGGGAGGATCTTCATGGTGACCTCAGCCACTTGGGATTTGAACCCGCAGTGTTGGCATCACTCTGCATTGCAAAATCACATTCAAGCTAACTGAGTCCCTCGGTTTACATATAACACAAACTTAAAGATTTTTAAACCCACACTAAAAGTATAATCCCATTAATCCCAAAACACTCCTTTACCTATCCCAACAACTTGCCTTGTACAGCACCCGAAAGTACCCCTTGTAAAGTACTGACACCACAGAATCCCTTTCTCTGATTCTCAATCTGTTCGATTTAACTGTGACTTCAGCTCCCAGTCTGGAAAATCTGATAGCCTTTTGCCGGAACTTTCATACACCTAAAATTAAATGTTCTCAGCTTCAAATAATCTCAGACTTTTATCCAAACTCTCAGACTATCACTAAACCCTTACCCTAAAGTAATCTCATGTTAACAAATCAAACTGTCTTTTGGCTTTCTCAGGAACACCACTTCATACATCCCTCTTCATCCAAGGATTTCTGCAGAACTGCCAAAAACTCAAACGAAAACTGGAAGATCTCTCACCAAACTACAAGTGTTTCCCCAAACCCTAAAAAAAAGTACAGAAATTTCTAACAGATCCTGATGCACAATTATTTACCTTGCCTGGTCATAAACACCTGTAACACAGACCAAATAAAACATTTGTTCTGGAGGATAGCTCTCACAAACTGTTTTAGAAAAAAATCACCAAGGCCATAAAAATAATTGAGTGATTTGTTAACTGTTCAGACGCATAGACGACTTGATTGGTCACTAATTGAAAATGCAAAAGTCCAAACTTAAAAGTAATTCTATTAAAAGTATATCGAAATCACACAGTCTACTTTGCAGCGTCCATTGTAGCAAGATGGGACAGTTTTGTGTTGATCACTGGAAATCAATGCTTAAATCCATAGGATTTATTGATGAACACCCAAGTCATGCAAGCAAATGACCCTGACTGAGTACAGCAAACAAAGCTACAGCCGTGACTACAGCTCTGAGGCCAAGCTAAAATAGCAATGTGGGGAAGTGAACAAAATCCCTGAGAGTTATATAGAATTCTTTATCAAAACGATAAGCAACTCCCTACCTCTATATTGAAGCAGTAAACCCATTGTCATCAAGATACAGGGACCATCCAGTCCTTTTGCTGGGTAAAGGTGTCACTTTCTAACAGAGTACATTACAACCTGGGGTTGTAGTGAACTGTACTGGTGCAGAGCATAAAACCCATACTTTTGTATCTATTGTACCTGGCTTGTAGCTTCGTGTCTAGGCTGGTAAACATGGGGATTCTCCAAAGTTTGCCCTCGGACAGGGTCAAGATATGCCTCAGAAATAATTTCGTACATGGGAAAGTGGTGGCGATCAAATGCGATCAAGGAAACAGAGTGATCCTAAGAAATACTCCAGCTATTTCCCCTTCCTTTGTAGTGATCTGTCCAATACCTAAAAAAACCTCCATTGTCCGACACCAGATGAACAGTACAGACAGGTGACTGCCATTCAACAAACTTGGCACATAGGCAACTGGAAGAGCCAAGCAAGTTTAAGTCTGCACTTTACCGGCCACACTCCCACAAGGATGTGGTGCAGTTTTCTGAATGGTGTCACGCATGATTGATTGTGGGAAAGCCCCAGCCTGTAATAAAACCAGTGCCCTCATATCCATGCCAGTTCTTGCTCAACAATTTACGAGGGTGTTGGGGGTAAACTGTGTCGACTCCTGCCAAAAATGAAGGTGGGCCAACAGTAAATCCTCACTGTAATAATGTGACTGTCTGGTTTATGCTCAGTTAGCAATAGCGAAGCTAACCCTGTTCTTCACCCGAAATGGATTACCAGCTATGATCCAATTGAATCAATTCCACGTGTAAAATTTCCCAGAAGGTTATGAGTAGTGTGAGTATAATATTCCTAAATTTCTCAGCCGACTGCCTACAGTCAAACATGATTTTAGAGCAGTAACATCAAACCCTTGACAATGATGAAGACATACCATCATGAGTTACCCTCATGACTGGGACAAATTTTACTACCTGGGATTCACACGACGAGTCCAGCAGTTTTAGTCCTCTTGAATTAGTTTATTGGCAAGAGGTGAAAGTTCAACTGAAACTAATCATAAAAATTTGCTTAGAGCAAAGGGAAAAATCTGTAAATTTGTGAAAGTCTGGGAGCGACTCACAAGGTCAGTTATATGGTCCAAAACACCTTAAAACTTCACAAATAGCAAATAGATGGGCAAACAATCAGGCCAGAACTCAAACATTTCAGCCAAGGACTATCTGTTAATGTACTACTTTTACAGAACAACCCACTGAAGGCCCAGTTCAATGGCACATATAGCGTAACCAAGAGAATTTGTGAGGTGAATTATTTGATTGATAAAGATTGTAAAAAAATCAGCTGTGACACATCAACATGTTGAAACAATACCACAGCTCGGAGGATGGCAAACAAGTCCAGGTCTGTCAGATAGCATGAACAGTGGAGGACAAAAGGAATACTGTAGAAGAGGAAGATAGAGACCACGACAGTTCCCAAATTGAACACCCCTGCTATCCAGTTAAGCTAGCACCAAACTCTAAGGTGTTATATTATTGCACAGATCTCAAAAAGGCCTTTAAAGCATCCAGATGACATTACAGCATGTGACAGTCCAGCATTAAAAGTCTTCATCTTACTTCCTGTACATTCAGTTAGTAATCAGCTTACTATACAGTCTGTTAGCCAGCCAGTCAACTATGTATGTAGTGCAATAGTAATCTAACTAAGTATATAATCCAGACTGTATCTGTAAGGCTGAGATGTCATATTAGTGTGCACACTTCGTTATTAATGAACTGTCAGATACCTAACTCATAATAACATTATTATACAATTTAATACAGCACAGGAGCAGCCCCTCTGGCCCACAAAGCCTGCGCTGATTCCTAATCCTTATTTAGACCTGCTATTTATTGCCCAATTGCTTATTCTTGTGATTGTATATGAATAAAGTATAATTTATAAATGCTGTCAATGAGCTATGTCTATATCAACATTACAGCAGCAATTGAAATGATATTTTAACCAATAGCAGGCCAATATTTATTGAAAAATCAGTGAACAAATTGGAAGGATTTTGTTTTTGAAGATCCTACATAACCTAACTAGCTCAGCTTATAGATAATGGCGCTCTCAACCTCAAGATTATCGTTTAAGTTCCCACATTGGGTGATGACATTTTTCTTCAATATTTTATTCAAAATAATTTGCTTTCTTCATTTTTTACTAGAAAGTCTCCTTAAATTATATGTCACAATTAGTTTTCCGCATTGGAAGTTGGGAATCTTATTTCTGAGTGTCCTGATCATTTATCTTTGACAGTAGTTTAGACAATGTTTAACAGGTTGAATAATTGATAAATGAAGGGTAGACTAGGCACAAGAACTTGCAGTTGACTGCTGAAACATAAAATGATCAATTTGAACTTTATTATTAGTTTGTGTTGTGTCAACATTTTATGTTTAGATGCATGCATTGACAATATGACATTAACAAAGACATTGCATCTGTGAATGTGCAGGAAAGGCTTCCTCTGGTATAGCAGTGCAAATCAGTATAGCCATATCTTAACCAGCACTATTTCTTGCAATTCCTTCATTTGCATTATCCAAGTTCCAGATGCTAAATGTTTCTTTCTCACAATTCTCTGTAGTGTTTTCATAGAATCGTAGAATCCCTACAGTGTGGAAACAGGCCCTTCGGCCCAACAAGTCCACACTGAACCTCAGAGCATCCCACCCGGACCCATCCCCCTATAACCCACCTAATCTACACCTTCCTGAACACTGGGCAATTTAGTATGGCCAATCCACCTAACCTGCACATCTTTGGACTGTGGGAGGAAACCCACGCAGACACAGGGAGAATGTGCAAACTCCTCACAGACAGTCACCTGAGGCTGGAATCAAACCTTGGTCCCTGGTGCTGTGAGGCAGCAGTGCTAACCACTGTGCCACTGTGCCGCCCTTAACTTCAGTTTTGCTGAAGCCAGTACTGTGTGGAAATTGTTAGTGATGACAGGTCATTCATCTATAGAGTGCAGTACATACTGAGCTACATAGCCTTCAGATGATGTCCACACAGGCTTATTTCCAGCAAAACTTGGCTGTTATTTTTCCCTTACACCTTTTTCAGTTGTTACATGCCACAATATATATTTCAACTGGTCTTTTGGATCATGCCTCAGGATAGACGACAGTCTTTACCGATTTGTATCCCAACTCAACTCTGAGGGCCATGGAGTTGTCATCTTTTGAATAAGATGTAAAACAGTCATTTTCCCTTCTCTCAGGTGGGCATAAAAAGTTCCACAACACAGTTGCAAAGAAAAGTGATTTCCTCTCCATTCCAGGTCAAAGTTTATCCCTCAACCAGCATATCCAAAATGCAGATCATTTGGTCAAAACATATTGCTGTTTGCAAAACCTTCCTGTGCACTAATTGTCTGCCACATTTACTATGTTACAACAGTAACTACACTTCAAAGGTGAAATTGGCTGTAAAGCATCTTGGTATAGTCCTGAGGTCACGCACAATGCTGCACAAATGCAAATCTGTTTTTCTCTAACATAATTCCTCAGAATCATTCTTCACCTTCCAATGTAAATCCAGTTCATGGGATGTCTTAATCTTGTAACAGCTGCCATGAGTTACACAATTCTCTCGTCTAGTTACCAGTTATATGAGAAGATCAAACTAAAAGAATTACAGGCAAATGATTGAATAAAAGAGTATTCAACAAAGCAGTGTTTATTTTTAAGGTTATTCTCAGATTTGTGGATATGCAATGTACTTACAGTCTTTACTGTTCTCTTTGTTTCCTCCTACTACTTGTACTGGCCTTGTCATTCCTGATAAGCGCCAACCTCTACTTGTGGCATCTACCCAATGGCATTCTTAATACTTCGGTCTTCCTCTGAGTTTCCTATCCATCTAGTGTGGAGATATCTGCCAATAGCTCTGCTGGGGCAGCATGGTGGCTTAGTGGTTGGCACTGCTGCCTCATCGTGCCAGGGACCCAGGTTCAGTTCCAGCCCCGGGCGACTGTGTGGACTTTATACATTCACCCCGTGTCTGTGTGGGTTCCCTCCAGCTGCCCTGGTTTCCTCCCACAGTGCAAAGATGTGCAGGCTAGGTGGATTGGCCATGCTAAATTGCCCATAGTTTTCAGGGATGTGTAGGTTAGGTGGATTAGCCATAGGAAATGCAGGGTTGCAGGGATAGTGTGGGGGGATGTGTGTGGGTGGGATACTCTTCGGAGGGTTAGTGTGGACTCGATGGGTTGATTGGCCTGCTTCCACACCGTAGGGATTCTATGATTCTAGTGTGACACAGTGTCAAGGAGACGGAGAGTCAGTGTATTGAGAACTGTGGGACAATTTGTTGCAAAGCACCATTTTACTCCATTACAGTTTGCATCTTGCTACTCTTTGCTAGGTTGTTTACGAGTGCTCCTCTTGTGGAAATGTTCTACTCAGTGAAGTCCAACCATTTTGTATGACATTTTTAAGACAAATTATCCAGTAAGCAATCATAAATAAGAAGGGGCACATTTTATTTAATTTGCTACCTTCTACACCCGCTGGATGTCCCAGAGCATTTGCAGCCAATGGTTTATTTTTAGAATGTCGTCGCTGTCATTCATAATTAAATGCAGTTAACTTCCCACGGTAAGATCGAATACAGATTAGGGAGATGACCAATGAATCTGATGATATCACTGGATGAATGAATATTGAGTTAGAAATTAGCTTGGAAGTATCTTTAGGCATTTTACAATGTTAAAGATGCTCTATAAATGCATTGCCTGTGATATTTTCAGCAATATTTTCTGCAATACTCAGTACTACTTGTCTCTTGCACAGCTGTGTCCGGTGTTCCTTGGAGATATATAATGCTTTGGAACATCAGATTGTGATCCATGCCAAGCTAATCCTTGGGTACATCTCAGCTGATCATTTCTTCTACCTTGGCCAGAGGCAACAGGATTTATTATTTCCTTGATGCTGCTGGGCAGCTAATGTAGAAACAACCATTCTCATCAGCCCCCACCTCCCGGCCAATAGAGACAGCCTTCTCCACCTCGCCACCAAGTGGTCAACTCACCAGCTCAGATGGGAAAGCTGCTGGAAAGCCCAGCAAAGAGCAGTAACAACTACCCCAGATGAGTAGAATGACTCAGCAAATGTTGACTCCAGCCTGGATTTTCACTCCGAGATCAGTAGGGCTGAGTCAGAACATTTCCCAGCCCTTCAAATCCAACCCCGAGAAAAGTGGCCCAGATGTTGGGCATATTGTTCCATGGTGATGCAGTTCTCTTGGTTTTCAGCTGGTGTTCTCCAGGATGAAAGCCGTGGAGACTGGGTTTCAAGCAGTTCGATGGCCTGCCCCTATGTTATGTATTGAATTTTTTTTTAAAAATGGCAATAAATCATAAACCATCTTCAGCCCTGAACTCCGCACCCCCCACACGCACACTTCATGTTCCAGCTATGCCAACTCATAGCTCCACTTACCCATAACACCTCATACCTTCCATGTCAATTCAGGTCTCTGTATCAAGCCCCATTATCCTTAATTGTCTTCACGTTAACTTAAGGCCTCTGCCCAAGCCTGGTAAACCATTATAGCCCTTATGCCAACTTTATGTCAATTCATACCAGCCTGTAGACCCACCCACCACCTATTTCCTTTGTACCTTTGACAGTTCAATCCATATCAACCATGAGCTCATCTCAGGGCTAATGTGGGGATTAGGTCAAAGAAATTTAAAATGTCAACTTCAATGTGTTGAAGAAAGCCATCAAATTCATAAATTCCGCTTATTCTGTTTACAGTCCTTCACAATTTACAGCTGTCAATCAAATTGTGAAATGCCAGGCATTCTACTGTGATAATGGATGGTTGTGAAACCAGTCATATAACACTGAATCCAGTAATGGCAACACTCAGGCATATATCAACAGACAGAGTGAAGCAGGAAGTGATGATCTGTTTTAACTCCAAACTTATTTTTTCCAAAGATTTAAGTGGCAGTATCTTTAAATTCCTTCACAGCTTGACAGTTCCTTTTATTATATGCCTTTGACAGTTCCTCTCGATGCTTTTGACAGTTGTCTTCACTGTTCCCACGGCATTCACAATTCCATGAGTTTATACATTTTTTATGCACAGTCCTGCCTACTTTTGTCAATCCAAAGAGCACTTGATCTCCTACAAAGGTGTTCGGGGATCAGATTCAAACAGTGTATCCTGGCTGAATCCAAATGGATCCACAAAGTTCAGACTGGCTCATGCCAATTCTAATCGATACACTTCACCCACCAAGATCAGCATAATCACACAGTACTAGAGGCTGCTGCTGATTTTTATGGGGCAGTTTTCTCCTCAAAACACGCAAAGACAGAATACGAGCTACCTCCATGAAAATACTAATTGCCATTCTCTATTGTGGCTTGTCTCGGTTGTTGACTATATCAGGCATATCTGTGATGATGAGGAGGTTGATTGTCCTAGTGAAAATCAAGGTCAGTAAAGTGCATTGGAAAGGCAGTCCAAGCAGTTAGTGGAGGGATGCATTCTGCATAAGAAGGTCCAATACAAGCTATTGTACATTGGGACAAATCAGCCATAAGCTGCACAGTTTTATCATTGAAAACTTGGTCAAGGAGAATTGATGCATTTGCTGCTTTTAACAAAACTTCTTTCAGAATTTGCTAGTGAAAACTGACATATGAAATCTTCAAAAGCGTCTAACCAGATTAAGTGACAGTTCAAAGTTGTACTGGTGAATGTGTTTATAAGGGCCACCAGTGTTTTTCAGGAAAACCACTTCAGTGGAGAAAACCTAGATCATGTTACAAACCCTACACCTCCAGCATTTCTGTGTCACCTTTTTCTATTATAGATTTGTATACCCTTGTTTACAATTTAACCTGATTATGTAAAATAACATTGCAGTGGTACCCTACTTATTTTCCACCCACTCCACCCACTGGTACACCTAAAACTGACTGGCATTGCAAGTGATAATGCCAATTGGGATTAGTGTGGCATAGGTAGATTTTGTAACAGATGTGGGCATTATAATTACAACTGAAAATGTGTAAGTAGGAATGTAATGCATGGACTTTAATATAGGGGACAGATTTCTAAATGTGCCTCCAACCCAATTACTTTACTGGGTTGTTAGCATTTAAACAGATGCAGCCACTTAAATGTAAGTGGTTGCATTAAGAACCAAATATTGTAGTAACCTTCAAAATACTAATCCCAAATATATTTGAGTTTTCCTGAAGGCATTTTTTTGGGGGGAATTCAAGTTGTAGCTAGCAATACCTAGGGGCTGGCAAAGTCAACATGGATTCAGGAAACAGAGGGTGGGCTATTAATGGTACAGTAATCAAACACCCTGCTTGATAACTGATGACGTGAAGGTGCTGCTGTATGACTTGGGTGTGAGGAGGGTTGCTCTGTTTGCCACTCCAGAGTTCAGCAAAGCAGCATGCCCTGCAGGAAGTGGCGGTCAGGCTCAACCCTGCGCGCAGCGCCCGATACAGCTGGGAACAGATGTGGGAGAAGATGGCACACCTTAAGGAAGCTGCCAAGGTAAGCCTACCCAATAGTTCCATTTACCCGGTTAACGGCCCTATATGTATTCTGCAAAGTGTCGCCAGATAACCTGATGCAAGTTTCCTGCTCACCCTTGTTAAGCCCTTGCCACAACCTTGTAGTGCTTTCATTGCTGACTGCATGTCTGTGCGTGAACATTTACAGCTGCAACTTACAACTGAAAGCCTTGGCATGCTCACAATTCCAAAGAGTTAAAGCATTATAACTAACTCTAGTTGTATATATTCACTCAATGACAATTGTTGTAGGTGACAGATGCAGCACATCATACTCTCTCTATGCTCTAACCACAGAGATTGCTCGAATAACTGGTAGTTAACATAAATAAATTGGAGGAAGGCTCAGAAATCCCAATCTCTTGGTTCTCATACAGGAGACCACCCTGTGGGATAGAAAAGCTATGGACATCTCTCCACAGACCATGGGCTGAAACTATCCAAATGTACCTTGTTCATATTCACACTCAAATAAGGTTACAAATGAGCAATTTGTACCCGGGGTTCAGTTGAAAAATGTTTCTTGTAAACGATTTGTCAGAATTTAGCCACCAAGCTGAGTAGCTCACATTGAGAAATATCCTGGCTTGGCAGATGCACTGGTTTAAAGGGACCTATTACACCCTAACTGGGAGGCAGGAGCAGCAAACAGTCCTGCTGACTTTAGAATCCAATCAGAGGTGGCCATTGAAGTGCTTGAAAGCTAATGTGAACTGGTCCAAAGGCCTGATTCAGTACTTTGGGACTTCATTTTAGTTGCTCTAGAAGCTGTTAGGTCCTCCACCAACTCCCTTGCTTCTTCCAGTCCAAATCATGCCTCCCTCTTACTCCCCATGACTCATGTTTCCTCCATGCCAACTCATGTCCCTTCATGCCAACATTTACCTTCATTTTACCTCCATAGCTACTCAAACAATATCAATCATGGAGAACCTCAGAATCTGTGTGGCAGGTTTTAAAAAATTCTACCAACCCATGGGAGCCTGTCACTCATTCTGAGGTTCATACTGAAAACAAAAACAATTATAAGACCATTCCAAAATTTTAAGTTCTCTTGAGTGTTCAATTAGTTATAAAAACAACACACTTCTATTAAGTAGCCACATCAAAGGCAGCTGATCCTTGAATAGCTTGTTAACTGGCAGGGAAAATGTGAATGGGATAAGATTGAATGCAGCACTAATTTCAAGTGATCTTACAGAGTACAGGTTTCCCATGAGTATGACAGAAATACTGCTACTCCAATATATCTGTCAGAAGGGAGACCGGCATCTGAGTTGGCTGAACCATTTGACAATCCAGCCCAACTTTTAATATTATGTAATTTTCTATCACTGTAAGTGGGACAAGAAAGGATAGCAAACTCTCCCTCTAATTAATGTATGTTTACAAGTACCTGGAGATGCAGCTCATGATGTTGAGGAGGTGGCAGAATTGAAGATGAGTAAATGAAAATATCACAGGAAGAAATGATATAATCACAATAAGAGCCAGTGAGAGCATCACGCGAGAGTTAGCAACAGCGTTTCAAGAGGAACAGTGACAGTTACCATCAAACATCAACAGATATGGAGTCAGACTTTTCTGTCAATTTAAGCTATTGAGGACAGGAAAGGCAATCAAATTAAAATAAACATCATTAATGCTGTTGGTCTTCCTAAGCCAAAGCCTGCCACTGCAGATCTGGGACATGAGATGGCACATGGCTGTGGGAGCTGGAGTACCGGCACTGCAAGGGAGGGGAGGAATTACATAGGAGAACATTGTATGGCACCGCCAGACTTCGCAAGTCATTGGACCTATTGCCCTCTTAAATACACAGTGCCTTGTCAGTTGTGATCTTAATGTCATCTCTAGCTGAGAAGGCATCTGTCATCAGCATGATGCACCAATGTGCACCCAGCTGAGATGCTGCAGGTGTCCGATAAAGACGCAGGTATTCATGACCAGCTGTCCATTGGGTTTCACACTCCTTCAATACTGCTTTTCAGTCATGATCAAGTCTCTTTGCCTCTGCCTGTAGATCTTCTGTTCAGTGTTCTACCTGTCCCTACCCTTTATATCTCTCATCTCTCTCCTGATTCCCTCCTGGCATTATGCTCTTTTCGTGCAGGCTGTGCTTGCCTCAGTGGCCCCAATTCAAAGGCCTCAATTTCAGAGCGTGCAGTACCTTGTTCTAGCTGCATCCTTCCTGGTGCCCAGGTGGAAACCATTGTCCTTATGTCTGTGAAAGGACAGGCAATGCCAAAGGTTTGGCAACCTAAACATTGCAAAGTTCATAATGCTAGATCCTCCCCTGAGTTGCAATGGCTGGTGCAATTTTAACTTCAAAGGAAAAAAGCCTGTGAAACTGTGAAACATTTTCTTTACCTTTTTGAATCCTTCCCAACTTCATAACTGTGCCCGCAACATAGTCCTCATCTCCGTTCAGCTTGTCTGATACAAACAGCTGCTAAAAACTCCACACATCCAATTTTGCTGACGATACAAAGTTCGGTGGGAACATCAGCGATGAGAAGGACGCAAAGTAGCTGCAAAGGATATAGCCACATTGAATGAATTGTTAAAAGAAAGCAAGCTAGAAATGTCAAAAACACAGAGCAAGAGTTTCTATAGTTTCTCAATGTCTAGAACACCTCTGTTTATTTTGCTTACCCTTTCATTTTGGAAATCAGTAGAATCCCTTGCAATCTGTTTTTACATTTCTAGGGGATAGATAAATTTTTATTAATCATAGGTATTAGGGGATATGGGCCAAAGTCAGGTATGTAGAGTTAAGCTATAGATCAGCCATGAGATCATTGAATGATGGAAAAAGATTGAAGGCTGAATGGCTTACTCCAGTTCCTCTGTTCCTATGGCCTGGCCATTTTGCCACTGGACTAGTAATACAGAGACCCAGGTAATGTTACAGGGACCTGGGTTTAAATCTTGCCATGGCAGATGATGGAATTTGAATAAAAATCTGGAAATAAGAATCCAACGATGCCCATGAAATCAGTAATGATTGTCAGAAAAACCTATCTGATACACTAATGTCCTTTACAGAACGTAACTGACATCCTTACCCGTTCTGGCCTACATGTGACCCACAGCAATGTGGTTGACTCCTAACTGGCATCTTGGCAATTAGGATTGAACAATAAATGCTACTCCTGTAAACAAAAACCACATCCAAGAATGGAGAAGAAAATTATTCTAGAACTTGAAGTCACTAACTCAGAATTAGTGATTGGCCATTTATCACTGAGATAAGGAAACATGTTCTTGAAAGGATTGGGAATTAGGAATTCTCTATTCTAGGAAACTGTGGATTTCTAGTCATTGAATATATTCAAATTAGCTTGTAAGATTTTGGGTATTAAGAGAATTAGGGATTTGAGAATAGTAGGGCAAGGTGGAGTTAAGTGAAGGAAAATCAGCCATGTTATTGTTGAATGTCAGAGCAGGCTCAAGAGTTCAAATAACCTAGTCCAGCTGTTGTGTTATATGCTTTTAGGTATCTGGATACTAATAGACATTTAAGAATGGAACCAGGCGGGTGCAGTTCCATACAGCAAGACACCTTTTTAAATAGACTGCCTTTCTGCAAAGTGAGATTTATTTGTCTTTATAAGTGTGTAGATAGGCGGCCTGTCAAAATCTGCCTGTGTTTTCGATGACATAAACTGTAACACTGAAGCCCTCAAGTCATAATTTTGGAAACTGTTCCAATTATATCCTTTCTGTTTTGTATTTGTCTCAGTTCTGCCCTTGTTGCCAACTCAGAAAGGAAGGAAAATGTCAGTCCAATACACTCCCACCTAGAAGTGGAAATAATATATTACACATAACTTCTTTCTTCATTGTTGCTTATGAGAAGAAATTATTTAAAATTCTTTATTTTTCATGGTAAAGTAGTCAGGAGACATGCTTGCAGATGCTGTCTTCACTCAAACTAAAGGACATTGTAAGTTCACCAATTTAGACCACAAAATATAACCACACAGTGCGACTAAAGCATGTGGTACAAGATTAGTCTAATCACTCAAGTCCATCATTATGTATTTGCAAAGATTATTTGGACAACTACAATGAGTTACTGTAGATAAATGTCAAATACTTAATAGGCTGTGGCCAATTATCTTTGCCAAGAATTTATGTGATGTCAAATAATTGTTTAATAAAGTCTGCTGTGGATTTGTTTCCATCATGTGCTTCTTAGTCAAGGCTTTTTTAGATACTAGGTGTGAATGTGAATATATTCAATTTAGGGTAGCTTTGAACTGCCATAGTGAAGCACTTGGATATTTCAATATGTTTGCCTGAAAGGAAGTGACCTAAAAATTGCCAAGATGGATTTGTTATTCTTCTATTCAGTATCACCTCAAACATAAACTTCTGCATTTAAAAAAAAACATATTTAGTTATAAAGTCAAGTATTTACATTGTTCCTTGCATCACCTCAGGATATACTGAAGCGCTGTACAGTTGATAAAACAGTTTATGCTGAAGTGTAGTCCTTGTTGTAATGTAGAGAAACACAGCTGTCAGTTTGTGCAGAGCAAGACTCCAG
The DNA here is from genome assembly GCF_021869965.1 of Rhincodon typus. Classification (NCBI taxonomy): domain Eukaryota; kingdom Metazoa; phylum Chordata; class Chondrichthyes; order Orectolobiformes; family Rhincodontidae; genus Rhincodon; species Rhincodon typus. The sequence continues at coordinate 127,167,240 of NC_063333.1, forward strand.
AAACAGCAAATATGGATGAGAAGAGAATCTATTTTAGTGATGTCATTTGAAGGATAAATATTGGTCAGGAAACTGGGTGGAAACGCCTGCTCCTTGTGGAATAATGCCATGGGATGTTGCACTGAGCTGAAAAGGAAAATGAAGTTTCAGTTGAATATTGGATCTGAAAAACCCCACATGCCCTCACCCCATCTATCAGCAAAGAAGTAGTGGGTGACCTTGCCCTAGATTGCAAAGAATGGGGTGCAAAAGGACACAAGTTTCCTACCATTGCCTTCCATATACATTTAGGGACATGTTCATTCTGTCTAAGATTGAGGACTCTTTGAAGTTAAGCAATGACTTGAGACAGAAATAATTGAAACAAGCCTTTGAGAGAGCATGAACCATTCTTTTAATGCATTCAGTAATCTCAACTGAATGTTGAACATCCATTTCTGATATTTTTTTCCGAGTGCAAAGAAGTTGCTCATTCAGTGTGCCCTCGTAGTCTGTGCTCATATTCCTCTTGGTGACTAAAGCACCCGAAGATATATTTGCTTCTGAGCAGATCTGGCAGCATCTGTGGAGGGAAAGCAGAGTTAACGTTTCAGGTCGAGACACTATTCTAAAGAAGGATCACTAGACCCGAAATGTTAACTCTGCTTTCTTTTCACAGATACTGCCAGAACTGTTGAGCTTTTCCAGCAATTTCAGTTTCTGCTTCTGATTTCCAGAACTGCAGTTCTTTCAGTTTTTAATATGTTTTCTTCTGTTCATTAATAGAGAAAGAGTCAGAATGAGGTAGTAAGAAATTTAGTATGTGAAGGTCCAGACTGGCCCCTTAGGATTGAGGACATCATAACCCTGGCAGTGTTAGCACTCACTGACATTTTAGTGTCTGCTTCAAGTGATAATAAAAAATGAGTAGCTCTCCTCTGACACTGCACACAGACAGCCAAAATCAAATGTAGTCTTCAGGTGAAGCAATGTAATTGGACCATGATGTGAAGATATACACAAACTGTCAATGTAAACTTGTTAATTTGGAATTACACTTTCTTGCCTGTAATAGAACTGATAGAGAAAAGATATAGTCATAGCATGACATGTTTTACAAGAGTAAGTGTCATAAATATGGCAATAAGAATTGATGATGACAAATGCTACTGCAGTGCTTTTATTCCATAATATATAAATTTTTGTATTTTTATGGCATCATATCACACCAGCGGAGTACATGAAAAAGCCTCAGGATGTATTGAGTCTGCTATAGGGCATGGTATGTGGACTCCTTTGAGTATAGGACATGTGTGTAAGGTGATTAAAAGGTTTGATAGAGCAGAGAAAGTATTTTCTCTAGTAGGGAAGTCCATGAAACCAAAATTAAAGCTAGATTATACAGATATGATGCCAAGAAGCACTTCCTCATTATAAAGTAGTGGAAATCTGGAATTCACTCCCCCAAAGAACTGGAGGTTGAGGTGAGACAACAAGGTGCAGGGCTGGATGAACACAGCAGGTCAAGCAGCATCATAGGAGCAGAGAGGCTGACGTTTCGGGCCTTGACCCTTCATCAGAAAAGGGGGAGGGGAAGGGGGTTCTGAAATAAATAGGGAGAGAGTGGGAGGCGGATAGAAGATGGATAGAGGAGAGGATAGGTGGAGAGGAAACAAACAGGTCGGAGAGGCGGGGATGGGGCCAGTAAAGGTGAGTGTAGGTGGGGAGTTAGGGAGGGGATAGGTCAGTCCAGGGAGGACGGACAGGTCAAGGGGGCGGGATGAGGTTAGTCGGTAGGAGATGGAGGTGCGGCTTGAGGTGGGAGGAGGGGATAGGTGGGAGGAAGAACAGGTTAGGGAGGCAGGGACGAGCTGGACTGGTTTTGGGATTCGGTAGGGGGAGGGGAGATTTTGAAGCTTGTGAAATCCACATTGATACCATTGGGCTGCAGGGTTCCCAAGCGGAATATGAGTTGTTGTTCCTGCAACCTTCGGGTGGCATCGTTGTGGCACTGCAGGAGGCCCAGGATGGACATGTCGTCTGAGGAATGGGAGGGGGAGTTGAAATGGTTCGCGACTGGGAGGTGCTGTTGTTTATTGCGAACTGAGCGTAGGTGTTCTGCAAAGCGGTCCCCGAGTCTCCGCTTGGTTTCCCCGATGTAGAGGAAGCCACACCGGGTACAGCGGATGCAGAATACCACATTGGCAGATGTGCAGGTGAACATCTGCTTGATGTGGAAAGTCTTCTTGGGGCCTGGGATGGGGGTGAGGGAGGAGGTATGGGGGCAGGCCCCAAGAAGACTTTCCACATCAAGCAGATGTTCACCTGCACATCTGCCAATGTGGAAAGTCTTCTTGGGGCCTGGGATGGGGGTGAGGGAGGAGGTATGGGGGCAGGTATAGAACTTCCTTCGGTTGCAGGGAAAAGTGCTGGGTGTGGTGGAGCTGGAGGGGAGTGTGGAGTGGACAAGGGAGTCACGGAGAGAGTGGTCCCTCCGGAAAGCAGATAGGGGTGGGGAGGGAAAGATGTCTTTGGTGGTGGGGTCGGATTGCAGATGGCGGAAGTGTCGGAGGATGATGCGTTGGATCCGGAGGTTGGTGGGGTGGTACGTGAGGACGAGGGGGATTCTTTTTTGGTTCTTATTGCGTGGACGGGGTGTGAGGGATGAGTTGCGGGAGATGTGGGAGACACGGTTGAGGGCGTTCTCGACCACTGAGGGGGGGAAGTTACGGTCCTTGAAAAACGAGGACAACTGAGATGTACGGGAGTGGAATGCCTCATCCTGGGAGCAGATGCGGCGGAGGCGAAGGAATTGGGAATAGGGGATAGCATTTTTGCAGGAAGGTGGGTGGGAGTGAAAATTTAAGAACTGTTATGGAACCAACCGAAGGAAATAGAGTTGATTAGTCATACTCTAAGTGAGTGACAGAACAAGTTCAAGTGTTAAAAGGCTTATTCCTTTTCCTGCATTCCTGAGCACAGAATTTCTCTGTGCTAACAACATCTCACAGGTATCAGTGAGATGCATAAGTGGTTGATTAGTGCTGCGGGTGGTATGAATTGAAAGAGGGATTTTACCAGGATACCACGCCAAACAGTATTGTCTTTCTGAGTAATGCACTGGATCGTTAAGAGACCAGGAGGAACAGGAAGATGAGACCACAGATTAAGCATTTTTATGGCAGGTAGCACCTGCAACAATGTGGCATTCCCTGCGTACCACAGCACTGAGCACGGGGCTGGAGGGTTTGAGCTACAGGGAGAGGCTGAATAGGCTGGGGCTATTTACCCTGAAACATCGGACCAGAGGGCTGACTTTATAGGAGTTTATAAAATCATCAGTGGCATGGATAGGGTGAATAGTTTTCCCCAGAGTGGGAGAGTCCAAAACTAGAGGGTATAGGTTTAAGGTGAGAGGGAAAAGATATAAAAGGGACCTAAGGGGCATCTTTTTTTCCCACAGAGGGTGGTGTGTGTACAGAATGAGCTGCCACACGAAGTGGTGGAGGCTGGAACAGTTTCAACCTGAGCCAAACTCGTGAGTGACGGAACAAGTTCAAGCCTTGAAAGGCTGATTCATTTTCCTACGTTTCTGAGCACAGAATTTCTCTGCGCTAACAACATCTCACAAGTATCAGTGAGATGCATAAGTTAATTTAAATTATTTAAAAAGCACCTGAAAGGGTACCATGCATAGGAAGGGTTCAGAGGGATATGGGCCAAATGCTGGCAAAAGGGACTCGATTAATTTAGGATAGCTGGTCAGCACGGACAAGTTGGACTGAAGGATCTGTTTCCATGCTGCATAACTCTAAGAATCAGCCTAGATTACCCTGAACTAGAACTTCAACCCACAGCAGATACAGAGGCAACAATAATGCCAAGTTGATTCATGAGATTGATTCATTTTTTGCTTTCACACCAGTGTACTTCCTGAAAAGGTTTGTAAAAGCATGTGAAACAGTCAGAAAGGCCTCCCTCTGTGCCATATCACTCTCAAACTTTTAGTGTTAACATAGAACAAGAAGGATTATTTCTGAGCAGTTTTGACCATGTTTTAATCAACATACTAAAAAGAAAAGGCAAGATTTTGCATTTATATTGAACTTTTCACAAGTCCAGACATCTCAAAGCAATTTACAGCCAAAAAAGAATTTCATCAATGAAGTCCACAAATGTAGGGAACATGGCAGCCAGTTTCACAAAGCAAGGTTCCAACAACAGCACAAGGTTCCACATACTCTATTTGTGGGTGGCATTTAAGCTATAAATGTTGGCCAAGATGCTGGAAGAACTCCCGAAGCACCCAAAAGGACAGTCAGGGCCTTGGTTGAACATTTCATCTGAAGAGAAACAACACCAACAGTACTGCACTGAGAGAGAGAGCCTAGATTTTGTGAAAAGGCTTTTGAGTGGAGTTTGAACACACAGCATTGTGAGTCCGAGGCAAAAAGATTGCCACTGAACTGTAGGATTTACTCGAGATTGTTTTTGGACTTAACGGGGGGACAGGTTTCTACACTGAAAGCATATTAAAAACAAATCTTTATGTGCATTTAAAATTACTCTCTATATGCTGGCAATTAAGTGGCTCTAACTTTGATGGCATTTATTATGAAAATGTTGTAATGAGCAGACAAATGCTTTTGATGATTGTCTAGTTATATATGACATTTATCTTTTTTGGAGTGTGCTGTATGCAAGCTTGCATTCCAAAAGGGACTGTACCTCAGAAGGAATCATTGCTTGTAAAGTCCTTTGAAGTTTTTATAACTGAAAGGTTTCCCCTCTACTAAGGTGTAAAAATCAGAGGCAAAGGCTGGCTTTTGTCAATACTGGCAAATATTAAAAGATAAAACAGGTTGCACCAGGACAGATACAAGCAACTAGTAGAGGGGAAAAATGATTAGAATGCAGCTGTATGCTGCAGAAAGAGAATACTGAATGGTGACCTCATTAAGGTTTTCAACATTGTGAAAGAGTTCAATATGACAGGCATGGAGAAGATGTTTCACCAACCGGCGAGATCAAATCTAGGAGCCATAAATAAAGGATTGCCACTAATAAATCCAAAGGGAATTTATGACTGACTTCTTTATGCAGAAAGTGTTTAGAAGGGCGGCATGGTGGCTCAGTGGTTAGCACTGCTGCCTCACAGCGCCAGGGATCTGGGTTTGATTCCACCCTCAGTCAACTGTCTGTGTGGAGTTTGCACATTCTCCCCGTGTCTGCGTGGGTTTCCTCCAGGTGCTCCGTTTTCCTCCCACAGTCCAAAGATGTGCAGGTTAGGTGGATTGGCCATGGTCAATTGCCTGTAGTGTTCATAGGTGTGTAGATTAAGGGAGTTATAGGGGGATGGGTCTGGGTGGGATGCTGTGACAGTCAGTGTGGGCTTGTTGAGCCAAAGGGCCTGTTTCCACACTGTAGGGATTCTATCTATGAAAGTGGAACTTGGTGCAGTTATATAAGATAGTTGAGTTGAATAGTATAGATGCATTTAAGAGGAAGCTGGATAAGCACATGCAGGGGAAAGGAATGTAAGGATATATTCATGGGGTCAGATAGAGAGAGGAAGCTCTTGTAGAGCATAAGCACTGACATGGACCTGTTGGACTAAATGACCTGTTTGAGGCTTTCAAGCATTTTGTAACTTATAAATTGTTTAGTAGAACAGGCTCATAATTGGGCAATTCTGTTTGTAATTGAGCAGCGTAATTTAACATAGACAAATATTACACAGTATCATTTATGTTTATGTGCAGCCTTAGATCTCTGAGTGTTCGGATGTGGAAGATTTTCATCTTTGAGTTCAATGACAGCTGCGCTGCATGCTATTAAACCAGATACTGCATCAGGCAGTGTCAGGGCTTACCTCAGATGAGCCTGGCAAATCTGTTTTTAAGCAGTGGCGTCAGGAGAGCAATGCCTGCATGTTTGTGTTATGTTCTATTCTCCCAAATAGCTGAATGAACCCTCTGGTCTGTCTTAATATTTTCACCCAAAAAGCTATTAATGCATACAATTCCTGATTAGTGATTTACCCTGTGGCACCATGTGGAAACTGTCCAAATTCTCTTCAAGCAAGAGCCTTGCTTACAACTTATTGATTTTTAAATCAATGCAAAATTATAATTCTAATAATTCACATGCTTATCCATTACCCGCTTTCTCTTTCACTCTAAACATTACACTTATTCCACCCTCTTTAACATACATGATGAAAAAATAAATGATGTCAATAAAAGGTCATGTAATGTGATATTGGTAATGTGGTGTGAATGGTGTACTATGGTGCAAATGGTGAAGTAGAAGCAAAGAAAATAGAAGCAGAAGTAGGGCCATTTGGCTAATCAAGCCCACTCCACATCCACAATGATAATAGCTGATCCTTATCTCAATACCATAATCCTCTTCTGTCCTCATACTGCTTAACGCCTTAGCCTCTATAAATCTATTTCTTTCTTCAAATATATTCAGTGGCTTGGCTTCCCATGGTAGAGATTTTCCTGTGGTAGAGATTTTCACAGGTTCAGCTGTCCAATTGAGGAAATTTCTCCTCGCCTCAGTCCGAAATGGTCTATTCTCATATGCTGAGACTGTAAGCCCTCGTTCTGGAGCTCCTGGCCGCAGGAAACATCAACCCTGCATTGGGTTTGCCCAGTCCTGCCAAAATTCTATATGTTCCAATTAGATCCCTCCTCATTTTCTAAACTCCAATGAATACAGGCCTAGTCAACACATACTCTCCTCATTGGGCAAACTTGCTGTCCCAGGACTCAGTCTCGTGAGTACTTCACTACACTCCCTGTATGGCAAGTATATTATTTTTTGGTAAGGAGATCAGAACTTCATACAATACTCCAAGTGTGTTCTCAGCAAGGCCCTGTATATCTGTACTAAGACTTCATTGTCCCTGTACTCAAAACCTCTTGCAACAAAGACCAATGTATCATTTGCCTTCCTACTGTTTGTTGGACCTGCATGCATGTTTTCTTTCATTGAGTAGTGTACAAGGACAGCCGTGTCCCTTTGTACATCAACATAAATGTTGGCTGGATGTAATGTAGTCGAATTAGTATAACATGGTGCGAATGGTCCAATCTCGTGTTCATGGTGTGATATGGTGCTAATGGTGTAATGTGCTGTGAATAACTGAATACACAGAACATGTAACATGGCCTAAGCAACATACGATGCTTTAGGCAACTAAAGGTTGTGAGAAACCATTAGAAAGCGATAACCTTTTAAGAACACCAATGAAAAGAAAACCACTGGACAAGATTTCACTTTTTAAAACTTCTATTAGAGCAAAATAACTAAAATAAGCATTGTGCAAACATTAGAAGGGAAAGAATATTTCAAATACAAAGCTAAATTTCAATTGAAAGCATTGATACGACAAAGATACACCTCATGTAGGCACACAAACTTGCACTATTTCTTGGACAGATGTGGGTCTCCGTGCAGTTTTAGTCTTTACAACTCCAGCATTTGTTGCTTATCTGTAGAAGTGGGAATGGCTTACTCTGAATTATTTTCACCTATGAGAGACATTCAACAGCAGACATATTCCATTTTCTGTCAATTAAATCATGACAATCCTGACAACACAAAATCATCAAAGATTCCTTTCAACAACCCACTTAAATGGTCTGTTGGGCTCTGGCAACATTGAAACAATGACAAAGAGGAAACAAAACCAGAAGTTGCTAGAAAACCTCAGTCGGTCTGGCAGCATCTGTGGAGAGAAAGCAAGAGTTTACATTTCGGGTCGAGTGACCCTTCTCCAGAACTATTAATGCTGAAGATAGGGTGGGAGAGTGGGGAGGAGTGAACGATAGGTGGAGATGGACTCCAGTGCGAGAGAACAACAGTTGGGCAGACAAAGATCAAGATAAAGGTCAGTCTTGGAAAATCATTAGTTGCTAAAGGGGACCATCAGTGGCTGACAATGAGTTGTTTGTGGTAGCAAGCCATGTGATGATATGGTCTGGTGTGTAGGGGTTGGGGTAAGGATGTGCAAGAAGGTGCCCAGGCCCTAAAATTATTGAGGAGCAAATTACTGCAGTTGTTGGAATCTGTACTGAAAACAACAAATGCTGGAGATCACAGCAGGTCAGACAGCATCCATGGAGAGAGATCAAGCTAACATTTCGAGTCTAGATGACTCTTCATCAGAGTAGCATCATCTAGACTCGAAACGTTAGCTTGCTCTCTCTCCATGGATGCTGTCTGACCCACTGTGATCTCAGCATTAGTTGTTTTCACCTAAACTTGTTGAACTTTCTGAAGTATTGCAGCAAGCCTGAGACAGAGAAATTAGCGAGGAAACATGGTGGTGTATTGAAATGGCAGGCAACAGGAAGCTCAGGGTTTATTTTTTGTGGACAGAATGTAGGTGTTCTGCAAAGCGATCACCCAGTCTGCAGTTTGTCTCCCCAGTGTAGAAGAGCAGCATTGTGAGCAGCGAATGCAGTAGATTAGATTGAGTGTAGAACAGGTAAAGTGCTGCTTCAATTGGAAGCTGTGTTTGGGGCCTTGGATACTAAGAAGGGAGGAAGTAAATTGATAGGTGGTACGCCTTCTGTGATTGCAGGGAAGGTACCGTGAGGGTGTGGGGACATGTTGGGAATGAAGGAGGAGTGGATCAGGATGTCCCAGAGGGAACAGTGCCTACGGAAGGCTGATAAGGGAGGGGAGGGGAGTATGTTTCTAGTGGTGGCATCCTGCTGGAGATGGCGGAAAAGCCATCTAATGATCGTTTGGATGTGGATGCTGGTGGGGTGGTACGTGAGGATGAGAGGGCTCTATTGCTGTTGTGGAAGGGAAGAGAAGAGGCTCGGGCCAAAATGTGGGAGATGGGTCAGACACGGCTGAGGGCTCTGTCGACAACGGAGCTGGGGAATCCTTGGTTGAGGAAGAAGGTGGACATTTCAGAGGCCCCTTCTCAAAATTAGTATCAGGAGAACAAATACAGTGGCAATGGAGGAACTGGGAAAATGGAATAGAGTCTTCACAGGAAGCAGGGTGTGAGGATGTATAGTTAAGGTAACTGTGGGAGCCAGGGGGTTTGTAGTTGATATTGGTGGCCAGCCTATCCCCAAAAATGAAAACAGAGATATTGAAGAAGGGAAAGGAGGTGCCAGAGATGGACCTGGTGAAGGTTTAAGCAGGGTGGAAACTGGAAACTAACTTGATAAACTTTCCAATTTCGGATGAGACAGGGAAAGAGCATCAATGATTTCATCAGTGTACCAGAGAAAGTATTGTGGGTGGGGCCCAAGTAGGACTGGAATATTCCACATACCCGACTAAGAAAGACGGGCAGAACTGGAGCCCATGTGGGTACCCATGGCCACACCTTTGACGAGAAGAAAATGAGAACAGTTAAAGGAGAGGTTGTTCCAAGTGAGGACTCACTCAGCCAGGCAGAGGAGGATGATGGTGGATGGGGACAGGTAGGAGGGGAGAGCCGTAAGACTATCCTGATGGGAAATGGACATGTAAAGGGATTGCGCATTCACGATGAAGAGGCTGGAGCCTGTGAACTGGAAACTCTGAAAAGCAACAGAGGCTTGTCCAATCCAATTGCACTTTCTGTCTTCAGCTCTCTGCTTTTTCCGACTAGCTAACACCCAGGGAGGCAGTCTCTTCTCTATTATTTGGAGGTCTATTTCAAGGGTAGAATCCGATTACAGACGGCAAAACAGAAAATGGTTCCACTTAGAGTGAACCTTGCTTTGTCCCTGTTTACATGAAATTTCAATGTTTTCTGAGCTGCCAAACAGAAAATACTAGCTGACCCAACCTCACTGCAGTTAGAGTTTTATTTATCCTTTGCATCTTTGCTGTTCATCCCCACGACAACCTCAGGTGGCGTGGGCATTTCTTAGGATCTCATGATTTCATAATCAGGAAACTAATTAACTTGCCTTCAGAATGCTCCCAAGCCCCTTTGATCCTAAAGGAACATGGCACAAAAGAAAATACAACCTTTTCCCAACACACTGGTCATCACGAAACAAATAGGTTTTCTTCTATTGATACCACTTGCATAGCAAGGGTCTTTTCTGGCTGTTCACCTTGAACTGTTCAGCTGCTTATTAGAAATCTCTGTGATGTGTTGTGAATAACTGAATGCATAGAACATATAACATGGCCTTAGCAATGTACAAAGTGTAAGCAGCTAAAGGTTGTTAGAACCCTGGTAGAAAGTGATGAACTTTTTAAAAAGGAGCAACTTATAACAGGCACGACAATTTAAATAAGAAGGGCTATTAAATTGTGATTGATTCCCCTCGAAAGTTGCGCACTCTTCCCAGTGTGTATCCGTAATGTTTTCCTTCTGACCCAACCAGGAATTCCCACAGCCCTTTGAAGGAGGAGAAACAAACATTTAAGAGAAAGAGGCAATTCAGCCTGTCGTATCCATGTTGGTCCAAAAAAAGTCATGTAGTCTAATCCCTTTTGCATCTCTTGGTCTGGAGCCACATATATTGTGATCCTTCAGATGGTTTTTAAAATGTGTTGAGGGTTTCTGCCTGAACCGTACTGCAGGGAGTTAGTTCTAGACTGCCAGTACACAAGAAATAATTACTCCTCATTTCTCCTCAAATCCTTCTGCTAATTCCTTTAAAACTATCTCGCCTAAATATTATTCTACAAATACAACTTTGATCTTTCCTGTGCAATCTATCTCGGTTTCTCATAATTTTACACAATTCAATTTGATCTCCCCTCAGCACCCTCTATTCCAAAGAAAAAAACCCCAGGCTATTCCATCTTTCCTCATAGCTATAACTCTCCATTCTGACAATGTCCTTATAAAGTTCTTGAGTACCCTTCTTCATGTGATAGAATTCTGCCTCACGTACTGCACCAGTACTGCATACAAAACTAGGGTCCAGCTATTGTTTTGTACAGTTTTAGTACAAACCCTCATTGCTCATATACTTTAAGCCTCAGCCAACCAAAGATTATCACATATTTTCTTAATCTCCTCATGTACCTGTCCTGCCTCCTTCATGGATGTGTGGACACACATTCAGAGGTCCAGTTTTAAAAAACCTGCCATTTATTATGAATTACCATAGTTTTCTTCTTGTTCCCTGCAATATTTCTCACTTCTCTCAATTGAATTCCATTTACCACTTTCCCATTACCTGGCCAGTCCATTGATATTTTCAAGAAGTCTACAGATTTCTTCCTCATCATCAATCATCCGGCAAGATTTGGATTATCTGCAAATGTCTTAATCATGCTTCCCACATCTGAGTTTAAATAGTTATGATGTGTTACAATAACAAGGGACACAGTACTGAATCTTTAGAACTGCAATAAATAGGGACCTTTTAGTCACAAAAAGTACTTGCTGTTCATAACCTTTTTCTGTCCTGCTATTGAATCAATTTTTTAATTCTGCTATTTCCCTTTGGATTCAATGAGTTCTTAATTTTCTGATCAGTCTGCAAAATGAGATATTGTCAGTAGCAATGTTAGAATCCATGTAGACCTTATCAAACACACTTCTCTCCAGAACCTTCATTGTTGCTTCCATGATAAATGTAATCCAGTTTGTCAGATACGACATTTCTTTCACTAATCTGTTCTGACTGCCCTTGATTTTTGCATGCTTCTCCAAGCAACAGTCTAAATTTCAGAAACTTTCCTATAATTTACCTATCACAGAGGATAGGGTGACTGGCCAATCAACCTTTGCTTTCTCCTATCACTAACGATGGTACAAAGTTAGCGGTCCTCCAGTCTTCTGGCACAAAACCCGAGGTCAGAGAGGAATGGAAAATGATGGACAAGGCATTTAACAAGTTGGGATCAATTTCCTCAATAATAGTTCATTCTCTCACCATGTTAATCCCATGCAGCGAGTGAGATTTCATCATAGAATCCCTGCAATGTGGAGACAGGCCATTCTGCCCATCAAGTTCACAGTGACCCTCTGAAGAGCATCCCATCCAGACCCACCCCCCTACCCTATCCCTGTAATCCTACATTTCCCATGGCTAATCCACCTAACCTGCACATTGTGGACACAATGGATAATTTAGCATGGCCAATCTACCTAATCTGCACACCTTTGGACTGTGGGAGAAAACCAGAGCACCCAGAGGAAACCCCACGCAGACACAGGGACAACATGCAAACTCCATGCAGACAGTCACCTGAGAGTGGAATTGAACCCAGGTCCCTGGCTCTGTGAGGTAGCAGTGCTAACCATTGAGCCACCATGCTGCCCATGCAGGTGACAAAGATTTCACTCAAAGTTTGTACAGTTGATGAGAATCCTGCATCACTTAATTTTTTGGGAAGACCCTCTGGAATTAAGTACCAGACTAAGTGCCACCTAAATGGCTAGTTGTAGGCATTCTCAAAATTAAGGACACCAGGGACGGAAATCCTCCCCTCGAGAGGTGCCAGCTGATCAAAGGCTTGCAGCTATGTGTTGCAAACAGCGCCACCAAGTGAGCAGTGGCTGCTGCTGGAAATGCACCCAGGGAGAGACAAGGATTCCCAAGGGACCTAGCTGAGTGAGAGCAGATCCAGGACCAGGAAGGGAGGGGGAGAAGAGGTAGGGGAAGGGGTTGTAGCAGTGAGAGCATGGGAGCCAGCAAGTACAGAGAGTGACTGTTCGTGACCCCCATTTCATGATTCCAGGCCCTTCACTCATGAACAGAGTGGCTATGAGTGTGGGACCTCTTGCCCCAGCTCTTCCCAACTGGTGCCTGTAAGAAAACACAAGGCTATCAATCTGCCTGCCGTTGGTTGAATACTAGTGGTAGTAGATTAAGGTCCTTAGGTAGTTATTAATTATGCATTGAATCTCAGTTGGTAGGGCAGGAGGTTATTCACGAGCCCAGAATAAATCAGGGCAGAGGCAGTAAGACAGCAGTGACTCCACCCAGCACCCTTCTGCCTGATTAACTGCCCCCCCATCCCAGTTTCCAAACTCACCTTGGGAGAGGGCCTTAAATTTCATACAATAATTGAGATTCCTCCTTCTTAATTACAAAGCCCATGTCGTCTCACTCTTTAATGAATGCAGATGCAAAATATTTTCCAAGAGCCATGCCCCATATTGTGTCACCACATGCAAATTCACTTTTTGATCTCTGATTGATTCTTTTAATCTAGGTCTTGAAGTGTTAAAGAGAGTCTTTGAATTTTCCTCAGTTTTCTTTGCCAGTATCTTTTCATTCCCTCTCTTAGTTTTCTTAAATTCCCTTATAATTTCAACCTTGCACATTCTCTATCCTATTAGGTTAGTGCAGTATTGTACAGTTGGTATCTGACATACGGTTTCATTTTTCTTTCTTTTTCTATTTTGTACTAATGTTTATTTTTTGAAATCAGGAAGAGGGTCTCTAAATTTCAGAGTCATGTACTTTCTTTTGTGGAAACAGATTTGTTCTAAACACTCTTTACCTCTTTTTTGAATGTTTGCCATGCTCCGATCCAATAAGTAGTTGTTTCAAGTCTACATCGGCCAAGTCACACCTCAACTTAGTAAAAATGACCTTTCCCCATGTGAGAAAAAAAAGAACTGTGGATGCTGGAAATCAGAAACAAAAACAGAAATTGCTGGGGAAACGCAACAAGTCTGGCAGCATCTGTGGAGAGAAACCAGAATTTAACATTTCAGGTCCAGTGACTGTTCTTTAGAACTGAATTATGATGAAGACCACTAAAATGTTCTTCCACTCATGCCCTTCCTTCTGCCCAGATTTATTCATTGGAAGTGAGGTCTAGTGAAACTCCCAGTAATGGGAAATGAGGCAGACTGGCAGACAGGAACACTTGAATGTATAAAGGAGACAAAATATCAGCTTCTCAGTGGCAGGATATATGTTGGGAAGTAAGCTAGCAGTAGAGTAAAGGCAAATTATGGTCTCAACAGCAAGTAGTAAGACTCTGTCTTTGTTGCGTGAGCGCATTGTGAATACTCATTTAAACACATGGTCCCCAGAGTAAATAGTTCTTCTGCCAGGAACAAATGAGAAACACGAGCCTTCAGCTTCACAACTGGTTCCAAGTAGCAGGTGGGGTAGACTTCCTGGTGGATTTGGAACGAGGCAGAGTTGCCTTTCACATATAGGGAACTTTGTTGGGAAAATTTGAGCTGTTGCATTGAATCTTGACTGGCATCTGTGCAGGAAAATCAGGCTATTGTTGTCCATTGTAGAGAAGGTGGTGACTGTCCAGTAAGGTGGGAGCATCGCTATCTGAGGGAGAGGCATTGAGTTGTAGAAACTCTGAAAAGGGTCATGGGAGGGTGCTGGACAATCAAGGGAAAGTTTAGTATCTATCAAAGGCAGATTAAGAATGATAGATAGGCAATCAATAATAAACAGAAGAATTAGTGGTCAATTAGACAGAGTCCAGGCATGTACTTTTCTAGTGAGAGTTTTATTGCAACTTACAAATCACAAATTTCCATCAACACCTGTTCCCCATATAGACACCCAGTCAAGTTGTCACCAAAATACACCTTAATTAACACATAAACATCAGCCGTTTCCTCATTCCATTCAGTCCCATGCATCTCTGCCAGTCCCTACTAAATGATAACAACCAAGGGTATGTCAGTGTTGAGACTGGGAGAATTACGGGTGCATTAAGAGTAATAGGGAGAGGGTTGTGGATAATGGTTAGCAGTTTGAAGGTGATGGTGATGCGGGAGGGTGACAGGTTCAGCATGAAGGGTGGCAGCTTGATAGTGACAGGGTAGCAGGCAAGCTCAGTGGTTCCAGATGGAGATGTGGGTGAGAGTTTAAAGGTGGCTGAGGGAGAGTGTTACCATGCAGCTCCAGAGAGGTAGGTCAGGAGAGGATGGTAGAAGTTCAGGTTCCAAGTTTCTTTTCAGAAAAGCAGAATAATACTGCCAGCTTGTAGTGAGTGGGTGTCTGTCTGGGTGCTGTTTAATTATGCAGCTATGCCTGCCGTAAGGTGAGACAGGGACAACGACTTTCCTGCTTGTCCTCATTTACAATTGGCCCTCAACTGCATTTACCTTAATGCTTGCTAGCATATGTTTGTCCATGTCCAGCCATTACACCTCTGAGTAGAAGGTCCCATTCTATTCAGGTCACACTGTCAGGAC
Organism: Rhincodon typus; assembly: GCF_021869965.1. Lineage (NCBI taxonomy): Eukaryota > Metazoa > Chordata > Chondrichthyes > Orectolobiformes > Rhincodontidae > Rhincodon > Rhincodon typus. Next base: position 127,182,334 of record NC_063333.1, read on the forward strand.
ACTCCCTGCTGTAATATGACTTCACACTAAATCCAGAATTTTCCTCTTGTTGAGCATGCAATGTACTAGCTAAGAGCATTCTCCTAAAGATTCCTGCATCCTCTGCACCTTTTCCACTGAACTTTTCAACAGGAGTTGGACTCTAAATTAATAAGGAGAACTTTGAGGGTCATATTCTCAGAATTATTGCCTGACCATGGTCAGATTAGTATGGGACAAATCAGAGGAATTAATACATAAGCTTCCTCGTCACTGGACCCTGCAAGCAGTTTTGGGAATGGAAAGAGCTGACCAATGGGATAGACTCCACCTGAAAGAGGATGGGACATGTGTTCTGGTGGAAAGAGTAAATTGGGGGGCTGGCAAAAGCTTAAAACCAGAAAGATGGGGAAATATCAATAGGAAATGTAAGCAACTAAAACGCTGACAAAACTGGGAAGGAGAGAACTGGAAATAAAAGAGGGGAGGATGTTGATGGGAAGAGAAAAGCGTGATAGAAAAGGAGTTTTACAAGATGGTTAAACATAAAGTAAGGTGAAATAATTTTAAAGTCAGTTAAAATGGCTGTACAGCAATGCACACAGCACTGATAATAAAACAGGAGAGCTGGAGGCTGTCATCTCCAGGTAGGAGCCAGAGATATTGGACAGTGCTGAGTCATTGGACCGGATATTGCAGTTAACACATACTCCTGCACCACCAATGGAAACGTGCACTCTGAGAACCAGCTGCCCCACAATGATATCACACTGGGGGCAATCTTAATTGATTTAAAGTGGGACTTTTGTCCCCATGTGGGAAGAAGTTCCACCTTAGAGAGCTGCTGATCAGTCTGATTGACAGGTAAGTCTACAGTCCCAGCAGCACAAGAATCAGGTAGCGGCCACGTTGCTGGGACTAACAGGCAGTCCATGAGAAGACATTTTGTTGATACTGGATTTTGGTGGGTCCAAGGAATTTGAACGGGTCTGGCAAACGCCAGTGAGGAGGCACTTATAGGAGGAGTGGGGCAAGTATAGGCTTAAAGAGGAAACTGTGTTCTCACTGAGGAGGTGTACTGATGGGCATGTGGTACTCTTCCCTTCCTCAACAAAGTTATCTCCCTTTCCTTCCTGATAGCAGCCAAAATAGTGAAAGCTGCTGGGATGCCCATCTTGCTTCCCTTGTCACCTCTTCCTGCTATTATAGTGATAGAGGCAGAATGATGCCCTTCAGTAGCTATTAATTGTCAAATAAATACTGATTAACCTGAGGTGATATGCTTGGTAGGAAGAAGAGGAAGATCACACATTACTTGTAAGTTGTAAGACTGGCTGGGGTAGAGGAACAGATCTCAGTGTACAAATGCATCGATCACTAAACATTGCGGTACAGGTTAGCATGGTAATAAAAAGGCAAACCAAGCGCTTGTCTTTATTGTAGAGGAATACAATTGAAAAATACAGATGTTACTCTAAATCTGTGTGGAATCTTTGTTAGGCTACACTTCGAGCACTATACAAAGAAGATAAAGGGATGGAAGGGGTGGAGAGAAGATTTACAAGGATGATACCAGAAATGCGTGGGTATACGTTATTGGAAAAGAATGTACAGGCTGGGTCTCTTTTCTATTGAAACAAAAAAGCTGACAGGGACCAAACACAGAAATAAAATTATGAAAGATTTTGTGAGTATAAATGCAGAGAGAATGTTTTCACCCATTTGGAACAGCATAATTAGATTCAACAATATAAGATAGTCCACAAGAAATCAGGAATTTGGAAGAAAACAATTTGTAAAGAATGTTGAGAATGTGGGACTTGCTACCACTAGGAATGATTAAAGTGAATAATGTAGATTGATTTAATGGGAAGCTAGACAAGCATTTGAGGAAGAAGGGGTTGGAAGCGTATATTGGGAAATTTTGATAAGTAAATATGGGAGCAGGACTCAAGTGGAGCATAAATGCTGGCATACATTGGTCGTACCAAAGAGCCTATTTCTGTGTTGTATATCCAATCTAATTCCATGTAATCACCTTCCTCACAGTTGTGTTTCTTTAACCAATTTTGCAACCAGCCTTTCATCTTTTCCTGTATTATACTTGAAAGTCTTGAATGGAATAATCTGGAACGTTGAGCTGTCATTCCAGGTCCTTGAAGTCACTTTTCAGTAATAGCTATGATACGGGTATTTCCAAAGGTTCATCTGTGTGCTCAACACAGTTGCCTGATAGGCTCCTTGCACGAATTATATCCTATTAACCATTGAACAACTCTTTTGTTGCCCATTTCTAATCTTTGATTACTCGCTAACCAAATTTCTGACTTCTGCTGCTGGTTTTGCTGCTGTCCTTCTGAATCAACCCTCAAGTTCCCATCCTGCGTTTAGTTTACCATCCTCTAAAGCTCAAACAAACCTCCATGCCAAGATAATGGTTAATATGCGACCAGTCCAGCTTGTACCAATTCCAGCTTCTCCAAGTTCAGCCCTAGTACCCCAGGAATTTACAGCCTCTCTCCTGCAACACTTCTGCAGTAATGTATTCAATTTCACACTCCTCTGTTTTCTGTACGTAATCATATGTTGTACTGGGAAGAATCTGGATATCTTAATGCACTTACTTCTGAATTCTTTTTGCTCGGTAATTGGAAATGAGCATCACTGGTTAAGCCAAAATGTATTGCCCAACCCTTATTTCCCAGACGGCAGTTCAGAGTTGTAAACCTAGAGTTACATGTAAGCCTGACTCGGTAAGAATAGTTGGTTTAGTGCTCTAAAGGGATGCGATTGCACTCAAGAGGATGCAAAGGAGATTTACCAGGGTGTTGGCTGGGCTGGAGAGTTTTCGTTGGATAGACTGGGGTTGTTTTCCTTGGAGCAGAGGAGTTGAGAGGGGCCATTATTGAGACGTATGTAATTATGAGGGCCATAGACAGGGTAGACAAGAAGAAACAGTTCCCCTTGGTGGAGGGATCAATGACCAAAGAACGTAGATTTAAGGTAAGGGGCAGGAGGTTTAGAGGGGATGTGAGGAATTTCTTTTTCACCCAGAGTGTGGTGGGAATCTGGAACCCACTGCCGCTAAGCATGGTAAAGCCAGAGACCCTAATAACATTTAAGGAGTATTTAGATGCACATTTACAATGCCAAGTTATACAAGGGTATGGACCAAGTGCTGGGAAGTGGGATTGAAATTGTTAGGTGGTTGCTTTTGACTAGCACAGGCTGGATGGACTGAAGGGCCTTTTTCTGTGCTCTATGATGTTATAAAGGGCATTATTGAACCAGAAGGACTTTTCAAACAATCGATAATGGTTACATGGCCACCACTATGCCAGCCTATTAACAAATTAATTATCATCGCAGTGGGCTTCAAAGTACTGTTCCCAGAATATTGGTCTGGAATTCTGAATTGCCAGTTGTGAGAATATTCTGCAGACATTCAGTGACATTCTTGACCCTGTCATTCGAGAAGAAACATAATGTCCTGAAATTACTTCTGTGGTCTCAGAAACATCTGCCGAAGCCCTCAAATATTGGCTCCCTTAATGTTACTGCTTTTCAGACATTTTTACTCCTAGTTTTACACCCTGTACTAAATGTCCTGGAGTTACATCTGTGGCCTCAGAAACACTAGAGCGAACCCTTAAGTATTAGGTAAAGTCAGTAATAAAGTCAGTACCATTTGGAGAGCAAGGGTGGCATGTTGGCTCAGTGGTTAGCCCTGCTGCCTCACAGCGCCAGGGACCCATGTTCGATTCCAGCCTCAGGTGACTGTCTGTGTGGAATTTGCACATTCTCCCTGTGTCTGCGTGGGTGCTCTGGTTTCCTCCCATAGTCCAAAGATGTGCAGGGTAAGTGGATTGGTCATGCTAAGTTGCCCATAGTGTTCACGGATGTGTGGCTAGGTGGATTAGCCATGGGAAGGTGCAGGGTTGCAGGGATAGGGTAGGAATGCAGGTGGGATGCTTTTCGGAGGGACGGTGTGGATTTGATGGGTTGAATGGCCTGCTTTCACACTGTAGGGATTCTATGTAGTCAATAAAGCCTGTGCTAACTGTGTGGCCTTGTGTGACTCTATGGCAGGCAATGTTCTCTCTGTATCTGCAAAATTCTGAAACTGCCAGGTGACCTTATCCAGAAATATGCTTTTCAATAGTACATGGATGCAATGATGCCTGTTGATCCAAAGTTCAAAAAACTGGAGCATCAGTTTTTATTCATCATAACCTTTCCTGGACATCTGGTTGTTCAGGATATGAGAAATGGCTACCTCCCACAAGAAAGAGGAATGGTTTGTCAGCTTTGACCTTTAGATGTGTATTCTAAAAGACAGTGCTCTTGGTGTGAAACATTGTTAAAGAAAAGCATCATGGGCCTCAGAACTGTCAAGTGATGGTCAATATGGATTACACGTTTGAACGTTTATTTTTCCTAACATTGACCTACTTAGATTGAATTCCCACACAACCCGGGAAGCATGTTACCCTGGAACACTGCCCAAGAATTGCTGCTTACTGTCAACCCCACACCAAAATCATTCTGATCTGCCCAGATGCACTCATCTGTGCTGTTGTCCAATTCACCTGGTCAAAGATGTGGTGATTTTTGCTCTTTGACTCAGCAAGTCTACTTGCACATGTGAGATATTCTGAATAAACACATACACATCAATTGGACATCATTATCATGGCATAGAGCATTGTGCATTAAATTGGATGCACTTACGTGCAACATATATGCAAATCCTGTATGAAAATTAGTATGGTAGATATGATTGTCATATGATCCAAGTTTCAAAACCACCAAGAGTTGTCTCTGTGAGCAAGACTACAATGCTGTTTTCAAATGTAGTAAACTGTGTTAGTTGAAATGTGTGTTTTCTTCTGAGCTCTCTATGTGTGTACAGATTTTGCCATTAAGTATGAGTGTTGGGTTGATGACAGCATCGTGATTTGACCCATGGAAGTGATTGACCATTGCATTGTGTAATATGTGAATGGCTAACTCTGCTTAATTTCCCATATATATCACTGGCTGTTGTCTTGCTCTGTGGTTGCCAACTCTTCATGATTGTCCTAGAGTTAAATATTAATCTTCTAGCCACTGGCACAATTAACAGGGACTTGAAAAATGCGTGTAATTTTCATTTTATTTTATAACTCAAAGAAAATTGTTCAAGTTATTGAAGAAAAGGGGGAAAGGTCTCTTTGACCTGTAGGAGGAGTTGGTGGCAGGAGGTTATCTTTGAAATCTCTAGCAAACCAGAGTTGGCAACCTTCCACCTTGCTTGTCTACCTTTTTGCAATGTTTTTTGCATGTACTTTTCCTTCTATGACTAAATTGCTTCTTCTTGTGGATGCATCCCCACAGTAAATTGTCACTTTGCATTATTTATTGCTGTAATCGATCTCACCACATCCTCAACTGTAGTCATGGTGGACATATTTTTGTTACACGTTGCCATTTTTGATGTAGTTATCATGCAAGTCTAATGAAACCTGGGGACCACCAGTTCAGTCTTTCTCCAACACAGGCACCAGAAAGGCTTGGCTGCAAATATCTGGCCTTTCCCTGTCATTGATTAGTCTTTTTATTTCCAGTCTAAAACAGAAGAACTTTCACTTTTCAGTCAAGATTGGCAGTTTAATTCTCTCCAGGCTGACAATTACATTACTGGAAGAAGTCCTAGAGTGTTGGAAGTTCTGTCATTTCAATGAAATGTTGAAGCAAGGTCTCACCTGCCATTTCAAATGAAAGGAAAAGACCCCAGGAAAGAGGATTTCTCCCTAGTAACCTGGTCAATATTTATCCCTCAACCAATATCATTAATTTAAGGTTAGATGGTGATAATCCCATTGATGTCTGTGGGCTCTTGCAGTATGCAAAAATGCTACCTGTGTCTCCTACATTACAAACAGTGACCATACTTCTTAAAGCGCTTAGTTTGTTGTCAAGAACTTACACATATTCTGAAGCCATGAAAGGCTCTGTGTAAATGCACATTTTTTTTGTTTTCTACATAAACAGTCACACTCCACAGCTTCTTAAATATTCATCTACCAGTGTAAGCAGTTTAACAGTTTTTTGATAAACATGAAGGAGTCATTAATGAAGGCAAATTTTGAATTTTTTTCTTGTCTGTATATGAAACTGGACTCCCAGGAAGACCATATTCTAAAACTAAATTTCACCATTTGACTGGTTTGAAATTTGAAAAACAGATATTTAACCCACTTTTTGATAAAGAACAAAAACGTGGCAACTGTTTTCAAAAATATTCTGCTTTTACCCTGCTTTACACAAATGCTGCCGATATTCTGTGAAATGCCAATATTGGGAAATATACAATTCATTTAGTTGCTAAAATTGGTGATTACAAAACACAGATCATGTATTTCATTTGTGATCTGTCTGTACGGTTGCTGATGGTTGATCCTCTAACTTGAATGTTTCACAGGGCTTTGTACTCTCTGCTACCCTGTTGCTTTCTCACAACAGTGGCCTCCTTCACCCATCGACCAATACTGATGATTTCACATGACAGTAATCAACTTCCTTAATGTTACATTCTCCCACTACACACAACTTTCAGGGCCCTTTCAATCCAATGTCTAAATCAATGCAGTTTGCGCTCACTTCAATCTGGCATTAAACACCTTGTTTCCTTCAGTTTTTCAAAGGCAGAGTTTCTTTTCCAAGTCAAACTAACAGCTGCAAACATTCCATTTGTCCTTGTTTGACCTACATCTCTTTGGCTTATGGTATCAAGTACAACTTCCAGATCACCTCCGTTGCTGAAACTGCCTCCAGTAAGCTTTCTTTCACTTACAATGCACTTATATCCCATCAGTCTGAGCAAAGCATCTAACTTATTGTCAAGGCTAAGGACATTCAAGATGAGAATGTTGCTGCTATATTGAAGGAGGTTAGTTTATCACCTCTTTGGCAATCTGTACAAAATACAAGAAAAAATAAGTTTGTTGTCTAAGCACCAGCTTCCACCTTTACTGTGTCAACTTTAACCTTCATTTTCTCTCCTTTTTTACCCCCAGTAGGAGGTTTTGTTGCTCTGAACTTTTATTTTGCTCCCTCTGAACTTCCTCAAAATCATCCAGTGACTTCTCCATTTCTTGAAATCAAAGTTCAGTGTGTGAGTTTCACAAATCCATCTTCTCAAATACCTCCATGACATACAAATCCTTGCTTCATCAGTTTTCCTACCTCCTTGGTTTTCTTTAGACTTTGGAAGTTCAACCGGACTCTGGTGTGTCACCTTCTGATTTACGTTACTGTATATTCTCAGTTTGGTTTTCATGCCTACATTATGGGTCCCTCCATTTTATATTCACATTAAAAGAAAAGTAAGTATAATACAAGTCTAAGGAATGTTGTTATTTTGAGAAGGTGGGAGAGAGAGATAAAACAGAAAATTATAGACCTTTTACCATACTAACATCAGTTTTGGGAAGGTGGTAGACATGCTCACTGAGCCGGTGTGTTTGATTGCAGATGTTTTGTCTCCCTGCTAGGTAACATCGTCAGTGCGCCTCCGGTGAAGCGTCGGTGTTCTGTCCCGCTTGTCATTTATATGCCTCGGTTTGCTGGGGTGGTTGGAATCATTTCCGGTTCTGTTTTTCAGTGGTTTGTATATCAGGTCCAGTTCAGTGTGTTTGATGATGGAGTTCTGGTTGGAATGCCAGACCTCCAGGAATTCCCTGGCATGTGTATTGAGACCAGTGTACTGAGATGAACACATGGACAAAGAAGGACACGAATTCTATTGGGACAACACATCCACAATAGCACAAGCCAAACAGAGACTGAAATTAAACACACTGGCTCGGCGAACAAGTCAACACCCTCATCCACAACCTGAGCTACAAATCTTCTTAGAAATGCTTTGGGGAAGTTATTGGAATGTGTAATTAGGGACTCAGTGCCTGAGCACTTCGAGGAATTTGAACTCATTAGAGAACGTCAATAGAGATTTGTTAAGGGCAATTCATGACACACAAATGTAATTGTTTTTTAAGTAACTGACGTAGGAAGGGCTCTTGCAGCACAGTGATTGTGTCCCTGCCTCTGGCCCAGAGTATCTAAGTTTAAATCCAACCTGCCTAAACAGGTTGAATAAAAAAAAATCTGACATCAGAAACAGGGAAATATGCATGCATGCAAATAGATTCCAGTGCAGGTTAAGTATGGAGTTATCCATTTTGGATCAACAAGGATAATTCTAAGAGTATTTCAAATAGTCAAAAACTGGTTACAGTCGAGGTTTAAGAAAATTTAGGGATCCATGAGCACAGATCACTAAAATATAGTAATTAGGTACAACATTAACCAAAAAGGCAAAAAGAAATGGTGGTCTTTACAACAAAAGACGCAGAACGTAAAAGGAAAGTAATTCTGCTTGAGGTTACCCACTACCTTTTCACAATTCAACAAGATTTGGAGGACTGTGTGCATTTCTGAGCGCCACTCACCAGAATATGATGAGGTTTCTCAGGATTAGATTTTGTGGAGACATTATATAAATTGGACTCCTCTCCCTTTGAATATCCAAGGGGAAACAATGAATTGCTTGCAATATTTCAGGTTTTGAAAGGATTTGATAGGTTAAGTGGGCAAAAACTGTGACAGTCTAGGAAAGGGGGTCATATCCTTCAAGCCAAGACATTCAGGAAAGAAGTTAGAAACTGTCTCTTGCGAAAAATAAACAGTGGCTGACAACTCAGTTAATCATTCGAAATCCAAGATTGATTGTTTTTTTTGCCGATGCGGGCTAATAAGGGATGTGGGGCCAAGGCAGCGAGATGGAATTCGGATATAATTTATTACAATCTCAGTGAATGTTTCAGAATGCTCGAGGGGCTGAACGATCTGCTCATGTTCTTGTGTTGCCCATTAATTCATCATTGTTTACACATATCCTCAACCCATGCGTATTTGTCTACAATGTTGTTGTCCCTCCCCACATTGTATTCCAATCCACTTAATGTTTTCTGAGTGGCAGAATCATAAAAAGTGACAGCCCCATCATATTCAAAAGCCATTTCATGAATAGGTTTAGAATGGTGAGAAATGCCCCATTGATATGACACAAAATGGCACTATCAAAGCAATATCACATGTGGTCTGATCGGCACATGGTGAGGCGAATATTGCCCACGTTTGGGAATGTCATTGGCTGTGTCCGAAAATCAAACAAGAGACAGAGGAGAGCTCACCTATTCAGAACGCCTGTCTATTGTTAAGTCAAAATTGTGTGTTGTTTTTGCTGAACAAATGAACCGTTCCATACTTTGATGTATTTCCACAGGGAGTTTGGTTGGCGGGATCCTGAACTACCAGAGGTCATCCAGATGTTGCAGCATCAATTCCCTTCAGTGCAGTCCAATGCTGCAGCATACCTGCAACACCTGTGCTTTGGAGACAATAAGATCAAAGCAGAGGTGAGTACACAGTGGAAGTGCACATTGCTGTACAGTTTAAATTAATAATCTGCTACTTAGAAATAGCAATGTTCGCCCTGCAGCAATCAGCTGTGCTCAGCAATTATTTACCCATTAGATGATTAGCTTAAAGGCTTTTCATCACAAATGGAAGCATTGAAACCCACTCATGAAGCCTGCCCACATGCCAATGATAGTTACAGTCAGTATCTAATCAGCATCAAAAATAATTATTATTTATTTCGGAATCAACGCAAGGTGGTATTTCTTAATTGTACCTTCAGATGTTAGTCACCCAGTCTCCTCATCCAT
>NC_063333.1:127202085-127348803 GCF_021869965.1 Rhincodon typus
GGGAGGAGGGGATAGGTGGGAGGAAGAACAGGTTAGGGAGGCGGGGAGAGCTGGACTGGTTTTGGGATGCGGTAGGGGGAGGGGAGATTTTGAAGCTTGTGAAATCCACATTGATACCATTGGGCTGCAGGGTTCCCAAGCGGAATATGAGTTGCTGTTCCTGCAACCTTCGGGTGGCATCGTTGTGGCACTGCAGGAGGCCCAGGATGGACCTGTCGTCTGAAGAATGGGAGGGGGAGGTGAAATGGTTCGCGACTGGGAGGTGCAGTTGTTTATTGCGAACCGAGCGTAGGTGTTCTGCAAAGCAGTCCCCGAGCCTCCGCTTGGTTTCCCCGATGTAGAGGAGGCCACAACGGGTACAGTGGATGCAGTATACCACATTGGCAGATGTGCAGGTGAACATCTGCTTGATTTGGAAAGTCTTCTTGGGGCCTGGGAAGGGGGTGAGGGAGGAGGTATGGGGGCAGGTGTAGCACTTCCTGCGGTTGCAGGGAAAAGTGCCGGGTGTGGTGGGGCTGGAGGGGAGTGTGGAGCGGACAAGGGAGTCACGGAGAGAAGGGTTCCTCCCGAAAGCAGATAAGGGTGGGGAGGGAAAGATGTCTTTGGTGGTGGGGTCGGATTGCAGATGGCGGAAGTGTCGGAGGATTATGCGTTGGATCCGGAGGTTGTCACTGCTCTGTTCCCGTTAACACTGCTCCCAAAATTAGGACAAATTAGATGTTAAACTAAGGAGCTAAAATCAGGCATCAGCTTACCCATGCAATTTATGAAAACCTATGGATTTGAGGACCAAAAGTCAGGGGTTGTCTCTTACAGGAGACTGACGATTTATCGAGTATACATGGTAAATGAAAAAAATAACTTTATAACTAATGAATTATTTCTGAAGTCTAGTCTCCTTTTGCTGTATAGGCAAAAACCAAAGCAAATCTGAATATCAAAGTTCACAGACAGTATTGAGATGAATTACGAGCTAGCTTAAGGATAAATGGTTATCCCCTTCTCTTCTTTGAATAGTTCCTTATGATTTTTTTTTCCTGAATAGGTACAAGGTCTGAGTTTAACAGCTCCTCTGAAGAATGCCATATGTGACAACAAAGGCCTGTGTCAGCACTGCACTGAAAACTAGGCTTGTGATTAAGGTCTTTGAGAGATCTCCATTCAGAGGCAGGAGTGTTACCATTGAATCAAGTAAACCATTTCAACGCATAGCAAAGCTTGAAGAGGTTGCTTAAGAAGCAGTCATTCCATCTCTGACCTTTGTTCTTCTGCAATATATCTCGCTGTAGAGTGTTTGTGATTGGTGAATTTAACTTAACATCCATAAGGCTGATACCAGCTAGGATCAAGCAAGCTGATTGTTTGTCAGTCCATCCAGCACTTTAAATGGCCCTCTGTAAGGGTTTCCCATCCTCACCCCTTTTGCAATATTTCTTGCATATTAGAAATGAAGAAAAATCAAATTGCACAGGACGCAGAGTTTGACTCAATCTCAGATTCATCTGTTCATTGAACTTAGTCAATTTCCTGCCCAGTGCTGGTCTTCCTATGAAGTGTGTAGAATTTTGGACAAACCCACAAATGCAAAGTCCCACTACAATGGTTGACTGAAACTTACATGAACAGCTACAGTTCAAACCCTTACATAATTTGACAGCGGCTTAAAGACTGCTCCAGTACAAACTTTCCTGTAATTTGACAGAAACGTACAATCACCCCACAGCTAGTTGTTACAGGTACCACTTGTAAACCTGGATCTAAAGGTGACCAATCTCTACTCTTCACCTGGCTGCAGTAACCATGCTCTGGTGTTGTTCTCCTTTTATGGTGATGTCGGTATTCACAGTGTCACAAATAGATCTCTCTGTCATCCTGCTGAATTTTTCAGTATTTAACATCCATTTCATCCTTAGTTTAACTGACACCTGGGCTTAGATAGGACTGTACAGACATAATGTTTTTCCATCACAGAAAATAATGCAATCCTTAACCCATGGTGGGGTCTCCGGGTTTGATATATGCGAGAAGCTTCTTCTGTACCATTGTTCCTGATAATGTCTCTTCCAGGCTTCTGACTGTATTAGTCAATGGCAGTATCTTGCACTGTTGTTTGTGATAAAGAGTAGGATTTCCTAAGGAGTGGCAATCTTATGTAGAAATCAGCCTTTTCCCTTAACAACAGAAGGGAGATCTACATTTCTGATAGAGGATTCTGATTGGGGTTCTTTCAGAAATAGGGAGCTGTACCTCCATTCTGACAGCTCTTTCATAGTGTAGAAGTGTTGGCGGTGCCAGGGATGGCAAACCATGCCCCCTTTCTTCAGCAGTCAGCTATCGTGCTCTATTATTTAAAGGCACTAATAGCCACTTTGACAGCTGCTGTCAAACAGTAAGTACATAAGGTAAGTGTTATATTACAGTGTTGATGCGATCGTATGCTATTTGGGTGGCGTATAAGGTACCAGGTCAGTAGGGTGCCAAAATAATTAGAATGCCAACTGGGTGGGAGTATGTGCCAGGAAAGTAGGGTATCATGTGGACAGGGTGCCAACTGGGTAAGGTGCCAGTTGCAGAAGGGATAGGATGCTGGGGGTAGAATGCCATATGAACAGGGAGTAGAGTGCTAGGTAAGTAAAGTGCCAGCTGGATAGGGTGGAGGCAGGTAGGGCATGTGCACAGGGTGCCAGGTGGGTATGGTATCAGTTGGGGAAGAGACATCGTGTTTGTGATAAAATTCCAGATGAATAGGGATAGGCTGCCAGGTAAGTAAAGTGCTAGCTGGGTAGGTTGCCAAGTGAGAAATGGTAGTGTGCAAGGGGCCAGAGAAGTGATGTAGTGTTTAAGGTAGGTCAGGGTGGTTGGGGAAATCACATCTGACATGGAGGTTGAGTGTCACATCAGAGGGTGTTGGGCCTAACAACAGTAGTGTTCAATTGCAAAAGCCCTCTTGGTGGCAGTGAGGGAGTTGTATCAGGTCCAGTAACAGATGTTGAGTCAGGTCCAGACGAGCAAGTTTTGGGCCCAGTTTGGGTCGTATCCAGGAGGGTGTGGTTGGTTGGGCTAGGCAGTGGGGAAGGGAGTTAGGGTCGAGAGTAGAGGAAACGAAGGAGCAAATCAGGCAGCAAAGGAAAAGATATCAGGTAAAATCTAGTCACGGGGATGAGGGGATGTTGGTCAATGGCAGTGGTCGGAGGAAGAGTGCAAGGATCTGGTAAGGGTGTAGCTGTGGGTGTGTGAGGTACATATTGGATTTGTTTAACAGTCACTCAGGAGTTAGACAATGTACCTATGTCTAATTTCTTCATTAGACTCCAAATACTCTGACTTAAATGGAGACTTTCAGATGGTTCCATTTGTAGGAGAACTGCCCAATGGAAACTTCCATTTCCATTATGATGGTGTTTCCGTGGCATTCCTATGTGTAACTCCCATCTCAGCTGAAATAATGACTGTCTGGCCATTGGAAAACTTGGACCAGTGTTCCAGTCTTCTAACGAGCCAGAGTTCGGCTGTCTCTCATTTCTACCGGGTCAAATTTAATCCTTTCGTATCTGTATAGCCCATCTCTCTGTTATGTTGAGGCTTGGCTCGTCATATGTTGCATTTTAAGGTTGTGTCTGTCAGTTGGAACGTTTTAGATCTTATGATTTTGCAGTTTAGGAAAGTTGTGTCCTTCACCTTACCAATATCACCACCACAAAATGGCTGCAGTGTGTACAGTCAGCACTGTAGGACCATCACACCTTCCTGACTTGGACATATTATCATCTTAAACATTGCTGGGCTGAGATAATGGAACAATACTACGAAAACCTCAGGGACTACAGCAGTTCAAGAAGAAGACCCACCATCTCCTCCTCCATAGCATCTTGGGATAGGTGATTTAAATGCTATCTATTCAAACAATTCTGTATCCAAGAATGGATTTTAGAAGGAAATAATCGGAAAAAAATGGATCAATGTTGTGGACACACTCTACCCCTAGCCTGTTCATAATTCACTCATAAGGCATATCTCATTTGAAAGAATATGTGTCAAATAATGCATCTGTTGACAGGGAGTCCTCTATTATACATGAGTCTCTGTGAAAGTGGAATAGACTGTACTGTGTGGAACATGACCAGCATAAAAAGTTGGCATCTTTCAAGAATAGCATGCTCACGTGGTTTACAAGCATTTATCTTTAAGAGCAGATGGAACATATATGCAGATGAATTTTCTGTCATGAGGGCCTAAGAGCATTTTGTTTCCTCGAGTTAATGACAGAAAATGAAACAGAGACCAAGATGGCTTAGTTTCTACCCAGGCTGTAAAGGAAAGAAACATTTGTACACTTACATAACATTCTAATATTCTAAAGAACTTCAGAGGCATTTTTTAAAATGCATTCACGATTGTGTTTACTTTGACCTAAGAGGGCAGATTGTACCTTGGTTTGACGGTTAACTCAATGACAATAATTCCAACAGTGTAACTCCCCTATGTACTGGAGTGTCATCCTAGATTATGTACTCAAGTCACTAGAATGAGCTTGAATTCATTCCCATCCGACATAGAGATGAGAGTTCTCCCTATTGAGGCATGGCTAACACTATACAAATCCTGGATTTTCAGGGAAAATTGTTGAGAGTGGAGTTGGAGTGCGCTTGGCGCTGGCAGAGTGACTTCTGTGTCAGGTACAGACAACTGCTTCCCTTAAAAATGAGACAGAGGGAGGGAAGATTTGTACAATACTTTCCCTTTATTTTGCCATCAGGATGTCCAGCAGAAGCAATCCTTAATGACCACTAACCTCTCTTCATCTCTGTATTGAAATTCCTTTTATTTTCATGTTTGAGGAATGTAGGAACCTTCCAGGATCAATTTTCCTTGCATGAAAGGCAGAATAATAGCAAAGTTCAAGCTGTCAAAGCACACACTAAAGTGCTACAATCAAAAACTCCTACAAAATAATTCTTACGCTTTAACTTTTTGCATAAGTCTTCAGTAATTTCTAAAAATCTGTCCGATAACCATTCTGGAAAGCCAAGAGCAGCAAGTGCATGGAACTGTCACCACGTCCAAAAATCTCCTCCAAGTCAGCTTAGTTATTCCACTTGATTATATATTGCCATTCCTTCAAGCCTAGAATTCTCTACTTATCAGCACTGGGGAGGCACCATCCATGGATGGATGAGAGAAGCTCAAGTAGAAAGCCCAGGATCACCTCAAGTGAAACTAAGGATGGGTGAAAAATACCACTTTGCAAAAGTAAAACAAAAATCGATCTCACCAAACATGATTGCTCCTTACTTTTATATTTGTTTTCTACCTGCAATAAGTTTAAGGGAGGCGGTTTCACAATGCTAATTTCATTGGACTGGTAATCCAGAGCCTCAAGCTGATGTTTTGGGGACAGGGGTTTGAATCCTGCAGATGTTGAAATTTGAAATTCAGTAAAATCCGGAGTTAAAATGTAGCCTGATGATGACCAAGTAACCATTGTCGATAGATTTTTACAACAATCTCCCTCACTAATATCCTTTAGGGGAGGAAATCTGCCATCCTTACCTGGTCTAGCCTGCACGTGACTCCAGACCCACAGCAATGTGACTGTTCCTTAAGTGATATCTGAAATGGCCAATCAGTTTTAGTCCAATTGCACATGAATTAAAAAGCGCTGGTCTTACCAGCAACACATACATCAGAAGTAAGAATAAAAACAAGCAGAAAAGGGCTTATTTTCCATTTCAGGCTTAATTTACTTATTGTGAAAGAATACTCCTTCAAATATAAGTCATTGTCCCGCTGCATTATCAGTGTAGTTTCTTGTTTCCATATAATTGGAACATTCATTTAGGATGCCTGTGGAAACTTCTTTTGATGGCAAGTCAGTGGGGGTAATGATTAATGTCTTAAAGAGTATTAGTGAAGTCACCAGGCACCTCATGTAAGGTTTTTAGGTTGATAGGAAGGAAAAAGACCATTTTACATGCAATATTAGGATTAAATTAACATAGTAATTGTTTAAGCTTAGTCTTGTTTTCAAGCTGCTAACAATTATTTCAACATTAATTTCTATTGCTGTTAATGCCAGGTATCAATGATAGGCATTAGTTATAACGAAGTAGTAGCACTTTCATCTTTTTGTCAAAAGGTTGTTGGAGACAAGTCTCACAGAATCTATGCTTGAAACTCCAGTGCAGTAGTAAGGGAGTGCTGAATTGTTGGAAGTATAATCTTACAAATGAAATGTTAAATTGATATCATCTCTGTCAGATCATAGAATCCCTACAGTGTGGAAACAGGCCATTTGGCCATCAGGTCCACAAGACGCTCCAAAGAGCATCCCACTCAGAAACCTCCCCCCTGCAACGGTACTATATCCCTGTAACCCCTGCATTTCACACGGCTAACCCACCTAGCCTACACATGCCTGAAAACTATGGGCAATTTAGCAAGACCAGTCCACCTAACCTGCACATCTTTGGACTGTGGGAGGAAACCGGAGCAGCCGGAGGAAACCCACGCAGACACAGGGAGAACGTGCAAACTCCACATAGACATTCACCTGAGGGTGGAATTGAACCCAGGACCCAGGCGCTGTGAGATGGATATAAGAGATCTTGGAATTATTTTGAAGAATCATGGAGGAGATCTCCCTGGTATCACAGTTAACATTTACCTCTCAATTCAGTTTAACATCCAGAAGTGATCTTACACACAACTGAATTATTTTTGTCCATCACCAAATCTATTGACCTCTCAATATCATTTGAAAGAAAACAGATCAACTGGTCATTGTCTCACAGCTGTTTGTGGAACTTGCTGTGTGCAAATTGCTTGATATGTTTCCAATATTACAACAGACTAAAATTCAAAAGTACACCATTGACTGTAAATGCTATCTTCAAAGTGTGAAAGATGCTGTATAACTGCAAGTGTTTATTTTCAACGTATCAAAAATTGCAGTACAATAGTAGTATTGATTGGAGGGTATGATGATATTTCCATCTTTCAAATACTTGTCTTCAATACATCTTTTACAACTTGAAAATGGTACTTATTTTGTAAGACAGGCAGATCTCAACAGTGTTCTATCTTTATTTTAATCACTGACTGTATTGGGGTCCTGAACTTTATAGAGGGCACAATCAGTTTAACAGAAATTTGACAGATTGCAGCTAGCTGTAGAGATTGTTCTGCAGTGTCTGTTTTGTCAACCTGTGTGCACGTCTCATAATAGATCTGCCCATTCAATGGGTTAATGGTAGCCAGTGCATGATGAGAGATGGGAATGCACAGTAGAACTTCCACACAGATTAGTATCACAAGTCAGCTCAAACAACTGGATAATGAATATTACCAACAGAAAGCTCGACATATTGTTTGAGGTTTCCTTGCACAGAGATGACTGACAGATGCTTTAAGTGGAACAACCAGTTATTTTTCTCATTGCAGCCTTGGTGTGAATCTGAAAATTCTATCCAGCCTGTGTGAAAATTAACCCAGTTATATTTAGAGCTTTTGGTGTTCTAAATAGCTAGGATCAAACAATAACAAAAAAAAATCTTGTTTTTCTTTAGCACCTTTCACATCCTCCGGATGTCCCAAACTACTTTGCAACTGATGAAGTACTTTTAAATTATAATCACTGTTTTTAACGTATGACCATCTGTTTCTCTTGGTTTATATTGAGATAAATGTCGGCCTGGACACCAAGAGACTTCTCCTAGTCATCTTTAAAATGTAAAGTGTAATGGAACCTTCTTGTGTTCATCTGACCTCTGTTTAATCTCTCATCCAAAATGCCAAATCTCCAACAATGTAACATTTCCTCAGTGATGTTCTGGAGTGTCAGCCTGGATTTTGTGCTCATGTCCCTGGACCCACACTTGAATCTGCCTGACTCAGAGACATTTTAGCCGTAATTGGCTTTGAATAATCTGATGTTTAGACTTGTTTATCAGCAGTTTTTGAAAATAAAACCACTTCTGTAACATTTTCAGGCTTACAATAGACAGGGGAGACGCCCAAAACATTCTCTGGCCATGTCCTTTACAGAGATTCGTCAGAATTTCAGGTATTCCAGACTCAGGAAATGTCTCTGATATGGCCGAATATTTCCAAAACTATTGTCATACAGCAGCAAAGGGCCATAGCCAGAAGTTTTTTGGAATGAAGTGTTAATCTCCCAGGAGGAAAGATTGCAGGTGCATTAAGAATTTTCTTTAATTTCTTTGATCACTTTTTCTCAATGAGTTCTATCAAAGATTGATAAAAGATAAGTGGCTGTTGGGTTGGTTCCTAGAAGACCCGCTAGTGCAGTGCTGTTTCCAATTCTTAAAGGAGCCTTCTCCAGAGAGAATTCCACCAGTATTCCACCAAATGAGGCCTGAAACTGAACTATTCATTTTTTTCAGTCCTGTGGACTCTCTAATTCAGCCAGTAAGTGCCCAAGACCTATAACCCTTAGGGATTTGGAGAAACCAGTGGAGACTTGCTCTGTGGGGAATTGGATGAGTATTCCTTTTCCATTTTCAATTTTTCCCACTAAACTTCTTTTGATTCATTCTCACGGGAATGTTAACAACAGGTTATGTTCCTCTGTCATACATTTACCATGAAGAAATGTCACAGGCTCCTGCCACCCTCTTCCTAACTAGTTCTCACTATGGTCAGACACAGGGCGGCACAGTGGTTCAGTGATTAGCACTGCTGCCTCACAGCACCAGGGACCTGGGTTTGACTCCATACTTCCTATTCCTGATCTCTACCCATATGACCTTGCTGGAGGAGCCCTCCAAGGATTCCTCCCTCTGTACAAATGTGATATTACCCCTAATCACTAACACAACTCCCCCACCTTTTTTACATTCTTTCTATCACATCTGAAACATCTAAATCCCAGAAAGGTAAGCTGCCAGTCTTGTTTATCTCACTCTATCACAACAAAGTCTCTGTAATGGCTACAACATCATAGTTATGTGAGTAATCCAAGCTCTAAGTTCATCTTGCTCCTCAAGTTAAAACACATACACTTCAGAACATCAGACCCACTGTGTTCAACAACCTGTCCCTGTCTGTTTTTCCTCTTAGTCTTACTTGCCTTAGCCTGTAACTCCTCCTCAGTCATTTCACTTGCTGGCCGACTGGTCTGGTTCCCATCCCCCTGCCATACTAGTTTAAAACCTCCTGACTGGCACTAGCAAACCTCCCTGCCAGTGCCTCTCCAGTTTGCGTGCAATCCATCCCTCTTGTACATGTCTCAACTGCCCTGGAAGACATCCAATGATCCACATACGTGAAGTCCTCTCCCCCACACCAGTTCTTTAGCTATGTATATAATTGTATTATCTTCCTATTCATAGCCTCACTGGCGTGTAGCACCAGGAGCAGTCTCGAGACTACAACCTTAGTTGTCCTGCTTTTCAACTTACTATCTAACTCAGTGAACTCCCTTTGCAAGACTTTGTCATTCTTACTGCCTGTGTCATTAGTACCAATGTGTACCACAACCTCTGTCTGCTCACCTTCCCTTTTGAGGATATTCTGCATTCGCTCAGAGACATCCTCAACCCTGGCACCAGGGAGGCAGTTCACCATCCTGGAGTCTCTTTTGTGGCCACAGGAACCCCCTGACTATAGAGTCCCCTACTGCACCTACTCGACTGCACTTTGACCCTCCATGCTGCACAATGGAGCCTGCTCATGTTCTAGCTTGCTCCACCCCTGGTTTAGTAGTACGACCACAAGTCATAGAATCCCTATAGTGTAGGAGCAGGCCATTTGGCCCATCAAGTCCCTATGACCCTTCGAACAGCATCCCACCCAGCCCCACCCCCAACCTTTCCCTGTAATGCAGCATTTCCAATGGTTGACCCACCTAGCCTGCACATCTTTGTATTGTGGGAGGAAATCGGAGCAGCTGGAGGAAACTCACACAGACACAGGGAGAACATGCAGACTCTGCATAGACAGTCACCCGAGGGTGGAATCGAACCTAGGTCCCTGGTGCTGTGAGACAGCAGTGCTAACAACCACTGAGTTGCCTCTATTGATAAGGAGGACTTTGCAGGGTTGATAGGGCTGTGCTTGCCATTGTCATTTCTGGTGTCCTTTGGTCTTACTTTGGGCTTTGCAGTGGTCTGATACAATTGAGTGGCTTGCTGGCAGTTAAGAGCCAACCACAGGGATCTGGATCACATGTAT
This sequence comes from Rhincodon typus, assembly GCF_021869965.1. Classification (NCBI taxonomy): domain Eukaryota; kingdom Metazoa; phylum Chordata; class Chondrichthyes; order Orectolobiformes; family Rhincodontidae; genus Rhincodon; species Rhincodon typus. Next base: position 127,212,277 of record NC_063333.1, read on the forward strand.
GTAAGACCAGGGAAGGATGCCAGATTTTTATCCTTAAAGGACATTAAGAACCAAATGGGATTTACACCCATTGTGATCACCATTAGGTCAGCTATTAATTCCAGATTTTTTCCAGCAGCGCACTGTTGGCTCGTAGAACATTGCAGTAAAGATGAAAACAGAGATAATCACTCGGGCTGTGCTTTACCTGTTGAACTCTGTGATGGGATGCTGATGTCATTGGGTGAGGAAAAATGTCAATAATCATAAGAATTTGATTGAAGCCAGTACTACCGGTGGGAAAAAATACACTGAATAACCGAGAGTTGTGAGCAACTATTAATTGTGGGAAATCAGATTTTTAAAAAAAGTCTTTCCCAAAGAAGATAGGAGGATGCAGTCACAATAGTTTCAAATGCTTGTGATAGTATCACCTCATCACTGATGCTAGTGTCCTGATGATATTTACTTCTTATATGGACTAGTCTAAAGTAGACCAGGAGTAAATATTGTGTGAAATGTTCCACATCACCAAGTTCTGTCCTGAGACAATGTATATGGGAACAGTGGGTTGTGGGTGGTCAATGGTCTTAATATCACAACAGAAGTCCAAGCTCTTCTGTGTAACAGATCTGTAGTATACAATGCAGTCATAAAGTGAGATGAACATGTATGTGTTTATGTACCTTGCCTTTTTCAGTATTTGAGTTAAATGAATTAAGTCAAAGATTCTGTTATCCTTTAAGGCATTTGATCTTTATTATGGTTCATTTAATGGATTAATTATTCATCTTTTACAAACTAATCTTGTAGATAAGAAGACAAGGTGGAATCCAATTGCTCGTTGACCTGTTGGACCATCGGATGCAAGAAGTGCATCGCAGTGCTTGTGGAGCCCTAAGAAACCTGGTATATGGGAAGGCAAATGATGACAACAAAATCGCTTTGAAAAACTGTGGTGGAATTCCAGCACTGGTACGACTGCTTCGGAAGACCCCCGACGTGGAGATCAGGGAGTTAGTTACAGGTCAGATTCTATGTTCTGTGCACTTCCTAGCTGCAGTACTTTTCCATCGTTTGAATGAGTTGAGTTACCACATCAAGTTCAAGATAAAACCAACTTGAATTTTCTGTTACAGGTGCTTTCTCTCCTTTTAGATATGACATTAGTAATCCATCATATAACAGATACCTTTGAGGTTAATGCTGGGGTTATAACAAATGAGATCACTGTCTGAATCACCAGTGGGAACAATGAGAGTCCTCACCTTGGTCAGACCCCATCTGTCCAATTCCGAGCATATCAGGCCTTGGATAAGGCTAGAGCACAACATTCACCAGAATGGTACAAGGGCTGAATGGATTTATTTGCCAGAACATTCTTACACAATGTTTTTCTTGCATATAAGAAGCTTGAAAGCTTGAAGGGAGATTTAAGTGCAAATTAATGAAGTGGGATAAATGCATGTAAATAGGATAAATATGCATGATTCTATTTGTGAGGATGGTAAAGAAGAAGCAGGCACAATCTTAAAATTAGATCTAGGCCATTCTGAAATAAAATCAGGAAGCAATTCTGTGCACTGGAGTAGTGGAAATCTAGAATTCTTTTTCCCAAATGGCTGCTGCTATGAGATGTTTGGATCATTCAAGGCTCACATTGATAGACTTTTAAGCGAAAAAACAGCAGAACAGGCAGCAACTGTGAATAAGAGAAGCAGAGTCAACATCATATGGCAATGACCCTCATCAAACTGAGACATTAACTTTGTATTTCACCACAGATGCTGCCTGACCTGTCAACTATTTCCAGCACCTTCAGTTTTTGTTGCAGATTTCAAATGGCTGCTGTATTTTATCATTAGGTCTTTGTGACTCGAAGGGTTTCCAGGGGATGGTGAGCTTAAGGTACATATCAACTATGATCAAATGGAATGATCAAGCAGGCTGCAAGTGCTGATTGTCTACTCCTGTTCTGATTATTTAAACTTAAGATAATCACAAAAGCAATTGAAGTGCAAGTTAGACAAACATTACTTTACACCATTAATAAATAGAATTTTGTGGCATAAACTATTGAAACAAACACTCAAAACATTGAAAGGGAATTATATACAGTCTTGCTTGAAAAGGGAGGTTTTGGTTAGCGTCAGGCGAGTGATTTAAATCGTATGAAGGAAAGCACACTATTATAAATTCTGCTTCTCTTGATTATCTGAAAGCAAAAGTGCCAACCAGATTTAACAATTTTTTTCATAGTGTCTCGAACAAAAAGTAAGACTGAGTGAGAATTCCTCCTTTGGTAATGGTAACCATTTCATCAACATTAGTAGTGTCAGATTAGTTGGAACACTCATGCTGAAAACTGAAGGAAATGCAACAAGAGGTGAAATGTAAGGCTTCAGCATGAAACACCTCCATGAGTAGTATCTAGTTATTTGCTGGCAAGGGATAGTTTTGTGTTTCAGTCCGCACTTCATGCAGACTACTAGTGCTATCTGTAACACCTTTAATCTGTTGGGCAAGTATAATTAGACACTATCAAACCTCCAGGAAAAGTGCTGTGCAACTGTGATTTGTGTTCATTGACAAGATATCCCACAGAGTGACAGACTTAATAATATGACCATGCTAGTCATGATATATTTACTCATTTCTTTCTTTTGCTGTCAAAGCATGTAGCTTCAGGAAGCTGTTTGTGCAGTTTTGATGAATAAGATATCAACATAGCCAGAATGTGTGTATCTGTCTGGGTTAACCTGCCAGAAGTTTATAATTCCCCATAGTTAATAACAATCAACTCTCATTATTATGAAACTAGAACATATTGACATTCTCTTTGGCATCACAAATATTTTATGCCTCACATTACTGTTTTGCATTACTTTGCAATTGATATGAGATCACCATGATGAAGGCATTGCATAATTGGCTTCAGTACCATCCTTGGAGGATATCTGCATCTCTTCAAGCATTTACAAAATGGGTCTTTGTTCTACTTCATTTTTTTTTGTTTGTGGTATGTGGACATTACCGGCAAGGCCAGCACCTATTGCCATCCCTAATGGCACTGGAAAAGATTGTGGTCAACTTTCTCTTGAACTGCTACAGTCCATGGGGTGTAGGGGTACTCACAGTGCTGTTAGGAAGAGAGCTACAGGACTTTGACCAAACAGTTGTGAAGAATTAGTGGTATAGTTTGAAGAAAGGCAGACCTGTGGCTTGGAAGGAACTTGCAGGTGTTGATGTTCCCATATATCTGCTACTCATGTCCTTCCTGGTGCTAGGTTTTGGGGGTTTGGAAGACATTGTCAAAGGAACCTCAAGTGAGACACTGCAGTCATTTAATTTATGGTAGACACTGCTGCTATTGTACATTAGTGGTGAAGGGAGTAAATGTTGAAGATGGTGGATGGGCTGCTAATCAAGTGGGCTGCTTTGCCCTGATGGTGTCAAGCTTCTTGAGTTTTGTAAGAGCTACACTCTGCTAGGTGAGTGCCTCACCTCCTGACTCCCCGAAGCCTGAACACCATTTACGAGTCACAAGTGATGGAACACTCCCCGCTTGCTTGGATTCATGCAGCTCCAAGAACAATAGAGAAGGTTGACACTATCCAGGACAAAGCAACCCATGTCCACAAACAACCACTTCCTCCACCACTGGTGCTCAGTAGCAGCAGTGTGTACTATCCACAAGATGCACTGCAGAAATTCGCCAAAGATCCTAAGACAGTACCTTCCAAACCTGTGCCCAATTACAATGAAAAGGGCAAGAGCTGCAGATGCATGGGAATACCAACTCCTGCAAGTTACCCTCCAACCCACTCACCGTCCTGACTTGGAAATGTAATGCTATTCTTTCATTGGGTCAAAATCCTGGAATTCTCTCCCTAAGGGCATTGTGGATCTACCTACAACACATGGACTGCAGCACTACAAGAAGGCAGCTCACCTCCCTGTCCTCAAGGGCGACTAGGGATGGACAATAAAAGCTGGCCCTGCCAGAGACACCCATGTCCCACAAGTGAATAAAAAGCAGTGGGGTGCATTCCATCACACTCTTGACTTACGCTTTGTGTAGGTAGACAGGCTTTGGTGAGATAGGAGGTGAATTTCCTGTTGCAGAATTCGTAGCATCTGACTTGCTCTTGTAGCCACTGAATTTATATGGCTAATCCAGTTCAGATTCTGGTTAGTTGTAAACCCGAGAATAGCAATAGTGAAGGTTTGAGTGATGGTGGTAATGCCACTGAACATCAAGGACTGATGGTTAGAGTCTCTTTCATGGGAAATGGTCATTACTTGGCACTTATGTGGCGTGAATGTTAGTTGCCAAGCATGGATGTTGTTCATATCTTGCTGCCTAGGGAAGGTGACATTATTTGAACAACATGACAATACTATCTTGACAGAATTTGATATTGGATCAAAACTGTTTCCCAAGTGAAGCTTTTAAAGAATAATTGGACCACAAAGGGTCATTTCCAAAACTGAAACTGAAATCTCAGGAGATGTAGCTTGTATCTTGGGGTATGGGTAACTATTCATGTGAGAAATGAGGCCTGGTCGAAGAGGCAGTTGAGGAACCAACAGGTCAAGGCCTTCTGAATTGGGACCAATGGCAAATACAGTAGGACACTCTTCCTGAAGCCTAGTCCTTAGCAGTTTTAGAGGTTGATCACACAATTCTGTGGCAAGTCATGAGAAACTTTAAAACAAGATCGAATTCAGGATTGGAGCAGTTATGGTCACAAAGTACAGTAATAGGATTTTGTTTTGAGTGTAAGTCCAATGTGACAGGAATATTAACTGCAACAGTATTTCTATAAAATTCCTTGAACCCTGAAAGGTATCTTGGAGCATTTAATGTAGTGATGTGATAGGGTGAATGTTAATCTAAGTGGGAAAGGAACAATTGGGTTGTGTGTGTTGCTATGCAAAAAGGAAGCCAAAATATCATGTTTTAAAAGTAGGGGAAGAGTTGGAAATGCAATGAATTTGGAATGAGTAATCAGTGTTAAGAGTAATGTCATCAATTTATAAGCGTTTAGGGTGGTCTGATCAAGATTTTTAACATGTTAAAAGATTCCAGTATAGTCAGAGATGTACAGGACGGAAGCAGACCCTTAGGTCCGACTCATCCATTCAGATCAGATATCCTAAATTAATCTAATCCCATTTTCCAGCATTTGGCCCATATCCCGCTAAACCCTCCCTATTTATATACCCTTCCAGATACCTTTTAAATGTTGTAATTGTACCAGTCTCTAACATTTCCTGTGCAGTTCATTCCATATATACACCACCCTCTGTGTGAAAATGTTGTCCTTCAGATCTTTTTTAAATCTTTCCCTTCTCACCTTAAACCTACGCCCTCTAATTTTGGACTCCCCTACCTTGAAAAGATCTTGACTATTTACCCTATCCATACCCTTCATGATTTTATAAACTTCCAAAAGGTCACCCCTCAGCCTCTGATGCTCCAGGGAAAATAGCCCCAGTCTCTCTCTGTAGCTCAAACCCTCCAACCCTGGCAACATCCTTATAATTATTCTAAGCCCTTTCAACTTTTATAACAGCCTTCCTGTAGCGGGGAAACCAGAACTGAACACAATATTCCAAACATGGCCTAACCAATGTCCTGTAAAGCTGCAACATGATCGTCCAACTCCCATACTCAAGGAGTATATTGTTCAATAAGGCAATAAGAAAAGCGTGCCAAATGCCTTCTTCGCTATCCTGTCTACCTGTAATTCCACTTTAAAGGAACTATGAGCCTGCACTCCAAGATCTCTTTATTCCGCAACACTTCCCAGGACCCTACCATTAAGTGTATGTCATGCCCTGATTTGCTTTCCCAAAATGTAGCACCTCACATTTATCTAAATTAAACTCCATCTGCCACTCCTCGGCCCATTGGCCCATCTGGTCAAGGTCTCATTGTACTGTGACATAACCTTCTTTGCTACATCAATTTTGGTGTCATCTGAAAACTTACCAACCATACCTCCTATGTTCACATCCAAATCATTTATATAAATTACAAAAAACGGTGGACCCAGCACCAATCCTAGCGGCACACAGCTGGTCACAGGCCTCCAGTCTGAAAAGCAACCCTCCACCGCCACCATGTGCCCTACCTTCAAGCCAGTTTTGTATCCGCATGGCTAGTTCTCCCTGTATTCTATGTGATCTAACTTTGTTAACCAGTCTACCATGTGGAACATTGTCAAATGCCTTACTAAAGTCCCTATAGACAACTTCTACTGCTGCCTTCATCAGTTCTCTTCGTCACTTAGAGTCATAGAGAAATACAGCATGGGGGAACAGACCCTTCGGTCCAACCTGTCCATGCCAACCAGATATCCTAAATAAATCTCGTTCTATTTGCCAGCATTTGGGCCACATCCCTCTAAACCCTTCCTATTCATTTACCCATCCAGATTCCTTTTAAATGTTGTAATTGTATCAGCCTCCAACACTTGCTCAGGTAGCTCATTCTGTACACACACCACCTTCTGCGTGAAAAGGTTACCCCTTAGATCCCTTTAAGTTTTGCCCCTCACCCTCTAGTTTTGGACTTCTTCAAAAAACTTAATCAAGTTAGTGAGACACGGTTTCCAATGCACAAAGCCATGTTGACTATCCCTAATCAATCCTTGCCTTTCCAAATACTTGTAAATCCTGCACCTCAGAAAGCCCTCCAACAACTTGCCCACCAATGATGTCAGGCTCACCAGTCTGGCTTTTCCTTACAGCCTTTCTTAAATAATAGCACCGTGTTAGCCAACCTCCAGTATTCCAGCACCTGACCCATGGCTGTTGATTGTACAAATATCTTAGCAAGGTGCCCAGCAATCACTTCCCTAGCTTCGCCAAAGTTCGAGGGTACACCTGATCGAGTCCTGGAGATTTATCCACCTTTATGCATTTTAAAATGTCCAACACCTCCTCCTCTGTAATAGGGACTCTTGAAGATATCGCTATTTATTTCCCCAAGTTCTCTTTGGATGAGCTTTTGATCGTGCACCCTGTAACATCCCTTATATGGCTTGGTGTCAAATTTGCTTGATGATGCTCCTATGAAGTGCCTTGGAGTGTTTTACTATCTTGGAAATGCCATATGAATGCAGTTATTTGTTGTTGGTGGGATGTTGTGTATCTGCGAAGGGTCTTGGCCAGGAGGGTGGGGATATTAGTACCAGTTTTCTGCAGCATAGGAAAGGGGTGAACTTGATGTTTAGTTCATAGTGTTTGGTCTGGATAAAGCTTAATTTGTTGAGATTTTTAACAAATATAATAATTCAATAACTTGTCAAGTATAAAAATGTTTTAAAAATAGCCTACACTATTTACCTTAATCTTAAAGTCACATCAGGAGGTTCAACAGATCTTAATATATATCACAAGAGAACATTGTGTAGGCTGCATATTTCAAATAAATGGAAGTGTTTGAATATCCAACAGAGCCCCTTAATGGGTCATTAGAGATACAAAGCCTCGAAATGAAAAATGTAAGTGATTAGGGTTTTGGTTGTGCAGCAGGGCTTTTGACACAAAAGTGATCAACATTACAGAGGAAAGCAATATTGAGAACAGAGGATGGGAAAAGGTTCATGCCAAAACAAATAAAGAAGCATACAAGGGTAATAAAAGTGATTTGTGGGAATTGAGAAATCTGTAATTTGGACTGCATCGAGGCACAGCCTCAGACGTCAAATCAAGAGATTTAGTATACAGTAGACAAGAAAATCAAAGGGAATGGTAAGGCCCTGGTAAGGTGATACGACAAGATGGTAAAATAATACTTATCAAACAACAATATCAAATCATTAAGGTTTATTCCTAACATTTAATTACATGACCTTGGACTCTGAGCAGCAGATAGAAGTAAACAAATCACCTTTTACCTTAAAGGCTCACGTGATTGGTGGTGAAGGGCCTGTGGAACAGAGTATAGTAGATCAAGAACTGGAGAGCTCTGTCATGTGCATGATAGTGATATACAAGAAAGAACTATCATATCCACAGACGACTGCTCAGAGTGGGTACTTGGGTGACGTATATTGCTGAGGAGTCTAATAAATGAAGGAATCAAACAATTTTAGGACTTATTGTGGGAAAGTGATTGACATGTTGAAATATTGGCTGTGTCATGCCTCACTGGGGTAATGCACTGGAAATCAAGCCCCACTATTTCTGGAGTTGTCACAAAAGTGAAAGATTTTATCACAGCATGCGGAAGTCGCCAGTTTATCTGTCATCTTAAATGCAGGTTGACAGAAAGCATGGACAAGGTTTCTGTACTTAACAGAAAATAAATAGATTCTAGCTACAAGTTCACAACCGTGAAATGTTGATGCATAACTCTATTAGTTTAAACTCTAACTTCCTTATAAATCCTCAACACAGACGTATAGACAACCAAAAAATCATTGGAGTTATGATGGAGGAAAAGACTGGGAAGAATATTCAATGGCCCCTGTCCACAGAATTTACTGACGTGATCATTTTGTTTATCAGAACTTGGTGCTCTTCAATCTCTCATCTCCAGCCACTTCTCATTTCCATGCAGGAGGCACAACTGGTTCACAAATTTTAAATTATCTGACTTATTGGTTAAAAGCAAGAGCTCATAGCAACTGGTCAGGAAAAATAAATTTGGTTTTGTTTAGGCTTTGGGTATTTTCTGCTGCAGAGAGACACACCATCTCCCTTTCCAGAGGCTTCTGGCAATGTCTTTCACATTCATAAGTGGCTCAGCTACCCAGGAACCAGTCACACAGTCGTTCGCAGGCAGATGGCCATTGTCATCCATAACTGATCACAACTCCACAAAGCAATTTGCTATTTGTTGCTGACTGAATCTCACTTTGTTCATACCCCTGTTGCCAGCCCATCTGCTAACGATCTTCCAAACCTCTCATACAATACACTAGGGTAAGCACCACTTACTATGAGTTTCAGTCACTTGCTTTTACAACATGCAGCAATCCTTCCACAATCTTTGGTATTAAAATAGTCCTTTCCCAGTTCAGTCCACAATCAGAAAACAAAACACAAAGCACCTGGTATTATGCTGACCATACCACTTTTGTTGATTTATTTGACAAACGCTTTAAAGGTACTGAAATAATGCGCACATTTCTGGTAGAAACCTCAAATTCTTAAAAATCTCATGATTTCCTGTTGAGTTTTACTATCAGGAAATTCTGTTAAAGCCTTCACTTTATTTGTCCTTGGCAACAGATGACCTTGTCTCTGATATATCCTAGGTAAGTTGCTCTTATTTTCATATTCACTAATCTAAGTAAGTTGCATAGACCTCAGCTACAACTTGGTTCATAAGCCCATGGAATAAATCTGGGTTGCTCTTTAATCGAAATGGCATCACTCAACATTATATAAGCCATTTGATGTAACAAAACCAGATACTTCTTTAGCCCTCGATGTTAATTGCACTTGCCAGTATCCTTTCAATAGATCAATCTTAGAAAGGAATGAGGCACTGCCAACCTTATCAATACAGTATTCTAACCATGGAATTGGGTATAAATCTAACTTTGCAACAGCATTTATCTCCAGCATTGAGTTACAGCTGCTTTGACTAGGTTCAATCAAGTGATTTTCTAGCAAGTATTTAATTTCTGTTTCCACTTGAGCTTGTTTTTCTGGGCTGAATCTATAAGGATGCTGTTTCAGCGGGCCTGTGTCTCCAAATCTACATCATGTCTAGCTAATGAAGTACATCCATGTGTATCCTTGCAAATTACTTAATCCTTTCTAAGTGGTCTTATATGATCCCCATCTTGTCCTTCCTCTAAATAAGAGAGCACAGTGTCCAATTGTCCCAGTATTTATATGTTAACTAATTGAGTTATATGAGGTTAACCTTGAGAACTATCTTACTACTCTCCTTCTACCTCACTGTTATTGTCTCTGTCATCTTCCAATCTTACTACCTGACACACTTGCTCCTCCTTATTCTCTTCCCTACGATAGTACCTTCTAACCATGTTTATGTGACATCAGTGATTCTTCTTCCTCTGATCTGGAGTATTTATTAGTCAAGTCACTCCACTAACCCTCCTAAATAATTTGTGTGGGCCAATGAATTTCACTTTCAGGGGTTTACCTTACAAAGGCAACAATACCAATACTTCATCTCCCACTTGAAACGCTCTCGTTGTTGAATTTTTATCTGCCCATTCTTTTATTTTTGATTGTGAAACTGTCAAATTCTCTTGTGCTACTACTCTACATGCTGTTGAGGGTCTTCCTGGACACATAATCCAACATTGAGCTTTTGTCTTTTTGGTTCAAGTACTTCAATCAACTTTCACTGGATCTCTAATCTTATGACCATAAATCTGTCCAACTGAACCTTAACCAGTATATTCATTTGGGAAAACTGTGGTATCAAATTGTGAAAAATGCCTTATTCATGGTTTGGAGAGTCTAATGGTATCTCTCCAAAACTCCCTGTGTTTATAGATAATACACAGTTAACATCCATTGTTTTGTACCCAAACTGCTATTGATTTCCTGGAAAACGTTAGGCATTTCATTAGAACACTGAACAGATTGTCTCAATTGGTAGTCCATATTAAGTAAAACAAAAGCTGCATTAATGATTTCATTACTGTTTGCACTAATTCCCTAGTTGAGATTGGCCTTAAAGGTTTAACTTTTAGGAACCAGGTTGTCATATCCTTAAGAATACACTGATGTCCCGCTTTTGTTTTTGATAATGGTTCTAACAATCCACAAGCATTTACCCGAATGTTTCTAAAAATAACACATATCAGAGATGCTGTTCTGATTACATGTTGAGATTTTCCTACCACCTGACATGTATGCCATGTTTTACAGAACTGCACTGCATCTTGGCCATGTAAAATAATTGTTTATCGATGCTTACATTTTTCATATTCCTATATGTCTCCCATTGGAATTTCACATCTGACTTAAGATATATTCTTACAATATTTGGGTAGTCGCAGGATTTGATGAACAAAATCTATCCATCATTCATCCATAAGCCTGTGATCAGCGGTGTTCCACAGGGATCAGTGTGGGTCCACTTTTGTTTGTCATTTATATAAATAATTTACATGAGAATATAGAAAGCATGGTTAGTAAGTTTGCAGATGACATCAAGATTGGTGGTATAGTGGACAGTGAAGAAGGTTATCCAAGATTAAAAAGAGATCTTGATCAAATGGATCAAAGAGCTGAAGAGTAGCCAACGGAGATTAATTTGGATAAATGCAAAGTATTGCATTTTGGAAAAACCAACAAAGGCAGGACTTACACAATTAAGAGTAGAGCCTTGGATAGTGTTGTAGAACAGAGAGACCTAGGGGTTCAGGTGCATAATTCTTTGAAGTTTACGTCATATATAGATCGGGTTGTTAAGGCATTTAACGCACTTGCTTTCATTGCTCAGATCTTTGAGTATAGGGGTTAGGATATCACATTGAGATTGTACTGGACATTGGTGAGACCTCTTCTGGAGCACTGTGTCCAGTTCTGGTGGCCCCATTATAGGAAGGATATAACTCAGCTGGAGAAGGTTCAGAAGAGATTTAACAGGATATTGCTGGGAATGGAGGGTTTTCGTTTTAAGGAGAGGCTGGATGGACTGCGACCTTCTTCACTGGAACAAAGGAGGTGGAAAGGTGGAAGTTCATAAAATAATGAGGGGTATACATAAAATGAATAGCAGGTGTATTTTCCCTAGGGTGGGGGATTTCAAGACTAGGGGACATATTTTTAAGGTGAGAGGCGAAAGATTTAAAAAAAACATGAGAAGCAAATTTTTTACACAAAGGGTGGTTTGTGTGTGGAATGAACTTCTTGAGGAAGTGGTGGATGTGGGTACAATTACAACGTTTAAAAGACATTTGGATAGATACATGAATAGGAAAGGCTTGGAGGGATATGGGCCAGGAGCTGGCAGGTTGGACTAGTTTAGTTTGGGATTATGTTCAGCATGGATTGGTTGGACAGAAAGGTCTGTCTCTGTGCTGTATGACTCTGACTCAGTGACTATGACTATGTGTGCAATGAACTTGCACAGGAAGTGATGGATGCAGGTACAGTTACAACATTTAAAAGACATTTAGGTAAGCACATGAATAAGAAATATTTGGAGGGATAAGGGCCAAGCTCAGGCAGGTGGAACTATTTAGTTTGGGATTATAGTCGACATGGACTGGTTTGACTGAAGGATCTGTTTCCATGCTGTATGACTGTGAGTCTGTGAGGAAGTCTCAACTTCTATATAAGAACTGTTTTTTATATAATAGCACTTTGGAGTTCCTTCAGCTTCAGTGTGAGCTGACTGTACTAACTTATTTTACTCTGATTCTGTTTCTGAAGCCTCAATTAATGAAAACATGTGAAATACTACTGTTCAATTATCTAAATTCTTCAATACAGTTTTGGCTACCCTAACATCTGCTTGTGGTGCTACTGTAATCTTTGGTGATAAGTACGAAGGAAAAATACACAAAACCTGTTCTTACAACTATCCCATCTCTTTTGCCTCAACTGGACTTTCTATGATTATAGGTGACGCCTTAACATTCACTTCTTCCAATCAATTCCCAGGAGAAAATCAACTCTGTCCACAGATGAATTCTTAACTATCCCAACTACCACTACTCTAGACATCAGGTCACACTCCAATTAGATTTTTTACAATGGAACCACGATATATGCTGTGTATGCTGTGTGCCAACACTTTAGCCTTCAATGAACTCTCCAGAGAGAAAACTAAATCCTCCTCCAGCAATAGAGTTTGATAGCCTTTGTGGCCCTTGGTATTGTTACAGGCTCAGAAGCTTCACTTATGGAGTCATACAGCATGGAAACAGACCCTTCAGTCCAACTGGTCCATGCCGAACATAATTCCAAACTAAACTAGTCCCATCTACTCCTGGCCCATATCCTTCCAAACCTTTCCTATTTATGTACTTATCCAAATGTCTTTTAAATGTTGTAATTGTACCTGCATCCACCACTTCCACACGCGAACCACTCTCTGTGTAAAAAAATTGCCTCATGTCTTTTTTAAATCTCTCTCCTGTCACCTTAAAAATGTGCCCCCTAGCCTTGAAATCCCCCATTCTAGGCAAAAGACAACTACTATTAACTCTACACCTCTAATTATTTTATAAATTTCTATCAGGTTGCCTCCTAACCTCTTACACTCCAGTGAAAAAAGAGTCCCAGCCTATCCAGCCTTTCTTTATAACTCAAACCTTCCATACCCAGCAACATCCTGGTAAATCTCTTCTGAACCCTCTCCAGCTTGATAATATCTTTCCTATAACTTGCCGATCAGAACTGGACACAATATTCCATAAGAGGCCTCACCAATGTCCTGTACAACTTCAACATGACTTCCCAACTCCTATACTCAAAGGACTGAGCAATGAAGGCAAGCATGCCAAATGCCTTTTTACCCATTCTGTTTATGTGTGACACAAACTTCAAAGAATTATGTACCTGCACCCCTAGGCCTTTCTGTTCCACAACACTACCCAAGGCCCTACCATTAATTGTATAAGCCCTACCCTTGTTTGATGTACCAAAATGTAGTACCTCGCATTTATCCAGATTGAATTCTGTCTGCAATTTTTCAGCCCATTGACCCATTTGATCAAGATCCTTTGTAATCTTAGAAAACCTTCTTCACTGTCTACAGTGCCACAATTTTGGTGCCATCTGCAAACTTATTAACCATGTTCGAGATTTTCATCCAAATCATTTATAAAAATGACAAACCATAGAGGACCCAGAACCGATCCCTGTGGAACACCGCTGGTGACAGGCCTCCAGTCCGAGAAGCAACCCTGAAGGGTCCCGACCTGAAACATCAACTTTCCTGAACCTCTGATGCTGCCTGGCCTGCTGTGTTCCTCCAGCTCCACTCTGTGTTATCTCCACCATTACTGTCTGTCTCCTGCCATTGAGCCAATTATATATCCAGTTGGCAAGCTCACCCTGAATCCCGTGACCTAATTTCATTACTTAGTCTACCATGCAGAACCTTGTCAAAAGCTTTACTGAAATCCAAATAAACAATGTCTACTGCTCAGCCATAAACCTTTTTGGTAACTTCCTCAAAAAACTCCATCAGGTTTGTGTGACGCGATTTTCCTTGCACAAAACCATGCCGACTATCCGTAATCAATTGTTGCCCCTCTAAATGTCCATAAATCCTATCTTTTATAATTACCTCCAACAATTTACCTACAACCGAAGTCAGACTCACAGGTCTACAGTTTCCTGGTTTCTCCTTACAACCTTTCTTAAACAGATGTACAATGTTAGCCACCCTCCAGTCATCAGGCACCTCACCCGTAGTTACAGATGCTGCAAATATTTCTGCAAGGGGTCTCGCAATTTCCTCCTTTACTTCCCACAACATTCTGGAATGCATTAGATTGGGTCCTGGAGATTTATCTACATTTATATTCTCGAAGACCTCCCAAACTTCCTCTTCTGTAATGTGAACTGTTGTTAAAACATCAAAGTTTATTTCTCTGCTTTCTGTAGACTCCATTTCTTTCTCTACAGTAAAAACTCAGGCAAAATATTCATTTAATATTTCTCCCATCTCCTGGGGTTCAACATTAAGTCAACCTCATGGATCTTTAAGAGGCCCTACCCTCTCTCTAGTTACCCACTTGCTCTTAATGTATTTGTAGAATCTCTTTGGATTATCCTTAACCTTATCTGCCAATGCTATCTCATATCCCCTCTTTGCCTTCCTGATTTCTTGCTTAAGAATGCCCCTACACACTTTATATTGATTAAGAGATTCAATTGAACCAAGTTGTCTAAAATAAGATTCTCTTTTATTCTTGACTGGAACCTCAATATCTTTATTCATCTATTGTTCCTTAATCTTACTAGCTTTACCCTTCACTCTCTAACATGAACAAAATGCCTTTGAATTCTCATCATTACACTCTTGAACACTTCCCACTTGTCAGATGTCCTTTTACCTGCAAACAGTGTACTCCAATCACCTTTGAACAACCTTGACTCATACCATTAAAATTTGCCTTACTCCAATTAAAAACTTCAACTTTTATGGAAGACTTACCCTTTTCCATAACTATTTTGAAACTAACAGAATTATGATCACTAGACCCAAACTGTATCCCCACTTTAACTTCAGTCACCTGCCCTGTCTTATTGCCCAGAAGAAGGTCTAGTTTTGCTCCTTCTCTGGTAGGAGCATCCACAAATTGATAGAGAAAATTTTCTTGAGCACATTTGACACATTCGACACATTCTTCACCATTCAACATGTAACACTGTAGTAACCCCAGTCAATGTTTGGAAAATTAAAATCCCCCATTATTACAATCTTATGCTTACATATATCTGAGCTCTCCCTACGTATTTGTTTCTCAGTTTTCCTCTTACAATTGGAGGGCCTTTAGTACAATCCCATCAAAGTGATCTTTCCTTTCTTATTTGTAATCACTACCCACGTATTTTCACGATACGATTTTTCAGAAATATCTTCCCTAGTTACAGCAGTAATATATACCTTCATCAAAAACACCACCCCACCCCCACTCCACCTCCTTTTCTATTCTTCCTATAGCATCTAAAACCCAGAAGATTGAGCTGCCAGTCTTGTCCATCTCTCAGCCAAGCTTCTGTAACAGCTAAGACACCCCAATTCCATGTTTTTAAACATGCCCTGAGTTCAGCCTTACCTCTAAGAAGCTTGCTTTGAAATAGATGCAATTTAGTTCTTCAGAGTTACTACATACTCTAACTCTGTCTTGTCTTTCTTTTCTAATTGACGTGCTCTCCTCACATTCAGCACCTTTCCCATCAAACTTTCTGTTTACACTGCTACTTGAAATTCCTCCACTCCCCCTGTCTATCAGTATAACGTCTCCCCTAATGGAATGAGCAAATCTCTCTGCTAAGATATTGGTCCCTTTCCAGTTTAGCTTAGACCCGTCCTTTTTATCCCAAGAGACATACCGATTGTCCAAAAACCTGAGTCTCTGAACAATACACCAGTTCTTCTGCCTTTGATTTATCTCCTTTAACCTTTTGTTCCTTCCCCTGAATGAATTTGGCATTGGGAGTGAACCAGAAATTATTGCTTTCAAGGTTCTATTTTTTAATCTTCTACCTCACCTCTTAAATTCACTGTTTTAATCTTTTCCCTAAAATTGTCATTCCCACCAATGTGTACAATAATTCCTAGCTTGTCAATCTCACCTTTAACAATATGCTTGAAACGCGATGAGAGGTCCTTAATCCTAGTACCAGGAAATCAACAAACCATCCTAAGTTTACACTCACTGCCACAGAATCTCCTGTCTGTGCCCCTGACACGACAGTCCCCTATAACAACAATTCTATTAAATCTTGTCAGATGCTGCCTAACATAAGAAACATTCCAAGTGTTCAATAATTGACCGGCCCTTCCATTTTTCTCGGAGACACTATCCCATTATACAGTTCCAAAAACTGAATATCTATTTGATAGAGGAATAGCCACTGGAGACTTTTGAACTATCTTCTTATCTTTCCTGACAGTCACCCAACTATCTGACTAATCCTGCTGGATAATATCTTTTCTACATCTACTAACCAACTCACTTCTGTACTATATATATGCCCTTAATAACATTAAGCCTAGAAAAAAAGTCTCAATAACACCTTATATATAAAATAAACTACCTTTCATTACATACAGAACATAATGTTACAATGGAGAAAGTTAGAATTTTATATGTCAAACATATAAAACTTAAATAAAATCACCCATTTAGCTGATTAACTGTATAAAAAAACTCCTTTTCAATAAATTCCCCAAAGTAAAAAAACTTCTCCAGAGCATGTCGGACTGCCTGAAATGAAAACACAACTCCTTATTTTAAAATCTGTTTGGTTTTTCAAAAAAATCCCTTTGCAATGTAAAAATAAACCTCTAAAAATATTTGCAATTTGAAAAAAACCTTCTAAAACACATATAGACTTCTTTAACTTCTGAATTTAGAATAAAAAAACTCAGCCATTCAGTGTAGACCCTCAAAAGCTCATTTTTTTAAAAAAAGTACATTTAAAAAATTTTTTTTTGTTCTTTTTGATTTTCTTGAATGTTAATGAAACAAAATGAATAAAAATTTTATAGTAGTAAAATATAATGACTATAATAACTGTAAAAAAAACTATAATAAATCTTTAGCTAAGCCTGCAACCCTAGGACCAACTGCAAGATCCACACTGCACTTACATTTGAATAAAAGGGGGTTATTTTCCATTAAGACCGAAAATCTCATCTATCCTATGTACTCCTTCAGTACTCACAGCAATGTCTACCTCCAGTCTCTTAGTTGTAGTTAAAGCTACAATCTGATCCATGTCCATATCCTTCTGAATTTGCTTTTCACACTCACTCGAGTGAAGAGCAACATGTTCCATTGGTTTCCCTCACAACCTCTGATACTTTGAATAAATGTTTCCCACCATGTTACAATGGAGTGACCTCAGCTTCTGATTTTCACGTCCACCATCCACACTGAGGAGGAGACCTTGGGCATTCCCAGCTATTCATTTTTTACCCTGATACTAGCCTTTCCTTCGCTCTCCCACTTCTCATCTCTTTCAGATTTATGAAAGTGATGCAAAGAAAGGTTTTCAGCTAAACATAATCAGCCATTATTGCAGCTGATCGAGCAGGTGCAGCCCTTTGGTCTACAACCTGGGTTCTTATTACAAACGTTAACGAGTTTTTAAAATTTCTCTAAGAGAATAATCTCCCTTAAAAACCTTCATCTGTAATTTCAGCTTCTAAAGCTTGTATCTACCTGTCAAAATGATCTCCGATCTCATGACCATGATCTATTTAAATGACTTAACCCAGCAGATTCATTTCAGAAAATAATAAGTAAACTAAATAATAAATACATTACTGTTTGCAGTAATGTCTAGCTGTAATTGGCCATGAAGGTTTAACTTCTAGGAATTGTTTTGTCATATCCTTAATTGTAAGAATATATTGATGCCCCTGCTTTTGTTTCTGGTAATGGTTCTACACAATCCACAAACACGTGCCCAAATGTCTCTGAAACCTTTAAAATTCCATATTCGTTTGCTGTGGCTGTTTCCTTAAATTCTAGAATCTTTTTCTATATGCCTCAGGCGCTAACTTGTGTGCAGCTCATAATTTTTTTAAAAGAAACATTATAACACAAGAAATTGCCTCTGAGTCTGTATCATGAATTTTCTGAGCTTTACCTGTTAACTTACTCTGCGTGAGCAGTGTCCACTCTTAGCCAGTGAGAAAGAAAAATTTAAAAGAGGGGATAAGCCAACCATGTTTAACTGGGAAAGTTAAGGAGAGAAGCAAATTGAGAAAAAATATACAATGTGTCAAACATTAATGGTAAACCAGAAGATTAGTAAAGTTTTAAAATCCAACAACAGACAACCAACAAATTCAAAATAAAAAGGGCAAAGATAAACTTTGAGGGTATACTTGCAAGTAATATCAAGATGGACAGCAAGATCTTATTAAAACGTATAAAAATGAAGAGCAAGGACAAAAGTTAAAATAGCTCCCTTAGAGAGTGGGGCAGTAATCATGGGGATCCAGGAAATGGCAGATGAGTTGAATAAATACTTTATATCTTCATAGTAGAAGACACTAACATTATCCAAAAATTTCTAAACAATCAAGGGGCAAAAGGAGGAGAGGAAAGATATCCAATAAAAGTCCTAGAGAAACTAGTGAGTGAAAGACTGAAAAGTGCCTGAACCTGATGCAATGCATCCTAACATATGGAAAGGAAGGGCTACAGAGATAACGGATGCACTGGTAGTAACATCTAAGAATGCTTACATTCTGAAAAAGTCTCAGAGGTTTGAAAAGCTGCCAGTATAACAACTTTATTTAAAAAGGGAAGCAGACAAAAATCAGGTAACTATAAGCCAGTTAGCTTAATGCCTGTTATTGGGAAAATTTTAGAATTATTATAAAGGATGTAATAGCAGAGTGTTTATAAGTACATAGTACGATCAAGCAGCATCAGCACGGCTTCATGAAGGGGCGGTCATGCCTGACAAATTTATTAGAATTCTTTGAGGACCTAACAAGCAGGATACTTAAAGGGGAAGTAGTGGATTTAATTTATTTGGATTTTCAGAAAACATTTCTTAAGATAACACATGTTAAGCTAATAAATAAGATAAGAGCCTATGGTGTTGGTAGAGTATTGGCTAACTAATAGATGAGACTGTTCGGATATGGGGAGCACTTTTAGGATGGCATTTTGTAACTAATGGAGTGCCACTGGGGCCACAATTATTTACAATATTTAATAAGGACTTGGATGAGGAAAGCGAACATGCTATAGCCAAGTTTGCAGCTGACACAAAAGTAGGTGGGAAGGCAAGTAGGTGAGAATGAATTGAAGAATAAGCAGAGGGAAATAGACAGGTTAAGAGATTGGACAGAAACTCAGCAGATGGAACACAATGTGGCAAAATGTACTTTGGCAGGAAGAATTGAGGACAGGATGTTAACATAGTTAAATGGAGGAAGACTGCAGAAAACTACAACACAGAGGGATTTGAGAGTCCACAAAAAGCTCGTGCAAAAGTTTAGCAGGTAATAAGCAAGGTAATGGAAATGTTGGACTTTATTTAAAAGGGAATGGATATAAAAATATGGAGATTCTGCTGAAATCATATCAGGCACTCAGCAGACCACAGCTGGAATATTGTGGTCAGTTTTGGGCCCCTTAACTGAGGAAAGGAGGATGGCCATCAAAGGTTATGGAATTCTTTGCCGTAGAGGGCTGTTGAGGTTGTGTCATTAAGTATATTCAAGGCTGAGACAGACAGATTTTTAACCAGTAGGAGAATCAAAGATTATGAAGAAAAGAGAAGAAAGTAGAGTTGAGAATTATCAGATCACCCATTATCTCATTGGTCGATGGAGCAGACTTGATGGGCTGCATGGCCTACTTCTGCTGTTGTGTCTTATGGTCTTAGGCTCCAATTCATTTGTTTCACTATTTTCTCAAATAATATGAAGTATTCCCCCCCCCTCATCGTTTCCATTAAATTTTGGTAGGCTTGTGAAAATTTAAACATTTCCATACTGGACTTATAATTATGACTCATATTCTCCCACCAGAGCCTGCATCAGCAGATCTCACTTTATACACATTCTCTGGTGCCGCCCAGCTGCTACCAACCTCTCCAATTGCTTAAACAATGAGTTTCAGTAATTGGCTTTCAAACGAGCAACAGTTTCTTCCACAAACAAAAGCAGAAATTGCTGGAAAAGCTCAGCAGGTCTGGCAGAATCTGTGGAGAGAAATCAGAGTTAACATTTCAGGTCAGGTGACTTCAGAACCGATGGTAGCTAGGAAAAAGTTGTTTTTTATGCAGAAGATAGGATGGGGAGGGGGTAATGAGTAAAGGATAGGTGGAGTTAGAGCCCAAAGAAAAAGAAGAACTGTTGAGCAGACAAAAGAATGAAAAACAATCAGTTTAGGAGAATATGACATAACAAGGTGTAGAGCTGGATGAACACAGCAGGCCAAGCAGCATCAGAGGAGCAGGAAGGCTGACGTTTCAGGCCTAGACCCTTCTTCAGAATGAATAGCTACTAATGGGAACAATTAGTGGCTAACAATGGGTTGTGTGTAATAGCAAGACCTGGTGTGTAGGGGATGGGGTAAGGACATGGGAGAAGGTGCCTCAAGCCCTAAAATTGTTGAATTCAATATTGAGTCCAGAAGGCCATAGAGTTCTCAAGTTTTCCAGCATCCACAGTTCTTTCGGTTTTTAATTCCTTCCATAATCCTTGTTTTTTTTAAATAAGGAGCCCTTTTCCAATTTCAGTCCACAATCAAAAATAAAAAGCAATAGTCTTTACAATGGCATGTTCTGGATGATGGCCAAGAAATGATGTGTGGGCTGGTAGAAAGGGATGAAAGAAATGCATTGCACATATTGATAGTTCAAAAGTGACTTATGTATCAGAAGACAGATGTGTACTGTTGAAATTGACTTCCGTAGAGCAAGATGGATATCATATAGTAATAGACCTGGCAGACAGAAAAGTGGAAGCAGTGGCCAGGACTTAAACAGATTAGATGATTAAAAAAAAGGTCACAGAGCAGTCTCATAACAGACCCAGAAGCAGAATCCTTATGATTATAGAAAATTGGGTCTACCAATAAATGGGAGGATACGTTTAATCAAGGGAGTTAGATAGTTGCCTAGACTTTTGGAATTCATTCTGAGGCACAAGGTACAGCCTTGTTACATGATTTGTATCAAGAAAGTTCTTGAAGGTGGGATTTAGCGGGCTGAAGGGAGGCTATTTGTTTGGTGGGTTTAAAGAGTGTCTAGATGATACAGAAATTAAAGTGGATTGTCCCACCATTGGAAAAGAAACCTTATACATTTTTCTAACTCTTCTGATCAAAACTCATGGAGCCAAAGTTCTGGAGGGTGATACTTCTCAAAGAATTGATTGATATTAATACATGAAGATCATAGAAACATAGGATCCCACAGTGTGGAAGTAGGCCATTCAGCCCATCGAGTCTACACCAACCCTCCAACCAGCATCCCGCCAAGACCCACCCCTTCCCTGTAACCTGCATTCCTCCTGGCTAATCCACCGAGAGTGCACATCCCTGAACAATTTAGCCTGGCCAATCCACCTAACATGCAGATCTTTGGACTGTGGGAGGAAACCGGAGCACCCGGAGGAAACCCACACGGACGCGGGGAAAATGTGTAAACTCCACACAGACAGTCGCCCAAGGGTGGAATTGAACCCACATCCCTGGCGCTGTGAGGCAGCAATACTGACCACTGAACCACCATGCCGCCCACAGGATGGGCAACAAAATGCGGTCTTGCCGGTATAACTCATGTTTTGAAAAAGAAATTGATAGTTTGCCTTTTGGAGTTAAACTAATGCTCAGCCAGTCTGGGGGCAGAACAAAGCCCTGGAGCAATGCAAGTAGCAAGTTATGGCTTCATCGTGTTCTGCACAGTGCTTCTGGATCTGTGGCAAGGGAATCAGCCACTTGGGAGGTCCCTTTGGTTATATCACAGCAGTGTTGTGATAATAGTGCATCGCAAGACCATGTTGACTAATGTGTTTAATCATGCACACAGTGGCAGATGTGATAATGAGCAGTTTTCACATTACTTGCACTAAAACAAGCCTGCGTTCCTTTTAATTTTTGATAAAAGGATTAAACAGGATGAACATTTGAATGTTTGTTCAAACCGTTTAAAGACAAGATTTAGAAAACAAGCTAAAAATTGACCTATTCCCAACTGCAAAGGATTATTGCAGTTCACTCACCTTCACCAACATACACACAGATTGGTTGAGGGCTATTAAAACAAAAGTGGTGAATTTGAATGGGTTCTGACAATATTGGAGTTACAATTTAAATTATTTTGTGCACACCCTGAAATTTAATCTCTTTATAGAGCATCCTCCCAGAATTTACATCATAGGGCGGGGCTTTGGGATATCACACTAACCAGAGGGGGAAAAAAATGTTCTTTACAGGCAATGCAGCATTTTTGAAGCGCAGTGATATTGTGAAGCAAGAAATACTTCATTTAACTTGTGCACAAGAATGTGCCACAAACAGTAATGAGAATTTTTTTTAAGTAACGTTGGTAAAACTGTAAGATAGTCACTGAACAAATGAAGATATGTTTGGGTCAAGATGAGACGAGTTCAATGGAACAACAGAAGGCTACCTGCAGCCTACCTGCAACTTCTGTTTTTTGCCACTCAGGACCGTTGGTTCCAACACTGTGGAACTTAAATGAGGAAAACATGGTGTGAGACGATTTCCAGTCTCTTCTGGTGCAGTCCATAACAGGCATCGAGTTGTGGAGGAGAGTAGTTCAGGCTTTCGTACGTTCACCAGAAGTATACAGAATGGCCAGATCATGACACTAGTCAGTGCTGACGTGATTGCATTTTAGAACTTGCCATGCCTGTTAATGCCTTCGTTTGAACAAGCTGCAAGAGGGCACCACGCTCCCAATACCTAGTGCTATTTAAAGACTTTTCCAACCAACTTTCGGTGAGCTTCTTCTGACTATCCTTTTGCCGCTGCAGTTAGTGGAACTACTGGGTTGCTGCAGGTATTGAGAGAAGTCAGAAGGAAGTGGTGATGGACGTCTGGAAGAAGTTGTGTGCTTTTGAAAGTCCTCCAATACCATCAAGAGACACTCTTCTAATTCAAGGTTAGAGGTAGCTGGCACAACCATGGGCCACATGAGCTGTTTGAGAGTTCCACTGAGTTCCCAAATCGCCAATATCCAGCACTTCTACCCCTTGTCCTTCCTTTTGTTGTCATTCATCACAGCATCCTCTTGGCCACAACCATGAATCGAGGTAATTAGCCATATTCCATAAGGAACTATAGGCATCTCTGTCTGTTCGAGAGAGAGAAAGAAAGAAAGAAAGAAAGAAGTGGTTATATAGTTTGAAGGGCACCATTCCACATCAGATTGAGGTGATATAAGGAGGTAGTCCTCTGTGAGTTACCACAGCATGTACAAGGGTTGAACCTGCACTATCGAAATCATCCTGCACACCACACTAGCCAACTTGTCAAAAGAGACCAGAAAACAACAATTTCACGTCAGCTTCATTCAGCAATCAGTACATTGTATGATGCTAATTACCCATTCATATTAGTGCAATCCCTAGTATCTCTCTGAATGGTACCTTTCTAGGCGTCCTGTGCAGCCCATTTTCTTTTTTGCGGTTGCAACACACTTGATGGAAGGCTGCTGAATTCAAGATGGGAGACTGCAAATGGCCTTGAGCAGCTCTGAGCCTTTGGCTCACCCTTGACTGATTCACTTAGGCATAGACAGAAGCAGTCTGGTGTGAATGGCTGACAGACCACACTAGGAGTACAGGTTGAGTGGCAGTGGTGGGAGACCATATGCAATCATTGTAAGAGAGGACAAGAGGTTCAAGCTCCATTGAAACCTGAAGAGCAGCACCTCAACAAACCTAATCTGTCAGACTGCTATGCCATCTAGCAAGCTTCTTTGAGCAGAATATCTACTGCCATGATGACAGTAGTCTGACCCTGCCTGGCCCCAAGCTGGGCTTTGTATGGCAACAGGCAGAGATCTCAAAATGTTAGGAAGACTGCATGGCTACAGCAATGGAGTTGAGAGGTCAGATAATGTATCATAGTTGAGTCTTCAAGTGGTCTCCTAGAGTTGGCCACTACTTCCACACTAAAAACAATGAGCATCACGGTCTGGACATAACCTCCACATCGTGGGCCGAAGGGCCTGTACTGTGCTGTACTGTACTGTTTTAATTCTTGATGGTGATAACACACTGTCTAGCTGACCTATTAATAGTCCTTGCATTCCAGTATGCACAATCAGCACCCTATCAAAATCCTCCTCTGTGTCCTGTGTGGGAGAACCTGTGTGCAATATTGTCCAAATGTGAGTTGGCACGCATTCTGTCCTTTTCCCCCAGGCCTGGCAACAGTCCAATTGGTGGACACTTGCACATGCATTCCACATGATTTTGACTCATGTGCATACTCCATTTCTGCACTACTGTTAAAACTATAATGTGGAGGTGGCGGTGTTGGACTGGGGTAGACAAAGTCAGAAATCACATGACACCAGGTTATAGTCCAACAGGTTTATTTGAAATCACAAGCTTTCGGAGCACTGCTCCTCCGTCAGGTAAAGACTCCGAAAGCTTGTGATTTCAAATAAACCTGTTGGACTATAATCTGGTGTCGTGTGACTTCTGACCCTCTCAAAACTAAGCACAGTGCCAGAATTTAAGGCAGTGGATTTAAGTGTCAGATGTAGTGATGATGTTTCTTCCTGCGATGTCTGATCTTGCTCTGAACCTCTAATCTAGAGCATCACTAGCTGACCAGACAGTTGTCTTTGATTATCTGCAATTATAATTGCACAAAGGGAGGGCTGAGGTGAAGGAAAGCAGAGTGGGAAAGCATGGTCATATTATTTACTACTTGTACATCAGACATGATCAGGGATGAGGATGAAGTATGTCTTGCAAAAGTACTTAAGGCAGGAATATGCCATTATTCTGAATGGTTTCTGTGATGCCACTGGTAATGGTTGGTTTGAGTTCCTCCAATTATCCTTCGCACCATTGCCTTAACAGGCCAGCAATTGCAGTAGTGCCTATCCCAGGCTGTTTGCTGCTGTTACTATGGGCCATCCAGTTCCGCAAGAGAGGCAGCAGGATGTCAGTGATTTTGCATTGCCCTTAGGTGATGTGCATGTCATGCTTGGAAGTATGTGGATTCTGTGCAATGTGGATGAGATTTGAATCAATAATAAGTTTGAGGATGAGTTAGAAATCTGAATGTTTGATCCTGAGTGCTCAAGATTACTGAGAGGTGAATGATTGGAGTGTGGTGCATGTGGAAAAACCATATGAGGCCATTGAACTTGTTCTGCTTCTCTATCCAGTTCCTCAAGTACAGGCTCCTGGCATTGACTTTGGTCACTATTTGTTGCCACTTACTTTGCAGTGTCTGTCTGGATAGCCTCCTGGACTGGTGGGGATAGAGTGCCTCTCTTCTTCTCTCAACTTCCTGCGCTAACACTTCCAGCACTGCATTCCAAGAATCCAGGTTCCCTTCCTCTGGCCTGCTGTGCAATTACTTGGGTTTCATCCTGTTCCCTGTGTGTTTGCCAGCCAGATTGAATGAGCTGCTGGTGGCTGCCTTTAATAAATACAGGCATCCCCTGCTGAGTGTGCCACCACTCAATAGCAAGTTTAGCGCTCGACTGCACATCGCCGTCATGGAAATGAGAAGGTAGCACAAGGATTGCAAGCTGCCTACATTACTTCAATGGGCACAGGCTAATTGAGCATCACAGACCTTGTGCTTTGCTATTGGACCTTCTCAGGTTTTTTAGCCCAAAGTGTGAAGAATTCTGTGCAAGCCCGGAGCATGTAGAAGTATGTAACAAGATTGTTAAATAATAACTTACATTTCAAAGCTCAGTGAAATATGACTCGTTTAGATGGATGCTTAATCCTCTCAGATGTGAAGACACAGCTGGGTAAGTATCTGGGGGACATTTTTGCTGATTGTGCTAATGATCAGTAAGTCCATGTACAATTGCATAGTGTAATATGTTAACAGATAGAAAAAGATCCTTGTAACGTGATGCCTTTCACAATCTCAGGGCATCCCAATATGCTTTGCAGCCATGGACGTGCCTGTCCAATGCAATCACTGCTGCAATGTAGGAAACACATGATTATCCCATTTCGATGAAATGTCCCTTTGATCACTAGAAGTCTGTTTTCTGCTGGATCAGGTTCTCAACAACCAAAAGATCTATTACTGTTTGAGAATTTATATGAGGCTTATGTAACTTTAAATAATATCATTACCACTCCTGTTTCAAGTTAGATGAAAGCACAAGAAAGTCTGCTTATCACCCCCATCTGACTGCGTGTCGTGGTTGCAGGGTCCCTTCGCTTTCTGTGAAAGAACCAATTCTTCAAAATGAACTAGTTTCAAGAAGTATGTGGAAAGCAGCTGGTGTTAGATTTGGAGCTGGAAGTGTTGGAAATTTCATTGCAGAACCCAGGCATTGCAAAGTATGTTCCAGTACATCGTTCCGACACTCCAGGGTTCCATTTAGCATAAGTAATGCCACACAGACGTTATGCGAACTGCTTCTTCTCTGAAGTGACGAGTATCAATAAGCATCTGATAGTACAGAAAACTATCACCAGAGCATTCTGTTTGGCCTGCACCAGGTTTTTATCCTGAAATAGTCCGTAATTATAATCGCACTTATGAAACCATAATAAAACCGAGTCATTTAAAATTGATATTGAGTAGACAAATTGAAATTTCAAAACTGTTACCAGTTTATCCCAGGTTTGTCTGAGCTAATCTATCCCCTGTACAAGTGATCCTGAAGTTTCTTTGAATGAAGAACTGATTTTCAATTCAGGAGCAAATATATCTTCATGTCTGTGCACTCTGTTTGCCAGTTCATCCGAACTGTTCTTGTAAAACTACAAGCAACAACTCTCCATTATACTGGCCTAATCTTTTAAGTGGCAAAAGGCATAACACTTACAGAACACAGGCACATGTCATGTGATCAGACATTGCGTGGTTGACAGTCATGTGCTCAAACCTTCAGAAACCAAAGTTGTTCAGCTTCTGGCCCCACCCCTATTACTGGATATAATTTGCTATTTGAAACATTTACAATATCAGGATGGCATTCCTTTACCACTGGGGCATATTTTTTACATGATGACAACATTAATTTTCATTTGGATAGCATCCTGATAGTAATTAGTAACTCCAAGGCACATCACAGGATTGTCATAAGATATGATACTTGCAGGTGAGGTAATGGCCTGGTGGTATTATCACTGGACCAGTAACCTGGAGATCCAAGTAATGTTCCGGGGACCTGGGTTCAAACCCCACCATAGTAGACTGTGGGAATTGAATTCAATAAAAACATGGAATTAAAAGTCTAATAATAATTATAAATCAAAACCAAGGAACTGCAGATATTGGAAATCTGAAACAAGAAAAGAAATTGCTGGAGAAAAACTCAGCAGGTCTGGCAGCATTTGTGGAGAGAAATCAGAGTTAATTTCCAGAGGAAGGGTCAGCAGACCCAAAACGTTAACTCTGAAATCTCTCCACAGATGCTGCCAGACCTACTGAGCTTTTCCAGCGATTTGTGTTTTTGTTCATGATTACAAATCGATTGTCAGGAAAAACTCATCTGGTTCACTAATATCATTTGGGGAAGGAAATTGCCATCCTTAACTGATGTGTCCTACACGTGACTCCAGACTCACAACAATGTGGTTGATTCTCAGTTGCTGTCTAGGCAATTAGGGATGAGCAATAAATGTTGGCCTATCCAGTGATGCCCACACTCTATGAATGAGTAAAAGAAAAAGCCATGTTAGTGTCTAGAATAGGAGGCATAGATATTAAGTAGATCGTTAAAGGAGGAGAGGGAGGTAAAGGGATAGAAATGTCGAGGAAGGGATTTTTGTGACTTATGACCTTAGCAGCTAAAGCCATAATCGGATAGGACAAGGTGTCAGAATTGGAAGAGCTCAGAGATGTTGGATGGTTACAGCACTCCAAATGGGATTACAGAGAGAGGAGGGCTGTGAAGGAATTTGAAAACAAGGATCGGAATTTTGAAATTGAAACTTGGCAGAGATGCCGCTGTTGATGGTCAGTGATCACAGGGCAATGACTGAGTGGGATTTCACTGCAGATCAGTTGCTGTAATTTGCATCTGAGCTTGAGATGCCTTTACATCATATTCGCCCTGAACAGCATAGTCCTGGGTGACTGACAAAGGCAAACTACAGAACATGTAACTGTTGAAGTGAGTGTAAAAGAAGCAATCCATTTCCTAGCTACAGGTCTATGTTTCTAGTCCGTTATGTGTCCCTCTGTCTGGTACTTTGATTAAGGACGGCGATTACAACTCAGCTTGGCTCATTTTGATCCTTACCTTGTGAAAGAAAAATCAATGGGTTTTTATATATTGGAAATACAAGTGTCACGAGCTTATTAAAGCATCACTTTTGTTTTATCTTGCACACTGCCTAGCAGCAGCAAGATTTCATTCCATGGCATCACTGCCTACCCTCAGCTCACAGTTTACTTGGTAATGTTTGAATGAGTAAGCAGTAGCAATATCCTGATATTATCCTTTGTGCTCATACTATTGACTGCAGAATTGGGTAAAAGCTGAAGCTTATCCCTTAAACCATGCTGTCGACAGTATTAGGTAGTAGGGAGACATCAGACAAGGGTGTCACCTGGTCTGAGTTTATGTTAGGGGTTCACCAAGGAAAAGAGTTTAGAAGGAGGTCGATATGCAAAATTTAGGATCCAAAATGATTTAAATAACCAGTCAAAATGCTGTATGGATTTTGTATGTTAGTCTGAAGGTCAAACAACAGAAAACAGCACGGCTGTATTAAACCACCCTGCTTAAGTAAGCCTCCATAAGTATCTCTCCTTTGTCATTCTCACATTAACCTCTTCACTATAGTAATAGGCCTGCAATTCAGCAGTTGAAAGTTCAAATTCTACTGCAGCAAGTTAGGAACTTCAGGAAACTTGTAATTTGTGGGCTACCTGACCAGATTATTTGTTCAATAATGCCCTTCAAGGAAGGAGACCTGTCTTTCTTATCCAGTCTAGCATACACATGACTCTAGTCCCCTACCACATGGATCATTCTTAATGACCTGAGGACACTGAGAGATGAACAGCCTCTGAGATCATGGTTTGGCAGACCTTTGGGGATTCCACTTTGCTGTCCAAGTATTTGTAAGGAGTAGGAACATCCAGAACATCCACACGTTGAAGTCAAGCCATTCTGTTCTCCTGTTTCCTATTCCAAACATCCCGGGGGAGATTCATTTGGGAAGCCTGCTCCTATTTGTAATGGTATTAGTGGCAGGAAAAAGGCAGAATTGATGCAAAGGCTTATGAAAATGATGCCAACTGAAAAATGAAGTTTCATGGATTTTTCTTTTGCCTGTGTTTTAATATGATGCTTCAACCTCTTTGATGTAGCCATGGGACATAAAATAGCTGAAGATTTGGCTGTCACCTGGAAAGACAAAAACTTTAGAATGGTAGCAGAGAGATATCTACACTGGTCAAATTTGCAGCAGTCAATGCATTACAGAAAGGACCAATGAAACAAATCTCCATTTCAGATTTCAGTGCAAAGATTATTCAATCAAATGCTTGAGCATTTGGTTGTGCTAATGGCCAGTTACATTTATCAGAGTTAATGTCAATGATGGTAAAGTAATTCATCTCCTAAACTGAGCTTTCACTTATTCAAAGTTTACTCCTTCAAATTAAGCAAGGAAAATAAGGTCCTTGGAGTTCGTGGTTGTTGAACACGGTCCTCCAAATCAATTCCAGTTACCATTTGTGGGTTTATATAATTTTCTTACAATTTCGAATCCCTTATATGGTTGTGAATATTAACATTCTTTGCTCCTTTATCACTTCATTGGCTTCCATGCTCGAACATTTAGAGTCATAGCGTTGTACAGCATGGAAACAGACCCTTCAGTCCAACTCATCCATGCCGCTCAGATAGCCTAAATGAATCTAGTCCCACTTGCTAGCATTTGGTACCCATATCCCACTAAACCCTTCCAATTCATTCACCCACCCACCTGCCTTTTAAATGTTGTAATTGTACCAGCCTCCACCACTTCCTCTGGCAGCTTATTCCATACAGGCACCACCCTCTGTGTGAAAAAGTTGCCATTTAAATCCTTTTTAAATCTCTCCCCTCTCACCTTAAACCTATGCCCTATAGTTTTGAACTCCCCACCCTGGACTAAAAGCCTTTGCTATTCACCGTATCCAGGCCCCTCATGATTTTATAAACATCTGTAAGGTCACCCCTCAGCCTCTGACGCTCCAGGGAAGATAGCCCCAGTCTATTCAGCCTCTCCCTATTGTTCAAACCCTCAAACCCTGGCAACGTCCTTGTAAATCTTTTCTGAATCCTTTCAAGTTTCATAACATCCTTCCTATAGCAGGGAGACCAGAGTTGAATGCAGTACTCCAAAAGTGGCCTAACCAATGTCCTGTACAGCTGCAACATGACCTCCCTACTCCTATACTCAATGCACTGACCAATAGAGGCAAGCATATCAAACACCTTCTTCACTATCCTGTCTACCTACAACTCCATTTTCAAGGAACTATGAACCTTCATTCCAAAGTTCAGCAACATTCCCCAGGACCTTAGCATTAAGTGTATATGTCCTGCCCTGATTTGCCTTTCAGCACATCACATTTATATAAATTAAACTCCATCTGCCACTCCTTGGCCCATTGGCCCATCTGAACAAGGTCCCACTGTATTCTGAGGTAACATTCTTTTCTGTCTATTACACCACTAATTCTGGTGTCATCTACAAAATTACTAACCATACCTCCTATGTTCCCATCCAAATCATTTACATAAATGATAGAAAGCAGGGGACCCAGCACCGATCCTTGTGGCATACCACTGGTCACAGGCCTATAGTCTGAAAAGCAACCCTCCACCACCACCCTCTGTCTTCTACCTTCGATCCACTTCTGCATCCAAATGACTAATTCTCGCTGTATTCCATGTGACCTAACCTTACTAACCAGACAATCATGAGGAACCTTGTCAAAAGCCTTACTGAATTCAATACAGATCACGTCCTCTGCTCTGTCATCATGAATCCTCTTCATTACTTCTTCAAAAACTCAATCAAGATAGTGAAACACAATTTCCCACTCAGAAAGCCATATTGATTATCTCTAATCAGTCCTTGGCTTTCCAAATACTTGTAAATCCTGCCCCTTAGGATCCCTTCCAACAACTTGACCATCACCAATGTCAAGCTCACTTACCTGTCCTTCCCTGGCTTTTCCTTACCACTTTTCTTAAATAGTGGTACCATATTAGCCAACCTCCAGTCTTGCAGCACCTCACCTCTGGCTATCAATGTTTTCCAGCATTTCAACAGAGAAAGCAGATTCCCAAGGGTTCCTTGCTGTTCAGCAAATGATATATTAACTCTTTCCCATCAATTTTCCTTATCTGAACATCAAAGTGGTTCTTACATTGCTTCTGTACAACTATGAAGCATGGACAACCTACCAGTGTCACACAAAGCAATGAGTTGGATTCTACTTCACTGCTTAAGATATATATTTGTAATGTCAATTGGACAGGACAAAATTCCTAACAGTGAAGTTCTTGCATGGTACATAACAGGCATGGAGAAACTCATCAGCACTCAGCTTCACTGCCCTTTGCTTCATATACAAGATTCCTATGTGTCAAAGGTGGTAATATACAGACAGCTGACCATGGGAATCTTCATTATAGGATGTTGTGAACTTAGATCAATGACATTCTGAAAGCCAATTTCAGAGCCTGTATGATGGATCCCAGTGCATTGGAAAAAGACCACTCTGGGTGCATGCAAATTGAGAAGTCTCTGTCATCAAGCAATCCCTGCATTAGAAGGGGCAAGCTGCAAAATCAGTGTCTCCATACAGAGGTGATATTTGAATCTGCAAATGGGACTAGTTCAGTTTAGAAAACCTGGTTGGTACGGACATGTTGGGCTGGAGGGTCTGTTTCTCTGCTGTATGTGAAACAGCTCCACAGAGGCCGTTATCCCGTCACCAATTCACACTTTATTTACACGTGGCACAGCCTCATCAGAGTCAACACATCTCTGACACTCCTCTTTTTATCTGTCAGCCAGAGTCCCTTATTGGGCTGGGTTAACAGCCCCAATCAGGGAACTCATGTTCTTTGTGGTCCAGCTGGCTGACCTCATTACTATCACTATTGTATGACTCTATAACTCTATCAAGATATGGTTTCACAACATGTCTCAGGTACCAATCTAGATGGCGAACAGGCTCTTTGTTGAACACAAAATCGATGAAGTGACTTGAGAATCAGTCATCAAACCCAAACTCCCTAACTCTGCCCCCTTGTTGACTTCAGTGCATCTGTGTGATTAACACTGTGTATCATGTATTGTGGGCCCAGCTCACCAAATGGACTGCAGCAGTTCAAGAAGCCAGCTCAACACCACCTTCTCTAGGGCAATTAAGGATGAGCAATAAATGTGGGCCCAGTCAGTGAAGCCTACATCCTCTGAAAAAATAATATTTTTAAAAAATTATTATGTTGGGTGCTTGCTGCAGTTCAGTTGGTTGTACCCTTTCCTTTAATTTCGAAGGCTGTAGGTTTACATCCTTGAACACATTCTCTGGCTGAGGTTCCAAAGCAGCACTAATGTATGGGAGGTGCTGTGTTTCAGATGGATTAATAAACTCTTTGCCCTTTCAGGTGGGCAGAAAAGAATCCACACTGCTTTGAAAAAGTGCGGAAGTGTTCACCCTCAGTGAACTGGCCATTAATTGACCCTTAACCAACAACACTAGAAAGAAAGCAAATTAACTGGTGGTTTAACTTGTTGTTTGTGCTGCCTTGCTGCCTGCAAATGGGCTGCCATGGTTCCCGTATTACAGTTCAAAAGTTCTTCATTGGCTGTAAATCATTTTGAGTTGCCTTGTGTGGTCAGAGGTGCTGTGTGCAAGTCCATATTTCGTTATGCTTCTATCTTGTCTGTTCTTTAACCAGTTTATACATAATTTGCTTTTGATCTCCATCGATATTATTATCCGTTGTGTAACAAATGGTATTTTTAAGGTCAATTTTCTGTAAGTGCAAACTTATCAAGAACACCTCTCCTGAAACCACAGATCCTCCAGCACTGTATTCAGTTATCAATATTATGTATGATTTTAATTAGGTGCTGCTTCCAGCTACCCAAGTGCACAATGGAACGTAGGAACATGAAACATAAAAGCAGTAGGAGGATAATCAGACTCTCCACCATTTAGTTGCAGTGTAACTGATCTGTATCTGAACTTCATCTACCTGCCTTCATTCTGTATCCATTAATACCCTTGCTTAAAAAATGTCTGTCAATCTTAGTATTTAAAATACTCAAATACTTTGGAAAATGAAGAATTCTGCATTTTCAATCAATACACCTCATTCATACTGAAAACATAAAAGCCTAGTCCATGCAATCTGGTCTCATAGTTTAACGTTTTTAGCTCCAATATCATTCTGATGAATTGGTGATGTAATTCTTCCAAGATCAAAATCTCTTTCCTATGGTGCAGTGCTCAAAGCTGAATGAATACTTCACATAGGGTCGAGCCAGAA
Organism: Rhincodon typus; assembly: GCF_021869965.1. Taxonomy (NCBI): domain Eukaryota; kingdom Metazoa; phylum Chordata; class Chondrichthyes; order Orectolobiformes; family Rhincodontidae; genus Rhincodon; species Rhincodon typus. Next base: position 127,246,129 of record NC_063333.1, read on the forward strand.
CTCCGTGCATCTTTCACATAACTTCCACCCGTTTCATTCAAACCTTCTTGAGATAAGGGCCAACATTCCATTATCCTTTTAATTTTGGGGAAGTTTGTCCACTAGATTTCAATGACTTTTGTTCTTGGACATCCAAGTCTCTCTACTCCTAAAGAGACTGTAGCATCTTACCATTTATGAGATCCTCTAATCCATCTTTATTAGGTCCAGTGTGGATCATCTCACACTTTTGTACATTAAACTCCATCTGTAACAATTTTGCCCACTCACTTCATTTATCAATGGCCCCTCGCAACTTTCTGTCTACACTATGTACTCTGCCACCTAATTTAGTCACATCAGCAAACTTGCATATATTCAAGTTCCTTTATTCCTCCATCATAACTATGGTGAAAAGTTGAGGCCCCAGTAGGGGTAGGGTAGGGGAGGAAGGATTCACCAGTTAACGTTCTGCCAATTAAGTATTTGTCCTTTCTTTTAGTGGTTCATGGGATGTGTGCAGTGCAGGATAGGCCAGCATTTATTGCCCATCCCTCAGTGCCATTGAGAAACTGATGGTGAGATGCTGCAGTCCATGTAATGTTCACTCAACCACCGTGTTGTAAGGAATGGATACAGCAGCAGTGAAAGAACGGCAATACAGTTCTAAATCAGAATTGTGTGTGGTTTGGAGGGTCATTTGCAAGTGATGGTCTTCCCCCATGCGTCTACTACCTTTCTCCTTCTAATCAACAAAGACTACAGGTTTTGAAGGTGCAGTCGGAGGAGTCTTGGTGAGATACTGCAGTGCATCTTGTATATTATCTATTATACATACTGTACCACAGTGCATTTGTGGTGAAGTGAATGAATGTTAAAAATGTTGAATGGGGGAATGGCCCTACTTTCTCTCTGCTGTCTTGTAACCAATTTCCTGGCTTGTCTCCCAATTTGTGTACCTTCATTTTTGTGAACAGTCAGCGCAAATGTTGAATATTTTCTTTTCGAGGGCTCCTCTTGATAGTTTCTCACGGGCCACATTTTGATTATTAGGGGCTGATTTTTGATTTTTAGGGACTCCTTTTACATTTACACTAACTTTTTTTCTGCAATGTTGCACTCACTCACTCATTACCTCCAGCATTTGTATTGTCATTTTTAGCATTTTCTTCTTTGAAAAGATACGAGCAAACAATTACATGCATATATATTTAATGTCATTTAACATGAAATTCATTAATAAGATGCTTTGTTCACATATTTTACATTAATGTCCCAACTCCTAGCCGTATACACACGTGTCCCTCTTCCCAAATCAATACCCCTTACTGACCCATCGTGGGATCTACCAGTCCAACCCTTCACAATGCACTGCCAACTCAGGCCTAGTGCAGACAGTTAAGTAGTATATCAAATACTATCAGTTTTTCTTAATATTAACAGGCACCATAATGTTAATGCTTGATAATGCTCAACATACAATTATGAGAAAACAAAGCATAATTTTTAAAACATTTGTAAGATAAAAAAGGTTCAATAAGTTGCAGCCTCAGAGGAAAATGAGGACGAAGCAGATTTGTTGGTGACATTTGTTGCTTTGGATGAAGGTAAATGTAGCACAATTCCACGAATGACCTTTAAGTCATCTATTTTTTAAGATATAGGAGGCAAATTAAACAATGCATCCCTCAAGTCCCAAGAGCATAAATCCAAGCAACATCGGGTGGAATATCAAACAGCTCCATAAGGCCCCCTCTGACAATGTGAAACTTGAACTCAGCACCCACTGAGGGAGGTAGTGACTTCATGATGTTATCACTGGATTGTTAATCCAGAGACCTGGGTAATGTTCTAGGAACTAGGATTCAAATCCTGCCATTGGCAGATGGTGGAATTTGAGTTTTTAATTAAAGAAACTCTTAAGAGTGTAATGATGAAACTGTTGCCAATTGTTGGTACAACCCATCTGGTTCACTAATGTCCTTCATTGAAGGAAATCTGCTGTCCTTATCTGGTATGACTTACATATGACTCCAGAACCATAGCAATGTGGTTTGACTCTTAACAGCCCTCTGGGCAACTAGCCAATAAATGCTGGCCTAGCCAGTGATGCTTACTTCCCGTTCATGATTTTTAAAATAAAATCTTCCCCACCACTACCTGGCAGACACCCAGGGCCGCCTTAAACACTCCCAACCCCACATCCACTACCTGACCAGCTGAAATGTAGGGTCAACTTCCACCCACCAAAGCTGGACACGCCCTCCCCCAACCTCCTGAAACTTGGGGCCCACCAAAACTGCCACTCCCCAAACTGGCTGAAAATCATGGGGGTGGGGTTTGGGGCAGGGTATAATCCACCAACCTCTCGCCCTGGACTGTCTAAAACTCACATCTATCCCCAGTGGGCTCACTCAAACAGGTTGATCTCTAGCTCCCCCTCAGGCCTGCTTTGGGCAGGCAGTCTGCTTCAAGCTCAGGGACCTGCAAGATTAGCTGCTCCAATCACAGCCTCTCTCCATCCTGCCCTTGCCGATCCACCAATCTTACATTCTGTTTCTTAACGAGCAGGAGGGAGGGAACCTGTGATTGGAGGAGCATGGGAAAGCGAGGGCTATGATTGGAGGAGTCATTCTTCACACATTCTGTGTCCCCTGCAAATGGGGTGACTTTTCTCTGGTCGCTCTGTGATTGAATTTTTCCAGGTGTTTTGAGACCTCAAGGGTGAATTTGCGAGCCACTGTGGGTTGATATGATGTATAAACTCATCGATTGCCTCAGCAATGAGAGTGCAAGTGGAGTATTTTGCACAGTTATATGATGTCAAATTCAATTCTGCAATGCCACTTCAATCAGTGCAACATCAATATGCCTCCAAGGAACGATCAATCCTCCTAGCTGCCTCCTGCATGCGTTGCAAGGTATCAGATAACAGGCATTGTTCATTCTGAAGTATCTCTCACTTACGCCCAAAGAGCTTGAATATACACCATCATAACAGTACTGTTGTATTGTGTGCCATCGCTTGACATTGATTCAAAATCAGTCAGGCCTGTATGTAATTTTAAGATAATTACATGACACTAGGACATGTGATGTTCCAGTACGAATGTCTCCTTGCCTTCAATCACTGTTTCTGTGTTATTGGGTCAAGTTGTCAGTAGGCTATATGCGAGTGCAACATACAGTTACATCAGTAAGCAAACGGCAACAATTGCAGTCATCAACAAGTTACTTAATGCTCAAATACAAAAATTGGCCGGGGCACCTGCAGAGAATACATTCCTGACTCATACGTGAAATAAAAAGCATTAGGAAGGCCCTTTAATGAGGCTATTTAACAGGCCAATCAACGCGAGGTAACTTACTTGTGCTCAGGCTTCACTATGGTAAATTGAAAGAAACACGGTGCTTGTTAAGATGAGCCACAAGCAGTGCCTCAAGTGTTGGGTTGTGTCACCTGTTTGACAAATTCCTGGAATGTCTACCCAGGATGAGGATGATCTTGTCAGTGACTGTGAAAATTTCAGCTAATTTCTTCCAGGTAGCAAGAGTGTTATTGACATTAAAAACTGAAAGAACTGCGATGCTGTAAATCAGAAACAAAATTAGAAATTGCTGAAAAAGCTCAGCAGGGTCTGGCAGCAACTCAGAATAGTTCTGAGCAAGTGTCACTCAACTAAATCTGATTTCTCTCCACAGATGCTGCCATACGTGCTGAGTTTTTACAGCAATTTCTGTTTGTGTGTGTTATTCACATTTTCTTTCAATTTGCTGTCCATAGCAGTATCTGGGGGTTAAAAGAGATGCTCAGGGAACTCCACTGTCGTCTCCCTGAAGAGGATAACCCAGCATCAGTGTGCACCTGGGTTCTTCAGGATAATGGGCTTCTGAAGACTGAAATTGTAGCCATGCAACGTTGTGTTAATGTTATTTCTACTGGGCTGTTCCCATCTGATGAGGGCCGAGAAAACCTGGTGCTTAATGCTGAGGAGGGAATGACCTCTGTTTGATAGTCAATGTGAACCCTAAAATTATGAAACAAAGTCTTAAATTAGATCTAATCTCCAGTTGACACTTGGTAAAAATCCTGCCTTTAGAGGACACTTTATTTCTACTTTCAAAGCCATTTCCGAGAAAGAGATCCAGTCTTCCAGCAGTTTCAGACTTTAGTTATCGACTCAAGGATTAAAGGGTGCATTGCAGTGCTTGAAAATGTCCGATTCATTTAAATCTCAACAGCTCAGTTCTGTAAACCTCGGCTAATTTAAAACAACTAATGCACAAAGAAAGAAAGACTTGCAGTTATGTTTTGCAGCCATTGATGTACTTTTTGGAGCTTATTCACTGTTGTTGTTTACGAAACAAGACAGCCCATTTGCACACTGTAAACTCACACAAACGATTGTTTGAGACTGACCCATTAATCTTTTCTCATGATGTCAGTTAAGGGATTGGTCAGGGTAAATTCGCCTGATCTTCTCCGAAATAATGGTGTGGGATCTTTTAAGACCACCTGAATGGGGAGACAAGTCTACTGACTCATCAGAAAGACACTATCACTGCCAGAGCAACGATATACGGGCAGCGCCAGCCCAGATCATTCTAAGTCTCTGGAGTGGGACGGGGACCCACAACTTCTTTGCACACAGAGTGCTACAAATTCAGTGACAGGCAAAGTAATGTTCCACACAAACCCAAAATCAGAGGGAGTCAGTCCAAATAACACACACGTGCAGATATAATTAACAAAAGTTAAAATATTGCAGCCTTAAAAATACCTGGTTAATTACAAGTCACATTCTTATTCCTTTAGCATGCTTATAACTCCTCTGAATACACAACTGAGTAAAATGGATTCCTGCTGACGAACTGGAGATTGTGATAATTTTGCAATTGATGTTAACTAAAGTTCGGATCACAAAGGGCAAACACTACAGGAGCTGTGCATAATGACTGTAAAAGGGATGAATATAGGAATTAAGATCAGGATTGGATCTCTCAGTCTCTACACCCTGCTCCAGCATTTAATAACATAATGGCCAGTCTGATTGTGGTCTCAACTCCATGTTGGTACCGACCCTGATGACATGCAAGTCCCTTGGCAGGGTCCATTTGCCTCCACCTTAAAAATATGCAGTGACTCTGCCTCCACTACTCTCTGGAAAAGAGAGGTCGACAGCCTCATAACCCCCTGAGAGAGAAAAAAAATTCTCCTTATCTCCATCTTCAGTTCAGACCCCTGATTGTTAATCTGTGCCCCTTAATTCTAGTCTGTCCCCTACGAGGAAACACCCTTTTAACAATCCACCCTGTCAAGTACCTCTCAGCATCTTATGTTTCATAAAGATCATTTCTTATTCTCCTAAATTCCAATCGATACAAGCCCAACCTTTCCTCATATGGTAAATCCCCAACATCCCAGGTATTAGTCGAGTGAACCTTCTCCAAACTGTATTGTATTCTTTCCTAAATAAGGCATCCAAACCTATATGGTATTCTAAATGTGATCTCACTGATGTCCTGCGCAAGTGCAGCAAAACATCTCCACTTTCATACTTTGTTCCCCTTGCAATAAACAGATTAAGCCACTGCAAGTCAGCAGCTCCATACACTGCAGTTCCACAGAGAAATTCAAAGAGTAAAGCATTGCAGTCTGCCTTGGTGGACTAAGGGAAATCTTCCTTGTGCTCCTCTTCCTGTTTTAATCAAAACTTTTTCTTTGATCTGAACCTGATCATGTATTTTCTGATTAGAGACAAAAAGAACTGCAGATGTTGGAATCCAAGGTAGACAAGCAGGAGGCTGGAAGAACACAGCAAGCCAGACTAGAAGTCCTGAAGAAGGGTAATACCCAAATGTTGACTGTTCCTTTCCTCCAGATGCTGCCTGGTTTGCCGTGTTCTGCCAGCCTGCTATATATTTTCTAATGTTTGCAAATTAACTCAGCTGACACCTATTTGGCCATTATGAAATTATGACTTAATTGAATGGAATAAGGTCTGGGATAAGGAGTCTCTTTTGACATTTTCTTTTCTAACTTTCTTTTTTTTGCTGGACTGGGTATGATTAACTAAAGGCCCTTTACATAACAACAATTAAATCTTTGTTTTCTGTCTCGGAGCTGACTCAAACCCTTCCTTTTCTTCCTGTTTACCTTATACTCCTCATTGCCAGGCAACCTTCGCCTGTTCAATTGAGTCATAATGTCAGACCAAATTCATGGTGGAATCTGTTGCTTTATGTTCAAGGACAAATTGTTCAATGATTTTTTTCTACATTAGATTTGGCCACCATGGTGACTGGTTTAAAATGTATGTCACCCATAAGCAGCTGAATTAGTAGATAGAGGGATGGAGCCCTTAATTAGATTGCATAGGTAATCAACCTTACGGCATACACTGTACTGTCATTTGTCAGGAACGTGCATTAGCAAGTAGCTAACTATATTGTTTCTGTTCAATCAATGACAGGAAGAAAATGGGCTCAAAAGCAAAGTTTCTCTTCTTCAGAGTTTATAAATTTAAGCAAATCCCAGACCAGGCAAAATATTTACAATCAAATATAACAAGGTCCCTTGAGATGATGGTTCTTTGAGTTAAATCCAGATCAAATTGAAGTCAGTGTTCCAATTTGTCTTTCTATATACCTTTCAGATTGTAAATTATAAATATACATGTTCTTATAAAGCTGCTGAATGTCTCTAAGCTATAAAATATTTATATCTATGACCAATAGGTAACTATTATTATTCATCAATGAGCTGAAAATGACTTCACTTTGCATTATATTAGCTGTCGCATTCATAATTACTTTGTATCTCCTTTCCAAGGTTGTCGTACCTGCTTTCAATTAAACATCAATGTGCCATGTCTATCGGTATAGAATCATACTACACAGAAGGTGGTTGCTGGGACCAACTTGCCAATGCCATCTTTTTGAACGCTAATGAAATAATCTCATTCTGCTGCTCTTTCCCTATTCTGCTAAGTTTTTTTTTTACTTTTGATACATATTATGTACATATAATACATATCCAACTCCCCTTTGAATATTATTATTGAATATGTTCCAACAAACCATTCAGCCAGTGTATTCCACATCATAGCATGCTAAGTTTCAAAAGGAATATCTCCATGTAAGGTACCATATGTGGTCTTTCTCTCAGCTTCAAGCCTGATCAGCAGTTGGTGTTTTCCCTGAGTGTGATCCACTGAAGTATTTCTGTAGGAAAAAAAGACAAATGCAGAGAATTCTGTTGTTATACTGCTTCTAATGTTCTTAAAGAAATGCATGATAACTTTTTTGTTTACACCTCTGAACTTTTGCTGCAGTATAAAGTAAGCATTAGAAGTACAATGAGGTTTTCAGCTTTATATTGCATAATCCATTCCCAAACACCTTTCCCTTGACCAACATATTAATATCTTTACATCTTTCTTTTTGAAGGTGTTTTGTGGAACCTGTCGTCATGCGATGCACTGAAGATGCCAATTATCCAGGATGCACTTGTGGTGCTTACCAATGCGATCATCATCCCACACTCAGGTTGGGATATTTCTCCTCACCAGGAAGACCGAAAAATTCAGCTCCACACATCAATGGTCTTACGGAATGCAACTGGGTGCTTAAGGTCAGTTGTCACAAAGTTCAACCTGTTATGATGAGGGCAAAAGATTACCTCTGTCTGTTGTACAGTTTAAAATTTTGACTGTAACAAATGTTATTGGATGTAGAAGTATCTGTTCTAATTACCGTGACATGCTTTCTCACGCAAAAGCTTGGGTCTATCACCAATCATTTGCAGTTTTTGTGGCGAAGCATTTAGGGAACAGTGACCATAATTCTGTAATTTTCAGTTATTTTTGGATAAGGGCAAGAGTAGCCTCGAGTGAAAGTATTAACTTGGGAGCAGGCCAATGACCATGATATTAGGCAGGAACTGCAGAATGCAGATTAAGGGCAGCTATTTGAGAGCAAATCCACATCTAACATGGGAATCTTTTTAAAAAAAACAGTTGGTTAGAGTTCAGAACCAGCATGTTCCTGTGAAATTGAAGGATAAGGATGGCAAGATTTGAGAACTTTGGATGGCAAGAGAAATTGAGAACTTAGTAAGAAAGAAAAAGGAGTCATACGTAAGGCTTAGGAAACTGAAGATAGACAGAGCCCTCGAAGAATACAAAAATAGCAGGGAAATATCTCAAACAAGGACTAAAAGAGGCCCTGAAATGTTTTTGGTAAGCAGGAATAAGTAAAGTGCTAAAGCATTTTATATATGTGTGTATAAGAGCAAGAGTGTAGCTAGGGAAAAGGTTAGGTCCACTCAAGGACAAAGGAGAGAATTCATGCATGGAGCCGTAGGAAGTGGGTGAGGTCTTTAATGGATACTTTACATCAGTATTCACAAAGGAGAAGGACATGGTGGATGGTGAATCTCAGGAGGGGTATGTTGATATTCTGGAGCATGCCAATACAAAAAAGGAGGAAGTGTTGAGTGTTTTGAAAAGCATTAAGGTAGACGAGTCCCCAAGACCTGATGGAATCTATTCCAGAAGAGGCAAGGGAGGAAATTTCTCGGGCATTGTATGAAATGTTTGTATCCTCTTTAGTTACAGGAGAGGTCGCAGAGCACTGGAGAATAACCTGTGTTGTTCCTTTGTTTAAAAAGGGGCAATCCAGGAAATTGCTGGCCAGTGCATCTTACGTCAGTGGTAGGGAATTTATTGGAGAAGATTCTTAGGGATAGGATTTATTCACATTCGTAAAAATCCAGACTCATTAGTGATAGGCAGCTTGGCTTTGTTTGTAGAAAACCTTTGAGTTTTTTGAGGAAGTGACAAAGATGATTGATGAGGGCAGGGCGGTAGATGTTCTTTATTAGGACTTCTGCAAGACATTTATCAAGGTCCCTCATGGCAGGTTGATACAAAAGGTGAAATCACATGGGATTCGCAATGAGCTGGTAAGATGGATACAGAACTGGCTTAGTCATAGAAGACAGAGAATAGCAGTGGAAGGGTGTTTTTCAGGTTGGAGATCTGTGACCAGTGGTGTTCCACAGGGGTCTCTGCTGGGATCTCTGTTGTTTGTAATATATATAAATGATTTGGAGGAGAATGTAGGTGGCCCGATCAGTAAGTTTGTGGATGACACAAAGCTTGGGGAAGCTACGAGTAGTGAGGATTGCCAGAGAATGCAGCAGGACTCAGATTGGTGAGAGACTTGTGGGGAGAAATGGCAGATGGAGTTTAATCCAGACAAATGCATGGTGATGCATTTTGGGAAATCTATTGCAGAAGGGAAGTATATAGTAAATGGCAGAACCCTTAATAGCATCAATTTACAGAGGGATTGAGGCATACAGTCGACAGTTCCCTGAAAATGACAGCACAAATAGATAAGGCAGTCAAGAAGGCATATGTCATCCTTGCCTTCATTGGTCAGGGTATTGAGTATAAAAAAAGGCAAGTCATGTTACAGCTGTGTATACCTTTAGTTTGGTCACATTTGGAATATTGCATACAGGTCTGGTTACCACTTCACCAGAATGATGTGGAGGCTTTGGAGAGGGTACAGAATGATTTACCAGGATATTGCCTGGTTTGGAGGGCATTAGCTATGAGGAAGATTGGCTCATTGTCTAATAAGTTCGATGAATGAGTGAAAATGCCACAGGAAATGTCACTATTATTCATATAATACAAAATACCTCGTGCACACGACACAAGCAACAGCTGAAATTGACGGATCCTGCAATTTGAAATTCTCTCTTCTCATTAGGGTCATTATCACACTTCTAATGAACAGTCACGTTTTGATTCATTTCCTATTTCCCCTTTTTAATATTTACACTGCTCATGGGTTTCTGTCCTTTCCTATTGGGATACGGCTGCCTCCCAACAATAAGGTATCTATCATGTGCTGGCATACTTCCTACTTGCAACTCGAACAACACTCAAGAAGCTCATCAGCAAAAGAGAAAGCAGCCTACAATTACCACTTTAAGATTCACTTGCTCAATGATAATGAACACTGTCAAAAGTATGTATCATCTAAAAAGCACTGCAGAAACATGCTGCAGCTCCTTCAAGAGCTACCAAACCTACAGTTTCTACCATCTAGAAAGAGAAGAGGAGCAGATGCATGGAAACACTGCAATCTACAAGTTCCTCTCCATGACACATACTGTCCTGACTTGTAACAATGCCACTCCTCGGAAAATCGCCTCAATCTCATACAGATTGCCGCTCCAGCCCTATTTGATGAAAAAAGGGAGACCCACATTTCTGAGAGGAGATTTCAGTCAGGGCACTTTCAGAAAAGTGGAGGTGTACTTCCATTCTGGTAGGACAGAACTGTTGTTGAGTCGTACAGCATGGAAACAGAGTCTTCAGTTCCACTAGTCCACACTGACCACTTTCCAAAACTAAACGAGTCCCACTTGCTTGTGTTTGGCCAATATCGCTCCAAGCCTTTCCTATTCATGTACTTATCCAAATGTCTTTTAATTGTTGTAACTGTACCTTCATTCACCATTTCGCGGTGGCTCAGTGGTTAGCACTTCTGCCTCACTGTGCCAGGGACCCGGGTTCAATCCCACCCTCAGGTGACTGTCTGTGTGGAGTTTGCACATTCTCTCTGTGTCTGCATGGGTTTCCTCTGGGTGCTCCAGTTTCCTTCCACAGTCCAAAGATGTGCAGGCTCGGTGGATTGGCCATGGTCAATTGCACATAGTGTCCAGGGATATGCAGGTTAGCTGAATTAGCTGTGGGAAATACAGTGTTACAAGGATAGGGTAGGGGGGTGAATCTGGGTGGGATGCTCTTCGGAGAGTCAGTGTGGACTTGTTGATCTGAATGGCCTGTTTCCACACTGGAGGGATTCTATGATGATGATGACTTCCTCTGGCAGTTCATTCCATACGTGAACCACTCTCTGTGTAAAAATGTTGCCCCTCATGTCCTTTTTAAAACTTTCTCCTCTCGCCTTAAAAATATGCCCCTAGTTTGAACTCCCCCACCTTAGGTAAAAGACCCTTGCTATTTACCTTATCTGTGCCCCTCATGATGTTATAAACCTCTATAAGGTCACCTCTCAACCTCCACCACCCCAGTGTGGAATGTCCCAGCCTATCCAACCTATTTTGACAAATCAAACCCTCCACTCCTGACAACATCCTGGTAAATCTTTTCTGAACCCTCTCAAATTTAATAATATCCTTCCTATAACTGGGAGACCAGAACTGCACACAGTTCTCTAGAACAGGCCTCACCAATGTCCTGTACAACCTCAACATGACATCCCAACTCATATACTCAATGGTCTGAGCAATGAAGGCAAGCATGCCAAACACCCTGTCTCCCTGTGACACAAATTTCAAAGAATTATGTACTTGAACCCTTCGATCCCTCTGTTCTACAACACTACCAGGGCCCTACCATTACCTGTATAAGACTAGCCCTTGTTTGTTTTACCAAAATGCTATACCTCACATTTATCCAAATTAAACTCCATCTGTCACTCTTCAGCACATTGACCCAATTGATCAAGATCTCTTTGAAATCTTAAGTAACCTTCATCACTGTCCATTATACCATCAATTTTGGTGTCATCCACAAACTTACTATTGCTGCCTCCTATATCCTCATCGAAATCGTTTATAGAAATGACAAACAGAAATGGATCCAGCCCCGATCCCCACAGATCACCGCTTGTCACAAGCCTCCAGTCCGAAAAACAACCCTCCACCACCACCCTCTGTCTCCTATTGTCAAGGTAATTTTGTATCCAATTGGCAAACTCACCCTTAGTCTCATGTGATCTCACTTTACTGATTAGTCTAGCATGCGGAATCTTGTCAAAGGCTTTACTAAAGTCCACTCTGCCATCATTAATCTTTTTAGTTACTTCTTCAAAAAAACATAATCAAGTTTGTGAGACAATTTCCTCACACAAAACCATGCTGACTATCCTTAATCAGGCCTTGAATCTCCAAATGTATATAAATCCTATCTTTCAGAATCACCTCCAACAGCTTACCCACCACTGATGTCAGGCTCACAGGTCTGTCGTTCCCAGGCTTCTCCTTACAGCCTTTCTTAAATCAAGGTGACACGTTAGCCACCCTCCAGTCCTCGGGCACCTCACTCATGGTTATAGATGATACAAATATTTCTGCAAGGGGCCTCGCAATTTCTTCCCTAACTTCCAACAACGTCCCGGGATACACTGGGTCAGATCCTGAAGATTTATCCATCTTTGTGTTTTCTAAGACCTCCAGCCCTTCCTCTTCTGTAATGCGAACTGTCAAAGGAAGGAAAACCACCCTCCCTTTTGACAACAGTTAGCTGCCGCATTCTGATCTTTAAAGGCCATGACAGCGACCTTGATAGCTGCTGTCAAAAGGTAAGCACATGAGGTAAGTGTAATGTTAGTGTGCTGGGAGGGTGGGGTGCCAGCTGGATGAAGTGCCAGCTGTGTAAGTGTAGGGTGCCATGGAGCTTGAAGCCAGATGAGCATGGAGTAGGGTGCCAAGTAAGTAGTGTGCCAGCTAGGTAGGGTGCCAACAGTGTAGGAGTAGTATGCCAGGTTTAGAATGCCAGCAAGGTAGAGGATAGGGTGCCAAGTGGGGAGGTGGGGAGAGGAAGGTGGCAAGCGGCTCAGGTGAATGATTCAGTATTTAGGTTAAATCAGGTTAGTCAGAGGCATCTGGTCCAGTTGGGTGGCTGTGGAGAGGATGGGTATTGGGTCCAAATTTGGCCCAAAAAATGTCAAATCAATACCCTCAAAGTTAATCGTGACACAAAATTTCTTTGCTAAACAACTACACCTGCCTTTACCCCTTTTAGGTGCTCTTCAAAACCTACCTCCCTGACCAAGCTTTTGGTCATCTTTCCCAATAGCTCCATGTTTGTCACATTTTTGTTCTGTAACTTATTTACAAAGCACTTTGAAATATTTAACTAAGTTAAAGGTGTTACATAATTGAAAGTTGTTGTTGCTTGAATACATTTACGTCATATGAAAGATGAAAAGGCAGATTGCTCTCTGTCTTAATTCAGGTGAAATGCACTGAGGGGCTCAGAAAGGATGAAAGGCCCATAATCAGGCCTGCCTGCCTTTCCGTGCTGAATGCATGGACAGTAAATCGGACAAGGCCTTAATAATAGCGTCCTTTCCATCTGATATGTGCCCAAGAGATCTGTTAGCATCGAGAGGACCTCCCACCTCAAGTGTTTTCTCTAAATGTAAAATCTGAAAAACTATAGCTGCATTTATATAAACCTATTTAAATAGGTGTCATGCTACAAATTAAATATGCTAAATAAAATATGCAGTGCTACAAAGAAGCAAAAACATAAAATTTCTAGATAGGCTACCTGCAGATGTAATCTAATTTGTGGTGGGACTGGTGATTTGGTAATCCTTATCATTTGTATTCCGTGTAATACCTCCTGTGTCTAGATTTTATTTCTAACAATCTGTATTCGACTGTCTGTCAGTTACTGCAAATCAGCTGCAGATTCTCATGATAAATGTGCAGTAATTAATCTTGCCTGTTGACCTCTCAATATGGAGGTCATCATCCATCTTCTACATGGAATGTTTTCACCACTGTTCCCAACAAATGCAGAAATACACCCTCAAGCATGACAGAAACTCCAGACTGATGTCAAGGTTAAAATTGCACCTTCAGATTTAGTAAAACCAATTCCATCGTACCCTCTTTGTACGAGATACGTTCATACCCTTTGGGCGAATCATTTTGCAAAGAGTGCAGTGCTGTTCTCGAATACGTCCTTCAGAAGTTGGTGAAAACTTAAGAAATCACCTCTGACAGTTATTGTTTGTGTTGAAGTTAACCTCTCCTGCTCTTAGGCTGCTTTCTGTGGTGTGACTGGCAACCATTGTACCAATGATTCCATGGCATTAAGCAACAAAATACATTTTAGAACATGCCACACATGGCACACATTCCAGCAAATCTCCCCGACAAATAGCACATCTAAGATCATTGCCAATAAAGCAGAAGAAAAGGTCAACATTCCATTTGCTTTCTCCCTATTACCCACTGAACTGGGATACAATCTTTGTGTGAATGATGCACAAAAGCATCCACATCCTTCTGTGCTGCAGCTTTCTACAGTCTCTCTATTTAATTAATATTCAGCTCCTCTCTTTTTCCCATGAAGCTATAAAACCTCACCTTTTCCACGTTATATTTAAAGCAGCTCTTACAGTCCATAGTTATATTATTTGTCTGTTTGCGCTTACAGCTTATTTTTGCCTGCTTTATTTATATTTGTCATCTTTGGTTGATTGTTAATACTTCCCAATCTTTTGGTTTAATAGTAACCTTCAACAATTGTTTTTTCTTTCAATTTGATATAATCCTTAACTTTCCTGGTTAACCATGGTCAGTTTATCCCCTTTCTAATTTCCTTTTTCCTTACTGGGGTGCAGCTTTCTTTGAGTCAAAAACTATTTTCTTAAACATCTACCATTGTTCCTCAACCATGTTTTCTGCTAAATTTCTTTCCCAGTCCACTTCAGACAATCTGCCCTAATGCCTTTGTAATTACCTTTATTTAAGTTTAGCACAGTTGATTCTAGCCCAAATTTCTCACCCTCAAACTGAATGTTAAATTCTACCATGTAGCGGTCACTGTTGCCTCGAGGATCTCTTACTCTTAAGATTATTTATTAAACCTGCCTCATACATATTACCAGATCCAAAATAGCTTGATCCATGTTTAGGTCCATAATGTATTGAACATAGAACATAGAATAGTACAGCACAGTACAGGCCCTTCCACCCTCGATGTTGTGCCGACCTATTATCCTACTAAGATCAATCTACCCTGCATACCCTACATTTTACTATCCTCCATGTGCCTATCCAAGAGTTGCTTAAAAGTCTGTAAAGTATATGACTAAAAGTCTCTGAAGTATTGTGCTGGGAAAATGTCCCAAATTCACTCTATGAATTCTTTCTCGTGGATACCTCTGCCGATTGGATTTTCCCAATCTGTATGAAGATTATAATTATCTGTGATTAACATTCCACTTCTTTTAACATGCCCTCATCTGATGATTTATTCTCAGTCCTACAGTATATTTACAGCTTGGGAGTATATAGGGCACTCCCATCCACCCATATGAATTCTATAACATTTCTTCTGAAATTTATCAGTTCCAAAAGTGCAGCACTTTTTTTTTCATTCACGGGATAAGGGCATTCCTGACTAGGCCAGCATGTATTGCCCATCCCTATTGCCCAGAGGGCAGTTAAGAGTAAACCACATTGCTATGGGTCTGGAATAATATGTAGGCCAGAGCAGGTAAGGATGACAGTTTCCTTTGCTAAAGGACATTAGTGAACCAGATGGGTTTTTCCATCAATTGACAGTGGATTCCAGATTTTCATTGAATTTAGTTTCCACCATCTGCCATGGCAGGATTCAAACCCAGGCCCCCAGAACATTACCTGGGTCGCTGGATTAACAGTCCAGCAATAATACCCCTGAGCCATTGCCTCCCCTCTTTCATTGTTGGGAGTTACCACTATTTATGTGCTAAAGTCTCTAAAGCTGTGTTTGAGCCCACAACCTTCTGACCTACGGAGTCAAGGCCAGGCCCATAGCATTTCTTCTCTGAGTTATCGGTTGTGATAAATTCCCAGCCCCCGCCAGGATTAGTCAGTGGTTGTTATGCATGACCCCCATCTACTCAAACAGCGAGCTGCTCTCCGCAGCTTTCAGGAATGCATCAATCAACTTGACATTTGGAGGAATGGAAGTGACTGCGAGGCAACATTGTAACATTTAACGAAGAATCTGCCTGGGAGATGGCAAATTCCAACTGTTAGTGGGTCTCAATTGAACACAGTGCTCACAGCACAGCATGAATCCTTTCACCATCCATTGATAATAGTACTTTAACGTCCTTCTCTCGATTTCGCTCCCTGCCCCTTTCCCTCACTGTCTCCGAGAAGAAAAACTTGAATAATTTTCTAACATCCCTAGCACCTGCAAATCGTCTCAATCACCCATCCAGAGCTGAGGAGCCAACTGCACTGTGGCAACTATTTATTATCCACTGTTTGTCATTTTGGCAGCCTATAAATTTGTTTTCAATCCCACCATTTACTTGTTGTAGCCATACCTACCGTGTATTTTATGTCCATCACAAGTCACTGCAAATGTCTGTGTAATCCAGTTATTATATTCATGTCCATGTAGAGGCTGTCGTGTCTTTGTAGGTTTATTGCACTGATGTAAAGCATTTTGACAATGTATATGTGGAATACTCTGATTTCCCTTGCCTATCTCAGGCTGCAAAGATTTTTCCGTTCTGTTCTTACATTCACTCTTATTTTCACAGTACTGTCTTTAAGCATTTTCATCTAATTTTCACTCCTGAGTAGAGACATAGAATTGAGAACATTCCTGAAATCACTAACCTGGCATAAAGTGCCTCGCATGTCTTACTTTTCATTCTGAAGAGGTAGGTATTGATGGGAGTCTTGCCTTGAAAGAGCCTGGAGGCAGGCACAGGGATTGCCAGGTGATGAGGTGGACTGTTTATAAGGCACCCCTCAATGATGTGGGACTTGGTCTCTGCGCAACAAACAACAAAACAAAAAAAACCCATCTAACCTTCACCTGTTACACCCCTTCACCACCACCCCTCCCACCCCCGCACACTTCCTATGCCTGCTCATGCTTCCCACTCACCCCTTCATGGCACATCATACCTGCCATGATAACCTACACCCCTGGACTCAACCTCATGGCCCTTTAGCCTTGATGCCAACATATTGCAACTCACACCAATCCTTGAATCCCACCTACCACCCTTTGTTCATATACCCTCCATGCCATCTCACATGGTATCCATGATAGATGTCAAGACCCATGCTAAGATTAAATAAAATAAAGTTCTAAGTACTTTCTGATGAATTTGTTGTCATTGATAAAAGCCCATTCAATGCATCTGTTCTGTTTAATACTTAATCTGGAATGAAGACAACCATTAGCATTCACAGCAACACATCAAAAAATTTCTAACCACTTGGAGCTGTCAATGAAACTACGAACACACAAGTCCTGCTCCACTGTGATAATTGCAGGTTCTGAAATCAGTCACTAATCTCATAATGATTTTGCTCAGGTTCATGTCAGAGACAAAATTGCAAGCAGTTGCAGCTGGTTATTTTTTGAAATAAAATTTAAGAAGATAGGGGTTTAAAATGCCTTGACAGTCTAACAGTTCCAGTGAATTTATTCACTTTATTATGCACTTACATGTCTACTTGTAACAAATTATAAAAAGGATTTCCTGGCCCTATCCAATAAGGTACCCTACCTCTCCAAATTACCACATTTGAACCAATTGATCCAATGTCCAAAACCCACAGGTTGTGTTTTGGATCTGAAAGCAGCTGCACTTGTTAATGTGTAGCTCCTTCAAGAATCATGGCCCACCAAGTATGTTGTTGTGTTGCTGTAGTCTTGCCAGATCATAGGGCTGCTGTCTCATTAGATTTAACATGAGGGCCACCACACCTTGGGTGAGGGGAGAGATTGAGAAAGAGAGTACTTCATGGTAACCTCAGCCAGTGTGATGGGAATTGAACCCAAGCTGTTGACATCACACTGTTTCGCAAACCAACTGTCCAGCAAGTATAACCCACCATGATCCATCACCCCTTGGTGAAAATGATGGGTGTGAAGTTCAGGGGCCAGACTTACAAAATTGGGCTCATGCAACATTTTGGCTATGTTACCCTTAATGCCTAAGAAAATATGACCCTTTGACCTAGAAGGATATAATGCATCCTGTGTCGTTGTCGGGCAAGGGTAAGGAGAAAAACAAAATCATTGATTTCTGCAAATATGGAAATTAGATTAGCCACAAAGCTCAGTTTATCAATTAAGAAGATCCTGTCAGCAGCATTTTGCTAAGGTATCAAGTGCTTCAGCGTGAGGAGCTGTATTAACTTGCATTTGATATAACAGGCGCCCCAAACTGCTGCACAATCAGAATGCTCCTGAAAATGCGGTGGTCGACTTAAATTTTGTGGGCATTTTTGGAAATAGGGAGAATTGTGGAAAGAACACTGTTTAGAAAGAGTGTTCTGGATCACAGACAAGTGATAACCACATGCTTCACCATTGTAGCATTTTATTTTTATCCTTTTCAAGTATTGTCTTAATCAGTCCTCTCTCTTTCATTCACTCCCTCACTCACTCTCATGCACTGTCTTCTTCCTGGGGCAAAATTTAACATCCTCCCCCGATGGTGAGTCTGGTAATGAGGGAACATTTGGTCAGGTGCCAGAGACCTGCCATCTCACCTTTACCCTCATTTGAATTTCTGATGGGAAGGTCTTCTTGTGCATCTGTTGTTCTTGTCCTTTTAGTTAGTTGGGGACATGGATTTGGGAGCTACTGCTGAAGTTGCCTTTGTATGGCACAGCTGTGTGTTCCGAAAATACCTGAAAAAGCATGTGTTTCATCCACTAAAAGTCAGGAACAGGACTTTTCATTGGATATTGTTTCCTCTCTCTAGCCCAGGGACTTTGAGGAATTCTCCCAGGCCATCAGAGGCAAGATCCAAAAAAAAGGAAGAAAATGCCTCCGGCTGGTATCCTGATGCCATCTTACCATTTGTCCAAGGGTGGGTTGTGTGCATTGTCAACAAGATGTGTGGCAGAGGCATAAAGATAATTGAAGTATTTAAGTAACCAATTGTTCCAAGGTAATGACTTTTTACCAACAGCACGGGTGTCAAAAGCAGCATCTGGAGCTTGGCAACTTAGAGAGCGAAAGTGGAAAGCAGGAAAGCATTGAGGCCTGAAATTAAACCATAAATGGAAAAAGCAACACGGCTGAGGTCATACAGGGGCAGAGTCTTCCCTTACCAAGTTCTTTCATTGAGAAATGTGTTACTTTTTTGTGAAGCGCAGACAGTCTCACAGATTTGCCCTCTGCATCTCACCTTCACAAGCAACAGGAGCAGCAGCTGTCTTTGTAATTAATGGCCTGCAAGGAACTTCAGCCTTAAATAGAGTTTTCATTAACAGCGGGTTCCAAGCACAAGTTAGAATCTGTGTGGTGATTAGCAATCCACCCACTTGTACCTTACCTAATATCTTTTTATGATGTATTATTCTATATTAATATAATTCTGCTGCATTTGACCTTCAATTATAGTTTGAAATGTGTATCAACTTACGGTGGTCATCTGTATATATTTTTTTAAACAATCATTTTGAGTATTGTGAACTTGTAGTTTGAAGTTTTATGAAGGGAATATTGCTTACCTTTTCTTACTTGGGCAGACTGTGTCAATGTCAAGCTTTTTCCAGGCAGAATGACTTGAATTTATGTTTCACACATTCACAACTTCAACATGTCCCAAAATGCTTTCCATACAGTGAATTCCTCCGAGGTCACACAGAGTCCAGTAAGATGAGAAGTATATTTCTTCTCTCTGCTTGACCGTAGGAATGGTCAAGTAAGTGGTGAGACTTTGGATTAGTCTACAAAGGGACGTTTGTGTGGCCAAGTAGCTTAGATCGATTTAAGGTGTAATAGGATAAGCTTGATGACATTCACATTGGATGCGACTCTTAGATGAACAGATAGAGAGCCCCAGTGGACTGAGACGCTCTTCCACCTTTGAGAATGACTGTAGGGTGATTGGCTGGTTAGTGCCAATCAATATTGAGTTGTAAGCGATCTTAAACTGTGGATTCTTAGGAACTGGCTTGAGCTGGGTTGGAATTGTCAGAATCATTCAACTTAATGCACTTCCAGGCAGGAGACCTTCAACTTGTCAGTCTGAGATGGATCAATGGCCAGTTCCCAAAGGTGAACTGATCGGATCCCAGCACAGTGTGATGTATTGTCACATTTGTCCATAATTGTTAAATGCACATTCCTTCCTCGTAGTACTTAAGCAGAACGTAATAAGCTCTGTCTTAGCTGGTGAATCACAATGAAGCATGGAATGTGAGATAACAAGGTGTAGAGCTGCATGAACACAGCAGGCCAAGCATCAGAGGAGCAGGAAAGCTGATGTTTCAGCTTTGACAGTAAAAGTGACTGGCTCCACCCCCGCCTCTTTGACCTGTCTGTCTCCTCTCCACCTATCTTCTCCTTTATCCATCTTCTATCCGCTTCACCCTCTCTCCCTATTTATTTCAGAATCTCCTTCCCCTCCCCCATTTCTGCAGAAGGGTCTAGACCCGAAATGTCAGCTTTCCTGCTCCTCTGATGCTGCTTGGCCTGCTGTGTTCATCCAGCTCTACACCGTCTTATCTTAGATTCTCCAGCATCTGCAGTTCCTACTATCTCTGAAGCATGGAATGTTATTGGAATCCTTTATGTACATTATGTATGTTTGTTGACAGGGGAATTCCTTTTTATATTGCCTTAATTTATTATACAATTCAACTCTAAATCACATGATTCGAAAGTAAAAAGAATTCTTCTTACTTTGACTTCACCCCATTCTCGTTTTGTTAAGTCTTTAAGCAGTACTTTAGCATTACATTTTGTGGTAAAGCTCAAAACAAAGGCCACCAATTAAATAAAAAAAATTAAAATGCTGGGGATGTAAAGGCCATACAGACAATTTTAACCCACCTTTCTCTTTTGGTTAAGGATATTTGCAGCACTTTTGAATGTTTTAATGGATTTGAGAGTTAACAGGAATGACTGAATTTCTTCCTTTCTTTAATGGTGCATTAGGGAGCATCAGCTGAGAAAGGAAATTCGTACCTGTGTTATATTAAGGTAGTGTTTTCACAAAATATCAAAAAGAGAGATTCAAGGATAGAAAAGCAGTCATTCCTCCCTTAACGTTGTAGTTAAGTACTCAAAAAATTAAACTTCAAATGAGCAATGGTAGCAATCAGATTTCCCATTACAAACAATGTAAAAGCTGTAGTCAGGTTCTGTAAGACCTTCCTCATCAGAAAACAACATTAAAACATTTTACTCTGTTCCAATTTAAAATAAATTGACAAATCCCTATGTTCATGAAGGAAATAATTTTCAAAATAAGTATAAAAGAAATTTGCAGATTTTCTACATCCCTGCCCCACTCTTTACACTTCCAGTTTGCTGTCTCTCCTATTCCAGATCCTCAAGCTCATTCCATCTCCTATTCCTGACCTGTAGCTCACCATCTCCCTTTTGTAACTTTTCAGCTCACTCCCTCACTCTGTCCTTGATCAACTGGCTGCTTCAACCACTCCAACTTGCCGTCTCTCCCCTTTCCTTGCCCTCCAGCTTACTCCCTCTCCCACTCTCTGACCCTCCAACTTGCTGTCTCTCCCCTTTCCTGACCCTCCATCTTACTCCCTCTCCCACTCTCTGACCCTCCAACTTGCTGTCTCTCCCCTTTCCTGACCTTCCAGCTTACACCCTCACCCGAGGCCAGATTCTCCAGCTTGCTGGCTGTCACACCCCCAGACCCTCCAGCTCACTCGCTCGCTCAATCCCATCCCTCTGACTCACTGCCCTTCCTGCTCCCTCTCTGACTCGCCAACTTTCCCTCTCGACAACCCTCCCGGTCGCTGCTGACCCATCCTCTCAATGATCCTGCTTCTCCCTGAAGTTCCCTCTCACTGCCACTCCTCACCACTTGCCTGCCCTGAACCCTTGCAGTGAACGAGGGCTTGTGAAATGACCAGCATGAGGCAGGACGACCAACATCAAGTGGCAGAGATGAGCTGCAAGCTGGATAGGCAGTGGGTTGGAAGGTCGCCACTGACTGGGAAGTTTGCTGAGAGGGATTGACAGTGAGAGGGAAAGTTGGCAGCAACTGGGAGGGTCAGGGAGCATGGGAGGCTACTCTAAAATGTCACAAATCAGTTTATACGACCCCACATCAGATCTTGCATGAGATGATGTTAATGTAAAACTCTCGATACTAAGTTCAAACACAGTCTTTATTAACTGATCAAGTCTGAAGCAGAATGACTGAAAACAGTGTAACTCAAAATGGGCACTTACTGTAAGGGAAGAATAGCAGAACAGACAGTAGAAATGTGCTAATGACCAGAAGAACTGCTTTCATTGTTGATGAAATGTTGGTTGGGAAATTGGAGAGAATGCCATTCCTGTTCTTTGAAATAATGTTGTGGAATCTTGAATATAAACAGGGCCTAAGTTTAAATATCAATGTAAGGCAGTATGTTTAGCATTGTTTTACTGCGGGCTGTCAGCCTGGATTGTGTGCTCACATATTCCTGGAGCAGACACATCACCTTAGACCTTCTCAACCCAAAAGCAGGAAAACTATCGGTGATCTGTGGCTGAGCAAACCAGTCAGAGCCCCAAGGAAAGTGCAGGAAATTCATTTTTATTTCAACTGTTGTACAGGTGAACTGCAGGACTTTGCAATTAGCACTGAGGACCCTTGTGGTGTTCTCAGTGTGCACAAGACTAGCAGGCAGCATTAGGTCTTAAAACACAGGCTCCACTACTGTTTACAATGAGCTTGTGCATCTTTATCTGAAAACACATTTATTAAACGTTGGAATCCTCTAGCTGTCACAGATGTCAGAGTTAATCGTTTTGTACTTCTGCTTTATCCTTGCTGACAAGAACCATCCAATTATTTTAAACTGGTCTGTCGTTCAGTCATTTCTTTATTAACAAGATAACAGAACATTAATTTACCCATAAAAAGCCTCATCCATAGCAGTACAGAAAATAAACCTCTTTCTACTTTCAAATGGAACAGGTTAGGCATCCTCTCGTCTGTACTGTTGGTAGGACAGATTTTCACAGTATTCAGCATTTTCACATGGGGCATTGCAGATATTTATGGAGAGCCCAACTGCTGATATTGCTACTGAATCTCGAATCTGGCAGGCAGGGATATAGCGTTCAAAATGCACTTTTTTTTTAAACTTCCTCTTGAACATGAGAGGAGTGTCGTTTGTCAAATATAATTAAGGTGTAGCTTTCATTGCAGATGTATGGTCACATACTTTGGTGGAAGATAACCACGAGGGAGCCTGATGAGAATAGCTGGGTTGGACAACGTGTATCTGTGACTGTCACCACACATCAGGAAGTCACAAACTGCTGGGATGGCAGACCCAAAAGCAATTGTTCTCGCTACACAGAATGAGGCAGTGCAAATTTAAACCAATGTAGAGTTGACTATTCCAACACAATCCTGGCCTCTTATGCTGTAGACATCATAAAATTGAGGTCACCCAATGTGCTGCTGTTGTGTCCTAGGCTGCACCCTGGTCTGTTCCCCTCACCCACCCATCACCCTGGGCTCAACAACCTACACCTCAATTTTAAAATTCTCATCCTAAGTTTCAGATCTTGCATGGCGAACCTCCTCATTACTTTGACATCTCCTCCAGTCCCACAACTCCCAAGATTTCTGCATCTCTAATTCAAACCTCTTGAGCACTTCAGTTTTAATAAAGCCACGAATGGTGGCTATGTCTTTAGCTACCTGTGCAAAGGCTGTACTTCTTTGACCAGGTTTTTGATTATTTGCCCTAATAGCATATATTGTGGTTTTGTGTCAAGTTTAGTTTTAAGGTGAAACTCTTTTTTAATGCATTATACGTGCTGAATAAGCACAAACCATTGCTGACTTTGTACAGCCAATATACAACTTAATGATGACACAGAATAATGCTTTAAGGATGGATGCTGAAAGTGGGTGTGTTGACCAAATATGCATACGTTGAACACTCTGAACTATTAGTTGACCACGACTTTCTCCTTCGAAGCAAATGCTCCATGTTTAAACGCAAATTTTCAGTGAAGAAGTTTGAAATTTCTGATGAGAAACAGTTGTTTGCTTGCTGAAAGGCTTTTTGCTGATGTAGGCCATGCACCAATCAACAGCAGGGGAAACCATTTCATGATAACAATTGCAGGTTTTTTTCTTATTTACTTGTGGGGCATTGGCATCGCTGGCTGGCCAGCATTTTATTGCCAGTCCTTGTTGCCCTGGAGAAGGTGGTGATGAGCTGCATTCTCGAACTGCTGCTGTCATGTGCTGCAGGTAGACTCACAATGCCATGAGGGAAGGAATTCCAGGATTTTGACCCAGTGACAGTGAAGGGACAGCGATATATTTCCAAGTCAGGATGGTGCGTGGCTAGAAGAAGAACTTGCAGGTGGTGTTGTTCCCGTGTATCTGCTGCCGTTGTCCTTCTAGGTGGAAGTGGCCGTGGATTTGGAAGGTGCTCTCTAAGGATCTTAGGTGAATTTCTGCAGTGCATCTTGTAGATAGTACACACTACCGTTACTGAGCATCGGTGGTGGAGGAAGTGGATGCTTGTGGATGTGGTGCCAATCAAGTGGACTGCTTTATATCAAATGATGGTGTCAAGCTTCTTGAGTGTTGTTGGGGCTGCATCCATGCAGGCAAGTGTGCAGTATTCCATCAGTTCTTGACTTGTGTCTTGTAGATGGTGGACAGGCTCTGAGGTGTCAGGGGGTGAATTACTCGCTGCAGTATTCCTAGACGTTGACCTGCTGTTGTAGCCACTGTGTTTATGTGATGAGTCCTGTTGAATTTCTGGTCAATAGTAACCCCAGCATTTGATAGTGTGGGATTCAGCGATGGTAACACCATTGAATGTCAAGGGGCGATGGTTAGATTGTCTCTGTTGGAGATGGTCATTGCCTGGCATTTATGTGGTATGAATGTTAGTTGCAACTTGTCAGCCAAAGCCTGGATATTGTCCAGTTGCATTTGAATATGTACAGGAGGAGTTGCAAATGGAGCTGAACATTGTGCAATCAGCAAACATCACCAGCTCTGATCTTATGATGAAGAGAAGATCATTTTTGAAGCGGAGGAAAATAGTTGGGCCTTGGACACCACCCTGGGAAACTCCTACAGAAGTGTCCTGAAGCTGAGATAACAAGGTGTAGAGCTGGATGAACACAGCAGGCCAAGCAGCATCATAGGAGCAGGAAGGCTGACGTTTCGGGCCTAGATCCTTCATCAGAAGCTGAGATCACCGACCTCCAAAAACCACAACCATCTTCCTCCGTGCCAGGTATAACTTCAACCAACTGAGAGTTTGCCCCCTGATGCCCATTGATTTCAGTTTTTCTATGGTTCCCTGATGCCACACTCAGTCGAATGCAGCCTTGATGTCAAGGGCTGTCACTCTCACCTCACCTCTGGAATTCAGCTCTTTTGTCCACATTTGAACCAAGGGTGTAATGAGATCAGGAGCTGAGTGGTCCTGGCGGAACCCAAACTGGGCATCACTGAGCAATTTATTGCTGAGCAGGTGCTGCTTGATAGCGCTGTTGATGACACCTTCCATCACTTTAGCGATAATTAAGAGTAGACTGATGTTGCAGTAATTGGCCGGATTGGGATGTGTTGCTTTTTATGTATAGGACATACCAGGTATTTTTCCACATTGTCGGGTCGATGCCAGTGTTGTAACTGTACTGGAACAGCTTGTCTAGGGGACCAGCAAGTTCTGGAGCATAATTCTTCAGTACTATTACTGAATGTTGCAGTACCCAGTGCCTCCAACTATTTCTTGATATCACGTGGAGTGAATTGAATTGGCTGAAGTCTGGTGTCTGTGATGCTGAGGACCACTGGAGGAGGCTGAGATGGGTCATTCCATTTGGCATTTCTGGCTGAAGATTGCTGTGAATGCTTCAGCCTTATCTTTTGCACTTACGTGTTGACCTCTTCTATTGTTTGAGGATATTTGTGGAACTCTAGTGAGTTGTTTAATTATCCACCACAAATCATGACCGGATGTGGCAGGACTGCAGAGCTTGGATCTGATCTGTTGGTTGTGGGATCACTTAGCTCTGTCTATGACTTGCTGCTTCTGCTGTTTGGTGTGCAAGTAGTCCTGTTTGGTGGCTTCAACAGGTTGACACCTCATTTGCAGGTATGCCTGGTGCTGCTCCTGGCAAGCCCTTCTGCTCTCTCCATTGAACCAGGGTTGATCCCCTGGCTTGATGGTAATGGTTGAGTGGGGGATATGCTGGGCCATGACGTTACAGATTGTGTTGAAATACATTTCTGCTGCTGTTGCTGGCCCACAGTGCCTTTTGGATGCCCAGTCTTGAGTTGTTAAATCTGTTTGAAGTCCATCCCATTTAGTACTGTGATGCCACACACTATGATGCAGGGCATTCTCAATGTGAAGGCAGGGCTTTGTCTCCACTAGGATTGTGTGGTGGTCACTCTCAGCGATCCATCATGGACAGATGGATCTGCAGCCGGTAGTTGGTAAGGATGAGGTCAAGTATATTTTTCCCACTTGTTGGTTCCCTTTCCACCTGCTCCAGTCCAGCAGCAATGTCCTTTAGGACCTGACCAGCTCAATCAGTAGTGCTGCTGCTGACCCACTCTTTGTGGTGGACATTGAAATCTCCCACCTTGCCCATGTTTAACCTCAAGCCATGAGACTTCATGGGATTCCAGAGTCGATGTTGAGGACTCCCAGGACAACTTTGTCCCAAATGGATATCACTGTGCTGCCACCTCTGCTGGTGGGACAGGACATATCCAAGGACGGTGATGATGGCATCTGGGACATAGCCTGTCAGGTATGATTCCATAAGTATGACTGTGTCAGGCTGTTGCTTGGCTAGTCTGTGAGACAGCTCTCCCAATTTTGGCAAAAGCACCCAGATGTTAGAAAGGAGGACTTTGCAGGGTCGACAGGGCTGTTTCTGCCATTGCCTTTTCCAGTCCCTAGGCTGATGCCGGGCGGTCCGTCTGGTTTCATTTCTTTCTTGAGACTATGTAGCAATTGATACAACTTGTTAAGCCATTTCAGACAGTTGAGAGTCAACCACATTGCTGTGGGTCTGGAGTCACACGTAGGCCAGGCCAGGTAAGGATGGCCATATTTCCTTTCCTGATGGATGTTAGTGAGCCTGATGGGTTTTTCTAACAATCAATAATGTTTTCATGGTCTTCAGTAGATTCTTAATTCCAGACATTTATAATTGAATTCAAATCCCATCATCTGATATGGTGGGACTCAAACCCGGGTCCCCAGAACATTAAGTGAGTTTCAGCATTAGTAGTCTAACAATAATACCACTATCCATTGCCTCCCCTGTATCTGTGCAATTTCCCCAGGAAAAATCATGTTTTTTTTAATGTCTACCACTTTAATACTAATAGAGCAGATTGTTCCTTGAAAGCAAAATAGTGTTCAGACTGCATACACACATTTCAAAGTGACCTTCTCTGGGTGAACAGTGTAATGGATAATTAGCCTCATTATTGCCAATCAACACTGCCCTGTCTATCTGTCTATCTTATTATGGTATTGATTGTACTTCCCATGTATTCTGTGAATGAAAGCTGTAATTTCTGTAGCAATATCCATTACCAGACATCTCATATCATTCCGAATGGGTTCAGAAAAGGGGCAGGTAAACAGCTGAAGCATTTACACATCTGGCTCTCACCCAGATTGTTGCTCATCATTCAGATTTACTTACTCGAGAGATGCTGACTACTCTTGTGGGTTTCTTTCTTTTTCTAACTGGTCCAGCTCTTTCTTTTCAAATTGATTTTCAATTGGATAAGCCACAGCCATTCTGTCAGGCCATTGGATGTAATGTGGTGTATTATCTCAGAACAGCATGATGGTACAATAATCAAGGAAATGATAGAACACTCAGAGGTCACTGGCAAATTTCCCTGCCTCACTGGGTGTGCTTTTATGTTCTTCCTTCCACAGAGACAGCTGAATTGCTGTCAAAGTCCTTTTAGGTGGTAATTAAGAGTCAACCACAATGCTGTGTGCCTAGAATATTTTTTATTTATTCATGTGACATGGCCATTGCTGGTTATGTCAACATTTGTACTTAGTCCTTATTGCCTTGGCGAAGGTGGTAGTGATCAGCCGTCTTAAAGCGCAGCAGTCCTTGGAGAGTAGGAATACCCATAGTGCTGTTGGGAAGGGAATTCCAGGATTTTGACCCAGCAACGAGGGTGTAGCTTAGCCATGTCTATTACATGCTGCTTATGCTGTTTGCTTGCAAATGGTCTCATATTGTAGCTTCATCATATTGATACCTCATTCTAAGATATGCCCCCTTCGTTGAACCGGCGTTGATCTCCTGGTTTGATGGCAAAAGGGAAGGATCACAGTCTAAGGATATAAGGTAGACCATTTATGACTGAAATGAGGAGAAACTTTTTCAACCAGAGAATGATGATCCTGGTGGAATTCTCTGCCACAAAGAGCAATTGAGACCAAAACATTGAATATTTTCAAGAAAGAGTTGGATACATCTTTGTGAACTGAAGGAATCAAAGGTTGTGGGATGAAAGCGGAAACATGGTACTGAGTTGAATGATCAATCATGATCATATGGAATGTACAGCAGGCTCAAAGGGCCAAATGGCCTATTTCTGCTCCTATTCCCTATGGCAGACACGATGGTAAATATTGGCTTGACTTGGTAAGAGCAGCATATTTCATTCTGTTAAAGGATATTTGTAAACTCGATTTTTATAATAATCCAGTAGTGTAATGGTCACCATTTCTGATGCCAGCATTTTTTTTTAAAAAATCCATATTTATTTAATTAACTGATTTGACATTCTCCAATTGCCATGATGGGATTTGAATTCATTAGTTCAGGCCTTTAAATTACATATCCAACAAGGCAGTCACAAAGGTACCTTGGTTTGTGCAAATACGCATTCAGTTTCTTGATGAATGGTCTAATATTTTCTGCCCTAAGTGTGCAAGATGGAAAAATGTTGAACTTATATAGCACCTTTCGCAAAATGAGCATATCAGTGATTTTTTTTAAACTGTTGATTTCCAGCAACCAATTTCACACAGCGAGCTCCCTCAAACAGCAAGCTTACCAGTGTTGGTTCAGTGATAACATACTGTCTAGGACAGTTCTTCTTCTTCAAATAATCTCTTGCGATCTTTTATATCCAATGGAGACGTTAATGGTTTATTGTGGTGCTGGAGTATCAATCAAGAACGAATGCCTGGAGTTGGCTTAAATCTTGTTGATTTTTTTTCCACAAGTGAAAAAATTAGACTTAATGTGTTAGGACACCTAAGGAATCCTAAATTCTTCTCCAAAGTGAACTCTGAATTTCATTGAAAATGAAAATTTCTTGAAAATGTCATTATCCACTTATTTTGTTATAAGCAAGGATGTGGGAAAGTTTGTCTGCAACTCTCCCCTTCAGAAGTAGCCCAACATTTCATATTATTGTAGTATAAAGGGATAATGGTAGATATGTATGCAGCAAATATACACCATCAGCAGTGTGAGGTTTTGTGTCATCAGAGCTTCTAGAGACATGATCCTGCATGCAGCCTCTGGCCCATCTATTTTTCTACATTGTTCTACCACGGTTAATGAATATTTAAGTCCTCTTCGGAGTCTCAAAGCAATATCTATTAAATGCAGCGTACGCCCGATGGCAATTTTGTTGCTCTTGTTTTATTCAATGATCTTATGGCTTGATACCTAGAAACAAAATCTTGCAGTGGAACTGTTTAGGAAACAGCCTTACAGTTTGACTCTCCCAGCTGCCCCTACTGTCGTGATTCTGGGAGGGCAAGAGCCAGAGATGATCAAGGCTATTAAATAACATTTGTATGAGCTGCGTTATTCTTACAGAATCAAGATAGAGGCCTGTTCTGATAGAATGGGTATCTGCAATTAATTAGACCTCAAATGCTGCGACAGCCAGAGCTGATAAAGTCTTATTAGCCACAAAAGCGTGCAAGGCACTGCATGAGGAATGGATGGACAGTGCAGAGAAAAATTATGTGATTGTTCTTACGTCCTGACGTGCTCATCTATCCTTGGCTTCTTCTGGGTTGGAGAATGAAAGTATGAATCCACTTTCCTGAAAACAAAATGAAGTGTGCGTGCATATTAAAATGGTTGTCTGGCTCATAAATTTGTAATATTGTTGCACTGATTTTTAATCACTGCAAATGTTCAGGAGAGCAGCTGAATGTTGTACGTGTTGTGGCTGTAAAACGCATCATCTAACATGAAGTAGAAAGGTGCAGCGTTTAAGTTACGGTTGCATAATTCTTCTGTGGTAGCATGATCTCTTCTGGAGCCGGGATACGTTTCTCAGAAGTGGCGACACTTTTGTTGATTACTGCCCTTGATTTATGCCGTTATCATTTTGAAAAATGTGTCGCCCAGCCGCAGGACTCATAGGAGAAAGAAAAATTCAAGCTTTCAGCTATAATTCAACTTTATCAGAATTGCTTTAATAAAGTTCCGAGGACAAATATTTTCTGCAGTGAATGATGGTGTGCCGTCTGCGCACTGGGGTAGAAGTTGACCATTGTTTTGCCCACATTCTGACTGGTAAGTGGGGTAGTTGGGGCAGGTAGGACTTTGTTACAGGGGCAGAATTCCACGTCTGGTCTGGTTGCACCTAAAGTACACCTGGGATTATATTGCCGGAGGCTACTCTCCAGGGGTGACGACCTGAAGT
Source organism: Rhincodon typus (assembly GCF_021869965.1). Lineage (NCBI taxonomy): Eukaryota > Metazoa > Chordata > Chondrichthyes > Orectolobiformes > Rhincodontidae > Rhincodon > Rhincodon typus. The sequence goes on from NC_063333.1 coordinate 127,276,615, forward strand.
AAACACCAGTCTCAAGGGCAACTGGGAATGGGCAATAAATGCTGGCCAGCTAGCGATGCCCACATCCCACTCATGAATACATAAGAGTCCTTGTACTTGCGTGAATGAGGCCGTGTTTCAAGTCCATCTCATGCGGAAATCGTTTTGCAGTCAGCTGTTTTTTCAGCAGCCGGCAATAAAATGTTATGTCAAAAGACGTTACCGTGTGTAGTCAAGAGGAGTCCAATGCAGCCAGTTCTGCTATAACACGATAGTTGCGTTCTATGGCGTTATAGAAAATCGTGCCATAAAAATAGCGGGACCAATGGGAGAAGTGGTGTTAGGGGCAGACCACCAAAAAAAATCACTCAAACACCAAACACAAAGGATAGTACAATTTGAATAAATGTTTAATTCATATCTAATTACGAAATAAAAGTAAATTTAACACTCTAACTTGAAAAAATGTCAAGATGACTTCACGGGGGAGGAAGTTGTACTGTACCTCTCACAGAAAGCACTTCCTGACAAAGCCCGTGAAATGATCACATGACGCCAGCGCACAGACTCTTTCGGCGCTGACATTTTACATACTCATGACAAAGCCCGTGAAACGATCATGTGATGTCGACGTGTACTCCTCCACACACCGATAGAAGCACGTTATAGCCAACACAAGTGCGCGTTTTCGAAATAGCATTCCACTATTCGTCCGTCACATTACAGCCAATTTGTGTTGACGGAACATGCATTATAGTAGAACCAACTGTACAGTGTTGTGGACTGCTTCGGTGTTGCTGTGCGTCTACCTCCAGATCCCTCCATCTCCCCCCACCTCCCCCGCCCCCCCCTCACCTTCTCAGGACTCAATGTTTAGGCCCACGTATTTAGAAGGCCAAATAGTCATTTCTGCAGCATAGATGGGAGTTGTATGTCAGCACTCTGTGGAATCCCCGGTGTAGAAGACTCTGAGGGAGTTGTCCATCGGAAATTGAAGATTCCAATGTATAATTCCACTTTGCCTGGAACTCTCTGAAAGTATCCTTTCATGTCAGACAATTCAAAAGATTCTGCTGCATTAAGTAAATGATTACTTAGGGAACATCAAACTATTAAAAAGCTAACTGCTGGGTAACTGTTAAATTGACTACACAACCTAACACCTCCCCTCACCCCACCCGTAAATTACACCTCCTCAGACCACTTACACCCCTGGGAGACAGACAGACCTGGCATCACCACCCTGCTCCAGAGGACCTGGCACCTCCCCTGCCCAGGTTCCGACCATACTACCCCCTTGCCCTGCTGCAACCAGACACTCCACTTTCCCACAGCTCCCCAAACTCTGGAACCATCACTAGACCCAACAAACCCTGCAGGACCCACCGTCTCTGGGACTCGACTCCCCTGCCCAACAAGACGGGAGCTAATGTCCTGCCCAGGCCCTGCTCCGCCACTACCAGGTATCTCCCACTCACCCCAACCTACCCTAATCACTTTGTGGAGTGGAAACCTTGACTGTCAGGGAGACATGTTCTTAATCAACATAAAATCCATTTGGAGCTTCCATGACTGGCCAAGGGTGATGACTTCACTGACTTTCTCACCTGTGGATGGAACCACTTCCATCCCTTAAAATCCCAACCTGACAGGGCCCAGTTGTGAGAATGCTGCACTGTCAGAGATGCTTTCTTTCGGATGGGACGTGAAACTGATGCCCAGTTTGCACCATGTAAATGATTACACGGGTCTGTGCTCTCATGGTGCCGAGCAGTGGCATTCTCCCTAGACTCCTGACTGACATTCATCCCTCGAGAAACATATCCTTAAAAACAAAGCTGAGTTAGGTGGCCATCCCCTCATTCCTGCTTGTGGGGCCTTGCTGTGCACAAATCCGCCTCCATATTTCTGACATGACGTCAATGGCCAGCCTTCGAAAGTACTTCAAAGGTAAAATGTTTAGAAGACATCCTGAGGCTGTGAAAGATCTTGTATAAATATAAGTCTTTCTGTCCTTGTGGCACTGGGAAATAGTTAATGTCATTTTCTGATACAGTCAGCTGCTCACAGTTATTTTTAATCAAGCTGTTTGGAAATGTTATGACATGTCTCCAGGGTAGGTGGGATTTGAACCTGGACCTCCTGGCCCAGAGACAGGCACATGACCACTGCACCACAAGGGCCCCATCAGTGTTGGACTTAATTGTTTAGGATGATTCTAAACGCTGAATGAAGTAATGACCCTCTGGTAATTATTTGTAATCAGACCTTTTGAGTAGCACATTGATTATTTTTTGCAACTTTTCCAATCTAGAAGCGTGCCGCTTCGGTTAACTGCTGACCTATTAAATAGCTGCAATGAGCCAATGTGTGCCACCTTACAATGTCTCCTCTTGAATGGAACTATTTATAGCATGTAAAGCACCAGTCACAGCTCCCCCAGGTTTTCTGTTGCGTCTTCTTCGCATTCATTTAGCGAGTCCCATGGATGAGTGCATCATCCAACAAAGGATCAGTGTTAATGGAATGTTGACTTTTCTAAATGAATTCTCCTTTTCCGCTGAAAAAACTAATTACCGGGTACTCTCTTAGGAGCGATACTTCTACTCCTGGTTGTTAAGCTTACTTCATAGTGTTTGGAAAATTACGGTGAGGATTTTACGAACCCACCAGAGCTGGGCAGAGATGCGCGCAAGTTGGTGAAATGACAAAGGAGGGTGTCGGGAGGGAATGCAGCATCATGCTGCCATTCGTGGGATTTTTCAAACGGCAGAGATGCAGTGACTCAACTGCCCAGGGGGATGGGTGTGTAATTGGATTGATCCATTTACCTGCCTCTTTAACAGCCATTTCACGCCCTACCAGCATTTTACCATTGTCGGAACAACTCCCTGTCACACCGGGGGACTGCAAGGTACATTGACACAGCTGCACAGTGGTGCCCTAAGATGTGTGGCGCCTCTGTTCCTGGAGACTCCATTTCCCATGGAAGCCCCCTCCAGTAGCAATAGCCACCCCTGCAGCTCCAACGTTGCCGGTGGAGCATCTCACCCCTCTGAGTCTCTCAACTTGACCCAACATGTGAAGCAAATTTCTTCTTGGCCCTTTAACAGCATCTCAGAATTCCCTCCTGTTGCCTGAGCGATAGCCACGTCTACTGGGGCAGCAGTCAAGCTGCTAGTGCTTGGATTTCTTTTCTTTCAAAAATATACTTTCTTCATAAAAATATCTTTATGTATATACATGGTCACTAAAGCAGTTCAGTTATGTATAGTAGCATATAAAGAAACAAACATACAGTGGAGTTTGACTCTATCCAGCAAACGAACCAAAGGCATTTGTTACTTGTACAAGACTATATTTACATACAGTTGAGGCATCAGTAGTGCCTGATAACTGAATGGACCCCCAAAAAAATTCTTAGACAGTAGTCTTTCCCCACTGCACCTTGGCAGCAGCTGCCCCAAGTTTTAGTGTGCCCCTCAACACATAGTCCTGGACCTTGGAATGTGCCAGTCTGCAACACTCAGTCAAGGTCAACTCCTTGCTGTGGAAGAGCAACAAGTTTTGTGCAGACCAAAGAGCATCTTTCACTGAGTTGATAGCCTCCCGGGGAACAGACCATAGAACACAGAGTCCTGCACATGGAGCTGCTTGGGATGAACCATGATAAAAATCTTTACATCTCTCTCCAGACTTCCTTCACAAAGACACATTCCAGCAGGTAATGTGTGACATCTGTACACACACCACCCACCCCCTGCCCCGCAGTTGCTTCGAGGAAAGTGTGTCGTGGTGCAAAGAGTTCGGTTGTACCTGAAGGATCTCACGGGTAATGGTGCTCGTTGAAAAATTGAGGCAGTGGTTCAGAGAGGCCAGCTGTCATTGTTAATGGAACATTGTTCCTGGTAGCAGCCTCTTAATTGGCTGCCACAAGTAAAGTCCTGTGTGCTGCCTTATGTTAGCCTCAACAGTAGTGGCCTGAGCCACTCTGTGTACCTTTCAATAGCCTCTATGTTTATCAGATGGAACATAAAAGGAGCAATAAGTCATTTGGCCCAGTGAACCTGTTGTGCCATTCAATTAGATTATGGCTGATCTGCATATTAACTTGACTTATCTGCCTTCATTTTGTCATCCTTCATACGCATGATGGAAAAAGTGTTCATCAATACCAGCCTGTCCTAGCCTCAACGATTTATTTTGTGAGAGAAACCCAGATTTTCATCATCTTTTTGTTTAAAGAAACTTTTCTGACATAACCTCTGAAAGGCCCAGCTCCTATTTGAAGGTTGTCTAGCTTTGTGCTGGAATGTCCTACCAGAAGAAATAGCTGCTGTCTATTTACTTTGTCAAATAGCCTAATGATCGTAATCAACTCATTTACATCGCCTCTTAATCTTCTAAACTCGAGGGAATCCGAGCCTCGCCTGTACAAGCTGGCCTTATAATTTAACCCTTTTTAGCCCTGTATGATCCTGGTGAACGTGGCAAATTCAGTGTTATCAATGCATTATAAATGGAAGAAAATGTACCAAAGGAAAAGCCTGTTCAACTTAGCAAGAATGTTCATCTGACACATGACCATGGAGTTTCCTCATTAATCTGCAATACAATAATGTCTACACTTCAAAAGAAATTCATTTTGAGACATCCTGGAGACATAACGAGCAGCTAAATATTTTTGATTTCCTTGCTCGGTCACAGATCAGTTGAATTTATCCTATCACTGACTTATCACAATGGCCTGTTCTCATTTGAAAAATAGAATGCAGCCGGCGTCACGATCCATCTAAAAATAGGTCTTAGTGAAGCCTTAACAGCTTCTGATCTCATTTAGTCGCTTGATTGTGCAAATGTGAGTATCGCTATGAAAAAGAAGCTGTTAAGGCTTTTCATGAGGTGGAAGACTGACAACTTTCAGAGGGAGCAACAATTTGTAATGCATGAAGAAAGGGTGCCGATTGGTTGGCAAGCTGACTCACATTGCTCGTGGTTTTGTGATGGCAAATGTGTCAGGGAGCTCTTATCCCCCTGTGCTTCTGCTTAATTCAAAAAAGGGGAAATGCCTGAATGTGTTCCTTTCTACTGCGAACAGGTCTCTGCAAATGAATGTATGTAGCTTCGAGCAAACCCCAGTGAGCCAATTCCCAAACCGACTGATAATCTAATGTTGGTTCTTAGTGTAATACATAGCACGATCAGCAAATGCTGTCCTGTGGGCACAATTACTTCTAATAATCGATATTATGTTCTGAGTTTTGCAGGGACAGACTGTTTGTACCTGGTTAGTATTCTGTCTGTTCTGAACAGCCAATGGGACACGCTGGTTGATACAATCCACCCATAGTGCCTGGCATCACCTTGGCACCAAAATTCATGTATGGTATTAGACCTTTGTCAGCTAATCAGAATGGCTTTATGGCAACATCCTGTTTATGGTAAATACCACTAGTTTGGCCATTGCATACCAGTGGTATAAAGTGACTAGCTTCATCTAATCAAACATTTGAGATACCTTACACTTCCAGGGTAATCCAAAGTAGACTGGGCACATTTCAGGCCCCAAAATAGTGGCTTTAGGTCCCCACAATTTCATCACTTTGATCCCGTTTTCTCTGGACACTGACATTGACTCCACCGTCCAGGTCACCCCTGCACTCTGTGATATCCCGCACGCTGTAATATCCCGCACTCTGTGATATCCCGCACTCTGTGATATCCCACATGCTGTGATATCGCGCACGCTTTAATATCCCGCACGCTGTAATATCACGCACGCTGTAATATCCCGTACGCTGTAATATTCCACATTCTTTGATACACTGCACACTGTAATATCCTGCACTCTGTAATAGCCTTTGGCGATGATCTTTTCATCCTCACTGTCCACGGGTTTAGTGCCGGAAGATTGGAGAGTGGCAAACATCATTCCCTGTTCAAAAAAGGGAATAGGGATAACCCCGAAAATTACAGGCCAGTTAGTCTTACTTCAGTGGTGGGCAAATTATTGGAAAGGGCTCTGAGAGATAGGATTTATGATCACTTGGGTAGGCAGTTTGATTCGTGATAGCATGGATTTGTGAGGGGTACATCATGCCTCACAAACCTTATTGAATTCTTTGAAGAGGTGACCAAACACGTGGTTGAAGGTAGAGCAGTGGATGTGGTATACATGGATTTAAGTAAGGCGTTTGATAAGGTTCCCCATGGTAGGCTCATGCAGAAAGTAAGGAGGCATGGGATAGGGGGAAATGTGGCAGATTGGATTCAAAATTGGCTGAATCTTAGAAGACAAAGGGTGGTAGTGGACGGAAAATATTCAACATGGTGCTCAGTTACAAGTGGTGTACCACAAGGATCTGTTCTGGGTCCTCTTCTATTTGTGATTTTTGTAAATGATTTGGATGAAGGAGTGGAAGCGTGGATTAGTAAGTTCACGGATGATACGAAGGTGGGTCAAGTTGTGGATAGTGTGGAGGGCTGTTCTAGGCTACAAAGGGACATTGATAGGATGCAGAGCTGGGCTGAGAAGTGGCAGATGGAGTTTAACCCTGAAAAGTGTGAGGTGATTCATTTTGAAAGGACAAACCTGAAAGCAGAATACAGGGTTAATGGAAAGATTCTTGGCAGTGTGGAGGAGCGGTAGGATATTGGGGTTCATGTCCACAGTTCCCTAAAAGCTGCCACCCAGGTAGATAGAGTTGTTAAGAAGGCGTATGGTGTGTTAGCTTTCATTAATAGAGGGATTGAGTTCAAGAGCCATGAAGTCATGCTCCAGCTATACAAAACCCTGGTTCGGCCACATCGGAGTTCTGGTCACCTCATTACAGGAAAGATGTGGAAGCGTTGGAAAAGGTGCAGAGGAGAGTTACCAGGATGTTGCCTGCAATGGAGGGAAAGTCTTACGAAGAAAGGTTGAGTGAGCTAGGGCTTTTCTCTTTAGAACAACGGAGGATGAGAGGTGACTTGATAGAGGTGTATAAAATGATCAGAAGTATAGATAGAGTGGACAGCCAGAGACTTTTTCCTAGGGTGGAGGTAGCTATTACAAGGCGGCATAGTTTTAAAATGAGTGGAGGTAGCTATAGGGGAGACGTCAGAGGTAGGTTCTTTACTCAGAGAGTGGTAGGGGCGTGGAATGCATTGCCGGAGAGGGTAGTGGAGTTGGCCTCATTAGGGGCATTTAAGTGGCTATTAGATAGGCATATGGCTGATAGTATAAGGTAGGGGAGGAGGTTAGATAGATGTTAGGTTTAGGGTGAAAGTTTGGCACAACATCATTGGGCGAAGGGCCTGAACTGTGCTGTACTGTTCTATGTTCTGTGTTCTATGTTCTATCCCGCATGCTGTGATAGCCCACACGCTGTAATATCCCACACTCTGTGACATTCCGCACTCTGTGATACACTGCACACTGATATCCCACACACTGTAATATCCCGCACACTGTAATATCCTGCACACTGTGATACACTGCACACTGTGATATCCCACACGCTGTAATGTCCCACACGCTGTAATGTCCCGTACGCTGTAATGTCCTGCATGCTGTAATATCCTGCACTCTGTGATATCCCACATGCTGTAATATCCTGCACTCTGTGATATCTCACACGCTGTGATATCGTCCATGCTGTGATATCCCACACTCTGTGATAGCCCGTATGCTGTAATATCCTCCATGCTGTAATATTCCGCATTCTTTGATACACTGCACTGTGATATCCCACACTCTGTGATATCCCACATGCTGTGATATCCCGCATGCTGTGATATCCCACACTCTGTAATATCCTGCACGCTGTGATATCCCGCACGCTGTGATATCCCACACACTGTGATATCCAGCACTCTGTGATATCCCGCACGCTGTGATATCCCACACGCTGAAATTTAAGTTTTCTATTCTGCAATGCTCTCCCTTTTACTGCTCTGACTGAGTAAAAGAAAAACAAATTTTTATCTGGCAGTTTAGAGGACTTGCTGCCTTAGAGAACTTACAAGAGGGATGTAGGCATGGATCAAAGTACAAAATCCTGTCCCATGATCAGTATGACATCCCCCCAGACAGATTGACTATCCTCACCCAGATTGGCAGTTTCACAGAGTCTGGGCTCAGCTGGCACACGAATAGGGAAGCGGCGATGAATAAAGCTGATCATGGAGATCAGATGCAGTTGAGCAGTTGGCTGGCACAGCGGATGATGTGAATAGAGTATCTTAATAATTGTTTACAAATTTCACTTAGGCACATTGTCACAAAATCATATTCATGTCATGAATAGCTTTCCACTGAGAAAGCACTGTCATGGTGCTCAGGCATTTGTAAGAAGGAGCTTGGTAGAACGTACCATCTGTTTGAACAGACAGCCATTAACGCTTGTTGAAGAATTAATTGGTTTGCTCACTGAATCTGGGGAATGTCACTTCAGTGAGTTTTCACATTAGGTAGGCACCTCATTGCAGAACTGCTGGTTACTGTGTTGTTTACAGGCCTGCAAATTTCACTTTATCAAGCTACATCTTTTAACAATGACATTTTCCACTTGGTATTCCCAGTTTTCTGTGTGATGGGAAGATTGAGGACATCATTTTGTCTATTTTTATTCATTCATGGCATATAAGCATCGCTGGCAAGAGCGGAGTTTATTAATCGTACCTAGTTTTCTTTGGGAAGATAATGGTGAAGCACATTTTAAACCATTGCAATTCGTGCAGTGTTGGTACACCTACAGATGATATCAGGAATGGGGTTCCATGATTTTGAACCAGCTACAGTGAAGGATTGATGACATGGTTCCATTGGCCGTGTGAGTTGGACAGAGTTTACAGACATTGATGCTCCCGTGCATCTGTTGCCCTGGTCCTTCTCGATGGTAGTGATTACAGGTTTAGAAGGTACTCTCAGATGAGACTTGGCAAGATGCTGTGTGCAGTACACATTGCTGCCTCTGTGGATCAGTGATGAAGAGAGTGAATGAAGGATGGGTATCAGTCAAGCAGGCTTTTTATTTCTGGAGATGGTAAGAACTGCCAAGGGTCCTGACCCGAAACCTCAACTTTTCTGTTCCTCTGATGCTGCCTGGCCTGCTGTGTTTCTCCAGCTCCACACTGTGTTATCTCTTTTTATTTCTAGATGCTGTCAAGCTTCTTGAGTCTTGAGTGAGCTGTAATGATCAGGAAGTATTCCATCATTTTCCTGACTTGTGCCTTATAGATGGTGGCAAAATTTTGGGAAGCCAGGAGAAGATACAGAGTTTATAGGCCCAGAGCTGCCTTTAGAGCCACAATAGTGCGGGTGCAGTAGCTTTTCTTTTCAGTGGAAACGTCATGGTATTGATTAATCAAAGGTAATGCCATTGAATGTCATGGGGAAATCAGATACTCTCGTTGGAGGTGGTCATTGCCTGTCACTTGTGCAACATAAATGTGACTTGTCACTTATCAGTCCAGGCTTGAATTTGTCCATGTCTTGCTGCATATGGACATTGACTGCTGAGGAGTTGCAGATGGACACACTATGCAATTATCAATTACCTTATGATGAAGAAAGGTTATTGGTTAAGCAGCTGAGGATGGTTGGGCCTGGGGCACTACCCTGAGAAACTCTTGCACTGTTGATCAGGGGCTGATGTAATTAATGTCCACCAGGCATAGCCATCGTCTTTTTGCTCGGTAGGACTACAACCAGTGTAGCAATTTTTCACTGATTTCTGTTGACTTCAGATTCGCTAGGGCTCCTTATCACGCTTGGTAAAATTCTGCCACAATGTCAAAGGCAATAACTCTCTCCTCACTCTTGGAATTCAGCTATTTTGACTATGAATCGATCAAAACAGTAACAATGTCTGACGCATGCTGTCCCTGGTGGAATTTAAATTGAGCATCTGCAAGCAGATTATTGTTGTGTTAAGTGCCAGTTGACAGCACTGTCAATGACATCTATCACTTTGCTGATGATTGAGAGCCGACCGATTGAATGGTAGTTGACTGGATTTGATTTATCATGATTTTTGGGCAGTATCAGCTAGGTGCCACCGTTGTGGTCACACTGGAAGAATGTGGCTAGCGCCACAGCTAATTTTAGTGCACAGATATAGTACTAGTGACAGAACGTTGTCAGGGCTTGCAGCCTTTGCCATCAACACTTGTTGTTATCATGCAGAGTGAAGTGAATTGTGGAGAGTGTACGACAGCTCCCACTACCTTATAAATGAATGGACCCCAACTATTTAAAAGCAGGCACAAACAAATGATGATCCTGCACAAAATACACTCTCTGATCCACACGGCTTGCTCCACACAACTCTAATGTCTTGTGCATTGCAATGTACATACCCCATGCCACTTGAAAGCTATGTGATCTTCTGGAGAGGAAAGAAAGGAGACAAAAACCCAGGCTATTGGGGGAAAGAGATCAGGAAACTTTCTGTCTGGTCAGAACTATCCAGTAGATCATCCAGTTCCTGATTAATGTTGCATGCGACTTGTTGCTGTTTTACCTCAGCAATTCTTGTTGTAAATTTTGAATTATTCCAGTGCAAAAGTGAAAGATTGAATTTTGGGTTCAGAGTTTATATTATTTTGGGAGGCAAATTGACTTTTTCTTTAACAAGATTTTACTGGGAGAGAACTGCTCTTACATCAACCAATGCAGAGCCAAGATGAGAATGACAAAGGAATAATCTCCGCAAAAGTTTTTTCTGTAAACTATTGAGATTTCTTTGAAAGCCCAGCAGAATGTTTAAGCTGCAATTGTTTACACTTTTAATAGCTTCCTGGGGATTTAAAGCTGAATCATTTCTAAATCAGTTCATGGAGCAGCAAGAACAAGCAACGCAACTATGTGAAGAGTCATCATGGCATAAAACTCCTAGCCAACAGATGGTTTTGAATATTTTAATAACCTCAATGTTGCAAATCTTTATACTTTATTTACAGCAAGGACAGTTGACACTTCTTTCAACAACGTAGACATCAGTTCCAGTGGCAGCTATTCAATAATACATGAAACTAACTCTGTCAACAATGAGGAGACTATCATGTATAATGTAGCAGCGCGATATCCCTACTCCACAGCGATGTTCCTTTTACATACTAGTATATTTAAGCAGTGAATGGATATCCAAATTGCTCATTTTTAACCTTGAGATTCCAACTGTATTGATTTTCCCGTACTCCAAAGCAATCTTTTGGGAATCCATAAAAAAATGAGGAAGTGACTTAGATGAAATCCTATTTCCTGTCTACATTAGCGACCTGCCAGTATTGACCCAGATCTCCAGGAACTCTAGATTAACTGCCATGACAACTACTACAGTCAAACCCTAGAAGAAAGTCGTTGCTTGCACACAAATGTAGAGCTGCCACTGATCCGTTCTGTGTCATCTTTATATTATTGTACTGGTTTCGAGGCATTTCCACAACTCTCGAAGAATGCTAGTTGTCGAACACTCTAACCTTATGACAACGTAGCTCTAATTTTGAGAACACTCCCTTAAGTTAGATTCTGTTTGTGCTACTTTCTCAAATTCTCGGATCACATGAGTGTGTGTCACTTCCCTCTGTGACTTGTACAGTTAACCCTTTAATCGGGATTTAGCCTAACATTCTCAACTGTACTGCACCCTTTGCAGGAATGTGAGCTCAGCTGGTGAAGAGGCACGGAGAAGGATGAGGGAATGCGACGGCCTTACTGATGCTTTGCTGTACGTGATTCAATCCGCTCTGGGAAGCAGTGAGATTGACAGCAAGGTATGACAATTGTCAGATTTTATTATGTCTTATTCAGTGTCACTGGGATAAAGGGGACTGAGATTTTTGGATTGCAGCAGCACTAAACTCTTTGACTTTACAGAAACATTATTTCACTTCCAAAAACTTTATTTCCTACCAAAATTTATATTGATCAATGCAGGTTATCTTCAGGAGAAAATGTCTGTGAAAATTTACTTGCTAATAACAGGATATAAAGTCCAGTTCTGCGGAAGGGTCACCCGACCTGAAACATTAACTCTGATTTCTCTCCACAGATGCTACCAGACCTGCTGAGCTTTTCCAGCAATTTACGTTTTTGTTTCTCAGTTACAGCATCTGGAGTTCTTTTGATTTTTATTTAGGATATAAGTCATGTTTAAAATACCTAGCGGTATATCGTCAAGAGTTGCGTACAGTATCAACACACAAAGATATCACTTGACTTTCTCAAGAAAACTTTAACTTGCCTTTCAAGAATATAAGCAGTTTTCATTGCAGACACAGTACCTTATGAACTGAAATTTTGCCTTTTATAAGTTTTGTGAATTATCATACAGCAGATTCTATCCACTGCAAGAGGGAATATTTGACATGTAGTCAGATGGTTGCACTAATAGGTTATAACTAATTGTTGGAATATGTTTACCAGATAATTACAGAGATGCAGTAAAGCATAGCACCACATTACAGTAAATGCCAAATTTGAATAGCTCTAATGAACTTCAAATATTAGAACCATATCTTTAGAAAGTAGTGGATCTAAATTCAAGCAACCTCAAATTTAAGGATAAGTTTGTACAAATACTTCACGTTGATAGAGGGACAGATAAATATTAACATTGCTTGACTCCCTGGAACATTGACCCACAAAGGGAGCACGAAATGGCCAGGTGAATAGGTGCCAATTCAAATGGTCTGATATGTCACGACTTTCAGAGCAAGGTTAATATTTTTACTGACTTGTTTAGACTCTGATGAACCAGCAAGCTGAGGAGATTGCTGACTGACATCAAAATATGGAACATGAAAAGTCATTCCCTGTTATACAGTCAACCCACCCGTTCATTTTCATGGACCTCAAGTGTAGTCTTTCCTTTGTATTCACTATTCCCACAGTCACCCCAGGAATGCAAAGTTCTGCACAGAGTGTGCAAACTCAGTAAATCACCCCTTTTATTTTCCTGGTGACTTTGTGTTTGGATCTGAAATAAAAGCGATATTACTGGAAACAAGCAGAAAGCTCACATGATGGTCCAAAATGTAATGTTTCACTTGCGTTTCATTAGGTTTCATCCCCAGTCTATGCTGAATGAGTTGATCTTAATTTGTCCCACTAGTACAACTGGCCACAACAACGTAGAGCCTGGCATTGAGACAAGACCATATCTTATTCTGTTGTGCTTCCTTCCACAGTTAAATATTCCACTGACTCTCACTATTAAGGTTATGGGATAAATGATGCAAGTACAATCCCAACAACTTACACTGTCTGCCTTAATCACAGGAAGACTCCCTGAGACGGAGGAATAGTGCTTGGTATTGCTCTAGTGTCAATTCACTCATGACATAGTAGGCAAACTATTTTGGTCAATTTACTTTCCTGCACTTAGTAATAAAATGACAAACTCTACATCATAACAGAGAAGCTCTTTCATAAATTGAGAAAACAACATTGAGGTAGGGATGCCATTCGTTTAGAAACTCTCATTCAATATTGGGATGTTATTGATCCATGGCCCAAAGCATGAGCTCTGGTTTTGTTTAATAGCATGCAATATAGTTAATAGCTACACATTGAGTTCATGCCACAGATATAAACCGCATCCAGACTTTACAATGCCACATGGATGGCATAGTGGCTCAGTGGTTAGCACTACTGCCTCACAGCACCAGGGACCCAGGTTTGATTCAAACCCTGGATGACTGCCTGTGTGGAGTTTGCTCATTCTCTGGAACAGTTTCTTCTGAGTGCTCCGGTTTCCTCCCACTGTCCAAAGATATGCAGAATAGGCGGATTAACCATGCTAAATTGTCCAGGGATGTACAGGTTAGGTGGATTAGCCACGGGAAATGTAAGGTTTCAGAGTAGGGTGATAGGTCTGGGTGGGATGCTCTTTAGAGGGATGGAATGGACCAGATGGGCTGAATGGCCTACTTCCACACTTCAGGGATTCTATGATTCCTTGATCTGACAGGTGAATTTTTTTGTATTACTTTTGTAGCATGCTCATTTAAGCGTTCACCAACCCTGGCATACAAACCCCTTCCAGCAAGTTACAACACAAGTCTTCTGGAGAGCATCTCAAGTTAATAATTCATTTCCACAACTCCTGATAATTTTGCCACCTGTCATAATAAACAGTGGAGACTAAGCCAGAGACTTGTACCACAGCATCAACCAGGAGAGATGATGGTCACTTGGCAACTGAAGGCAACAAAGGAAGATAATTAGGACATGCTGCCTTTGTTGGCCGAGAATTAGCATACTGAATTTCAATGTTTGGTGGTGGTTTGGAACATATTTAATTGGAACTTGCATCAAAGCATCAACGAGCCTACGATACTTGCCTTTAGTTATTGGTAAACAATACTACGAGAAACAGATATGTGGTTAGATGCGAAGATTGAGACATTGTTATCCCAGTTCTGAGGAAGGGTCACCAGACCCAAAATGTTAAATCTGATTTTCTCTTCACAGATGCTGCCAGACCTGCTGGGCTTTTCCAGCAACTTCTGGTTTTGTTTCTGATTTACAGCATCTGCAGTCCTTTCTGTTTTTAAATTGTTGTCCTAGTTGCTGATAGCCTTGTGAAAACAAATCCCATCTTGAGCCTCCCTTACTTTTATCAGCAGAGCTTTGGGAATAGAACAAAGTGAGCAGGGCTAATTGACGAATTGTACAACGCTTTCATAGAGTTGGAATGTCATGATGGATCAAAAGGCCTCTTGTGTTTTTTCATTCTATAATGCAATGTCATTTATTTTGGCCTGTCTTTCCTCCTCCTAGACAATTGAGAATTGCGTCTGCATCTTGAGGAACCTTTCTTATCGGCTGGCAGCGGAAACAGCCCAAGGACAGCAGATGGGCACAGATGAATTTGATGGGTTACTGTGCAGCGACAGCAATGGGAAGGACAGCGAGAGTTCAGGTTGCTGGGGCAAGAAGAAGAAGAAAAAGAAGGGTCAAAATCAGGTGATAATCCATCTCAACTGAGGATTGGGTCAACTTATCCATGGGTTAGGGATGACTGAACTTGTGTGTTTGTGCCGTTAAGTAGTCCAATAACTGGGCTCCATCCTTTTTGTTATATCAAGTGACTATGTGACATTTCAAGATGGATTGGTGTTGGTGGTTTTATGGAAGTATGTTCTGAATCATTTTTTTCTTGTGAGTACAACATGCAACAATGAAGTAATGACAGACTGTGGACTTCCATGCATTTCCTCAACAATGACATGGTGTCAAAACTGTGCAAACTTTCTACTGTTCTGAGATAGTTCCGAAGTATATTTTTCACCCATCCAATAGGAGAATTCTTCAGTGAGCCAGTTTTTTTAATAAGTGAAGCAATTATTGTAGCAGAAAACAACTTTGTGTCCCCTCCCACTAGTATCAATTAAGTGGTTCGTGTTACCTGAAAACTACTCTGCCAAGGTTATTATCATCATAGAGTGTAGCAGGAGTTGAGTGATCCTCTGCGTCTTCTCCCATCACATCAGGCATTTATAAACCTTGGGGAGCAAGAATCTACTTGAAAAAATATGGCAGGAATGTAAAGAACAAACTGTAAAAAATGACTGAAGACCTGTTTGAAGTTATTTTTTAGTGAGTTTAGCAAGTATGTGACTCTAGGAGAAAGACTGTAGGAAAAAACATAACACCTAAATGTGTCTGGGGTTGTTTGTGTAGAGTGAATGCTGTGTTAATCTTCCTCAAAATCCAGTTGGCATTGGCCATCATCTGGGGTCAGTGTAGTGTTCACGGACCTAATGGAAATTAACTGACCTTTATATTCCCTCCGCTGCAAGTTGTAGGGTCCACTGCATCTCAGCTTCCTAGCTCCCTCAAGATGAGAAAGTTCAACAATAGTCCTCCAGAAAGGAGAGAGTTGTGGCTGAAATTGACATAGGTGTTCACAGCTCCAACAAGTGATTTTCAAATAAAAAATATGCCTTAATATAACAGATTTAATTTTGAGATAAGCCTTCTGGATCCAGTATGACATCGATGCAGTCTTCTATGGTTGGTGCACCATTTTAAGAAGTTAAATGTTGCTTAAAAGGAACATAAAGTTGAAGCTTTTTATGTTGCATTCATCAGGACTCAAATGTAAGAAAACCAATTTTAGGAGGGAATTGCAATTTATGCAACACAAGAATAAGATACTCATTATTTGTGTATGTTTACACAAGAGATGCAGCAGAAACTGTTAAATATTAACTGTCAATCTTAGTTCACTCATTAAATTCAAAACAGACAAGTTGATTCTGCTTGGTTACATGTTGCCCATGGAGATACAGCAGGGGTGGGCTGTCTCCAATAACCTTTCCTCTTTATTGTGGAAACATATTCATTTTGCCTACAAGAACAGGACCCTGCTTCTAGCACATGCAAATGAATCAGACTGTGGGCCTGATCGCTAATCTTAAATTGGTTTCCATGTAATTCTCAGTTCAATCATGATTATTTAGTCCATTTAAACGTTGCTTGTTGCAGAATCGCATCTACTGTTGGACATTACGTTCTGAGTTTTGCAAGCACAGGCTGGTCGTCATGATAGCACTGAGGATATGTTGTTTCATATGGCCCTCAACTGTTGGGACATTCAGCCTACATGCTTGTTATCAAGCAGTCTTTCTAACCCATGTACCATATTAGTCATTGTTGTGGTGAGCAATGACTTGACGGTAACCTTCTGTTAATGAAAATTATCCCTCATGTGCAATGTAGCAGTGTGAAATGGCTAACTTCATCTCTGATAATTTGAGATGCCTTACCATCCCAGGGTATTGTCGGGTAGACCGGGCACTGGTCAGAACCAAAGGCAGCACCCCATAAATCCATTCATGTGTATTCAGCAAGTGATCATTTCATCAAGGCAACTATTAGATTAGTAAAGTCAACGTTGTCCCAGAAGACCATAGGGCTGCTAAATCATTATAGAGAGATGTTTGGTGGTGAGCTTAACCTGAGGATCACCGCACCTCAGGCAAGTGGTGAGATTGAGAAGATGGGACCTTCATGGTAACCTCACTCGTGCAGGAATTGAACTCACGCATCGCAAACCAGCATTCAGCCAATTGAGCTGTTATGTTAATCAGAGTCAATGTGCGTGGTTTGAATAAAATCAGTTTACTAAAATTACAAATTCCTTTTGGAACCCCATGCGACCTGTAGTCCAACAAATCAGCACCCTGTTATGCTGTATAAATTATGTTTCTTTTCTAAAGTTTGTTTTCTTACATTTGAGTCCTAATGAGTGCAAGATGAAAAGTTTAAATTTGACATCTCCTTTTGGCAATGTTTAAGCTCTGTACTACCAAGCAATTGTTTCAAGAAGTGGAATGGAGAGTTTCCATTAATGTTCCATTGCTCACAATCTCAGGATTTTGAAATGGCCAATAAGGTGGTTTTAAAGTGTAAGCACAATTGTAAAGTGGTATATCAGGCAGATAATTTGCACAGTTTAAGGCACCATAAACAGTAATGTTTAATTAGGATGGATACTGACTCAACATTGGAGAAAATACCCCTGCCATTCAATAAAATGCTCAGGGGATATTTTACATCCACCTGAAAGAGCAAATCAGCCCTGGGTTTCACGTCTCGTTGACAATGCAGCACTTTATACATCAGCTGTAGCTCCGTGGGTCATACCTCTGCCTGAACTGTAAGATTGTAGGCTAAAAACATAAGAATGTTCAGCCCCTTAAAGCCACTTTTCAGTTCAGTTGGCTGATCTCAACTTCACTTTCCTGCTCACATCCCACACCCCTGAGTTCCTGGGAGAACTAAATTCTGTCTATTTCAGCCTTAAAGATACACAGTGATCCATCATCCAGATCCCTCTGGGATAGAAAAGATCAGTGATTCACAGCCCACTGAGTGAAGACATTTATCCGTGTTTCAAATGATCAAACCCTTATGGTAAAACAGTGTTCCACATATTCTGGATTCTCTATGCGGTTGAGTTCCTGTATCCACTCTCACAATCTTGGGTGTTTGAATAATACCACATCTCATTCTTATAAACTCCAGACAATACAGGCCCATTCAAACACTCATTAGCTTCTCACCCCAGTTCCGATTCAGGGTTTGACCATATCAAAACTGACACTGCACTACAAATCTGAGGGAGCACTGCAGTGTCATATGTGTCACTTTTACACACGGGACATTATATCAATGATAAAAGACTCCAGAGCATTAAGAACTTGGGGGTATTATTTCTGGTGCGCTGGCCAGTATTCATCCCTCAGTCGAGATGACAAAAACAGGCTATCTCATTGTTATTGTGTTGCTGTTTATGGGAGCTTTCTGTGCACAGTTGGCCATCCTGAGTCCGCCCTTATGACTACATTTCAAAAGCGCTTCATTGGCTGTAAAGCATTTTGAAATGTTCTGTGAACATGAAAGGTACAACGTAAATGCAAATCTTTCTTCCTAACAGTGCAGCGCTCTCTCAATGCTATACTGGGACAGGGATGTACTTATCTGTCTGGAGTGGGAATTGAATCAATAAACTCCTGACCCAAAGATGAGTGTGCTATCACATGAGCTCCAGCCAATAGCTTATAACGGTAGGCCGATTATTTTAGCTGGTCCCACTTGCTCCGCTGTTTTCCTGTGCAGCCTTAGAAGATCCTATGAGATAAATGTCACCCTATTTTATGCTGTTACTGTGCTAAAATTTATTCAAGTCTCCCCTTGAGCTTTGATCTTCCTACCACCTTCTCCTGCCCTTTGTGCTAGTTGACAGCAAAATGACATTTTAAAAGAAGCTTTCTGCAACTATAATATTTTTAGAATCTGTTGTAATGACGAACTATGTGCGTGGAGATGTTCTGAATCTATCTGGAGATGTTTGGCACGAGGATTGCTGAAGTAGTCTAACACTATAAGACGTAGTCGCTCCCTGTTTGAAATTATAGTCTGATTGAGATCAGAAGCAACCCCCGTGCTGGATGAACCTCTCCAATTCTTCGCAAAACTGCTAGCTCCAGCACTGTACGTTAATGCAATGTTGGTGCCATTGGTCAGGATTTTAGCCCAGTCACTAATGTGCAAAAAGTTGGGGAACATTTATTCCTGCAATGTCTGTCCCAAGGGATAAAATGCTTTTAAATTTTGCCACTCAGCAACTCAAGTAATACAGGCCGGGTATGGCCGGGTTGTGCCGTCCCATGTTAGTTATCTGTTTCAACCCAAACCTGGACTATAACCTGGTGTCGTGTGATTTCTGACCTTGTCCACTCCAGTCCAAATCGGCACTCCACATCATGGTTATTTTTACAAGGCTTTACAAGTATTTTTGTTTTACTGCTTGTAATTTCATGAAAAGTCATTATGGCATATGTCACACCATGGAACAATCCCCTGCGATTCTCTGTCAAGAGTCATTTGTAAATAATAGCCACAGCAGAGGGTAGGCTGGTGGAGGGGGGCAAGATATTGGAAAGTGACTAGCTTCTGTCCAATTAAACCCAAGCTACAGGTATTTTGAAGAGGAAGCTAATTCTCTCAGAAGAGGAGGACAAGGAACAAAAAGAGCAAATGTAGAATAAAATGGTGCCAATGGGCAAGCTTGCTCTTGAACTTGTCTCAGCCTTGTGAAAGTCATTCCAACTGATGTACGGACAAAATTTGAGAAATTTAAAGTGAAATGTTAACTGGATCATTTCCTAGTTTCGAATAAAGAGAGAGAGAGAGAGAGAGTGGGGGGCTCTGCAGCTGCTTATTGTAAATCCCAAAGGACTAAATCTTGATGTTAGAGTTTAACCTTTTGTGATCTTTATAAATGTCTTGGATGAGGAAGTGGAAGAGTGGGTAGTAAGTTTGCCGATGACACAAAGGTTGGTGGAGTTGTGGAGAGCTGTTGTAGGTTGCAACGGGACATTGATAGGATGCAGAGCTGCATTATCTATTATCTGCATAAATAACCTTCCAAATTATTCATACTGCCATTGTAATGTCTTGCATAGATGGCAAAGTTCTGCTTGATCTAGTTGCTCAATTCTTGATTTTTAAAGTATGCTTCCTAGATTTCAGGTCTATCACAATAGCAATTGTTGTATATGGGTTTGAAGTGGCAGATGGAATTCAAACCTGGAAAAGTGTGAAGTGATTCATGTTGGAAGGTTGAATTTGAATGCAGATTACAGGGTTAATGGCAGGATTCTTGGCAGTGTGGAGGAACCATAGAACCCCTACAGTGTGGGAACAGGCCCTTTGGCCCAACAAGTCCACACCAACCCACAGAGCATCCCACCCAGACCCATTCACCTACAACCCACACATCCCTGAACACTATGGGCAATTTAGCATAGCCAATCCACCTACCTTGCACATCTTTGGACTGTGGGAAGAAACCAGAGCACCTGGAGGAAACCCTCGCAGACCCAGGGAGAATGTGCAAACTCTGCACCGGCAGTCATCCAAGGGTGGAATCGAACCCAGGTCCCTGGTGCTGTGAGGCAACAGTGCTAACCACTGAGCCACCGTGCCGCCCCTATGGCAGAGCAGAGGGATCTAGGGGTCTACGTCCATAGATCCCTCAAAGTTGCTACCCAAGTTGATAGGGTTGTAAAGAAGGTGTATGGTGCGTTGGCTTTCATTGGCAGGGGAATTGAGTTTAAGAGCCGCGAGGTTATGCTGCAACTCTATAAAACCCTGGTTAGACCACACTTGGAATATTGTGTTCAGTTCTGGTTGACTCATTGTAGGAAGGATTTGGAAGCTTTAGAGAGGGTGCAGAGGAGATTTACCAGGATGCTGCCTGAATTGAAGGGCAGGTCTTACGAGGAAAGGTTGAGGGAGCGAAGAAGGATGAGAGGTGACTTGATAGAGGTGTACAAGATGATGAGAGGCATAGATAGAGTGGATAGTCAGAGACTTTTTGCCAGGGCGGAAATGACTATTACGAGAGGGCATAATTTTAAGGTGATTGGAGGAAGGTATAGGGGAGATGTCAGAGGTAGGTTCTTTACACAGAGAGTGGTGGGTGTGTGGAATGCGCTGCCGGCGGTGGTAGTGGAGTCAGATACATTAGGGACATTCAAGCGACTCTTGGATAGGCACATGGATGATAGTATAATGTAGGGTATGCAGGGTAGTTTGATCTTAAAGTAGGATAATAGGTCGGCACAACATTGTGGGCTGAAGGGCCTGTACTGTGCTATACCGTTCTATGTTCTATGTTCTATTAGCAAAAATAACATCTCCATAGCAACTGAGAAAGAGTGTGCAACTGTCTGAAAGTGTTACAACATAGCAAAGGGAAGATGATGCCTGTCCTCATTTAAGCAAATGAGTTTGAAGTTTTCTTACAAAGCCTTTCTTTGTAGGTGCAATATAAAAATAGTTTCTAGAAGAAGTATTTGCTGATGGAACTTTTTCTTACAAGTTTGCCTACCAGTGCAGGTGTGCAGAAATTGTCAACTGGATGGCTCAGCTCTGACTGATATTTGTTTTAAATTGAACTGAGAAGGTTGCTTACGGTTGCATAAGATTAAAACAACAAGCCCATTGACCTGTCCTTACATCATGTTTCTCAGAAACCTGCAAAGATGAGATTTACAGGATGTGCAGAAAGAGCCATGGAATGGTGCTAGTGAGAGAGACCTTTCAAAGAGGTTACAAAAGCACAGAGAGCCAGCATTGGTGCTGCATGATTCAGTGGTCTGATCAAAAATCAAGTTGGTGGGTTCCATACCTGATAAGTTTTAGAAGTTATTTAAATTGGATTCATACAAAGCAGTCAGCTTAAGTTCTTGTTTTGAATTGTTGGAAATGTGCTCTTATGAGAATGTGACATGGTTGTAATTGCCCACATGGTAGAACAATCCACAATAAACTCTCTTTGAAGGGCTACTGGTAAATCATGGCTCGGGGAGGCAGAAGGGATCAGAGGGTGACTGACAACCACACAACCAGAAATCCAGCCACAGGAAGTTTGGCATACAAAAGGCCATCTAATTGACTCTGGAACTTGTTAATATTATCTGCATAAATAACCATCCAAATTATTCATACTCCAATTGTAATGTCTTGCATTAATGACAAAGTTCTGCTTGATTTAGTTACTGAATTCTTGATTTTTAATGTATGCCTCCTAGATTTCAGCCTATCGCAGTAGCAGTTGTTGTATATGGGTCTGAAAGGGTCAATACTGAGGAGTACAGCAATTATGTCATATGGGGAAAACAGATCTTGAAAGAGTGAGGCCTAACATCTGGTCCACCTCAAAGTCTCTATACCAATGGCTAGCATATCTAGCTATGTAACCTGAAACATTCAAGATGCTGTGAACATGCAATAAAATGTAACTTTTAATCTGCAAGGGACTCTTGTTGGTAGACCAGGAAGTGGTTTTCCTCTATCACACCGGACCAAGGAGGCCCTGTAGCTTCCTACACTTAAAAAGAATGATCATAATCAACAGCTCATAGAGTGTTGTGAGCTGGCATGTCCTTACAACAGTAATCAATGCACCAGGATTAGTTTGTAATCTTGTAAACCTAGAATAAATAATTTCCAAGTCACCTCCTTTCCAAAGAGTCAACTTCCCTGGTTTTGTCTATATCCAAGACATGAAACTTGAGCAAGCTTCAAAATGCTAGCTGATGTTTTTGCTTCATAAGCATAGTTAACAACATGTCAACTTTTAAAACTGCAAATGTTCATAATTGTGTCGCAAATTTCACAAACTCAAGACATGTCAAAGTCTTTCAAAGCCATTGAAGTGTAGTAGCTGTTGTCATGTGCCCAATAAGTACCCAGAAACGGTAACAACCAAATAGTTTTGTGAATGTTGTTTGAGGGATAATTTAGAATCTTCGGTATCGAAGGCGGCCTCATATCCATTGTGCGTATGCTGGGTCGTCTATGTAGCAATTAAGTACAAATCACATCGCCCTGCGCTATTCCATGGATCTGTATATTCTTGTGCTTCAGTATATCTGCTGTCTCTCCTCTGCTGTGCCTGTAATAATGGTCCACATAAAGACATTCTGATATTCTTACTTGTTACCCTCTTACGGACTGTCTTCCATTATGACACCTCCTCACTGAGTAGGCAAACAGAAGAAATGGCCTGTAGTGCCCCTGTAGGGATGTGTAGGGTAGGTGGGTTGGCCAGGGTAAATGCAGAGTTATGGGTATAGGGTGGGGGTTTGGGTCTGGGTGGGTTGCTGTTCAGAGGGTCAGTGCAGACTCAATGGGCCAAATAGCCTCTTTCGACACTGTAGGAATTCTATGATTCTAGTATCATTGTTAGAAATTTTTCAATTTTAAAAACTTTCATTAAATCTCACATTTTTCTTCTCTGCTTCTTTCATCTTAGTCTTTCTTCATTGCTGTTATTTCCCATCCCTGACACCAGCCTGGTGAAACTGCATTGTTCATTTTCTGGAACTTGAATTTCCTTTCCAAAACTGCACACAATACTCAACACCATCAGCTAAATAAACATCACTTTGAACAGACATCAACTGATTTACTCTTGTGCTCTCTACCTGACTAAAATTCCTTAACTGGCATTGTCTGTTCTTTAAAGTGAGACGAGGAGATGGACAAATTGAAACGAAAAGCACAAAATGTATAAATTTATCGACTAGTCTTTCACATATCTCTCAACTGACTTCAAAAGAAACCCTGAGGTAAATTCTCTTTCAAAGCAAATTCCCAAGGTTAAGAAAAGAAATTGAGTCACCACAGAAAATGTTTAAGAAACCAGTTGCGATTGTAATGCACCTTATGCAACCTCATGACATCCCAAAGCCCTGAGGAAGCACGACATTGTTGAAAGTGAAGTGGTTTAGCTGAGCAATGCCCCTGAAACCCAATCTGCTCAATCAGATGGATAGAAAATGTCCTTTAGCACGATCTTGAAGAGCAGGGACATTCTCCCTTGTACTTCGGTGAAAATGTAACACTCAACCAACATCAATGAAATAGGTAATCTGGTAAATCAGCTCTTGGCCCCTTACAGGAGCTTGCTGTCTTCAGTGCAGCTGCTACATTTTCTATATTACAATTCATGGCTCTTCTGCCTGAAGGGCCATGTACACATGGAAACATCACCAACACAAACTGTTGAAAGTGAACACCAAGTTATATACCATCTTGTGTTGGAAATATGTCACCATTCCTTCACCACTGTGTCAAAATCCAGAGCCTACCTCCTAACAGCACTGTGGCAGTGCCTGCACCACATGATGGAATGGTTTCAATTGATTGCTCACCATCATCGTTTCAAGAGTAATTGGTATGGACACTAAATGTTGGCATTGCCAGCAATGCCCACATCCCATGAGTAAATTAAACAAACAGGTAACCACACTTCGGAAGTACTTAACATATTTTGTGCGCTTTCTGCCATGTTGTGGTTTTGAAAAGTTTAAAAAACAAGTACTTCTCAGGTTATCTGCATTTCCAAAAAGATTAGATTAATGTCTATTTTTGTGAGAAGGAACACTCTTTTGAATATCTCTTAGAAAAGAGCCTGTACTATTACCTAGTTCAAATGTAAGGTTTGTGTGTCAGTTCTCATAGAATCCCTACAGTGTGGAAACAGGCCATTCAGCCCAACAAGTCCACACTGCCCCTCCGAAGAGTATCCCACCCAGACCCATTCCCCTACCCCTGCATTTCCTACAACTAACCTGAACATCCCTGGGCTGTATGGGCAATTTAACATAGCCAATCCACTTACCCTACACATCTTTGGACTGTGGGAGAAAACCAGAGCACCTGGAGGAAACCCCACAGACACAGGGAGAATGTGCAAACTCCACACAGACAGTCGCCTGAGGCTGGAATCGAACCCGGGTCCTTGGCGCTGTGAGGCAGGAGTACTAACCACTGAGCCACCGTGTCACCCAAGGATAGAATCCTTACAGTGTGAAACCAGGTCATTCAGCCCACTAAGTTCACACCGACCCTCCAAAGAGTGTCACACCCAGACCCACCCCCCACCCCATCCCTGCAACCCTGCATTTCCCATAGCCTATCCACCTAGCTTGCACACTTGGGCAATTTGGCATGGCCAATCCACCTAACCTGCATGTCTTTGGACTGTGAGAGGAAGCCGGAGTACCCGGAGGAAACCCACACAGACACAGGGAGAATGTGCAAACTCCACGCAGACAGTCAGCCAAAGGTAGACCTGAACCCAATGCTGTGAGGCTGCAGTGCTAACCACTCTGCCACCTGTTGTGTTACGTATCACAGTTAGTATGTATTATACCTTTAAGGGATATGTTCAAGGTATCATCACTATATTACTGTATGTGGCCAGAATGTACAAAGATCTCGACTCCATCTTAACAGGGGCCACTTGAAGCATGATACATTGATGAAAGTGTGCTCCCCTTTTTAATGGAATAGCTGAATAGCTTAGTGTTATCCCAGACATTGAAGTGCCTGTGACTGTAATATTGATATATATCATGAGCTGTATTAACATCTGTTGAATCTTTCTGTGCCAGGTTACCCACATTTATTTCTTATGCTTAAGGAGCTGACATAAGCATTGCCACATCAGGTAGATACCCTCGTAAAAGCAGAACCCACACCACAACAACAGCTCATCAGTTATACGTAATGTTATGTAAAAAAAACAAGCAGGAAGGGCATTTTCATGAGGACAAACTGGTAAGGATCCAATGTCTATACATGGACAGTGATGAGACAGAAGACAGGGCACTTATGGTCTAGTAGTTTCTGAGCCAGGAGGCTGGGTGCAAGTCCTACCTGCTCCAAAGATGTTTAATGACATCTCTGAATATGTTGATTAGAAAAGTGCATGCAAGACAGTTTAAGCTGAGGAGATTCTTTCATGGAAGACAAGAGAGGTATGATATCTATTAGGCAAAACAGTGCCGGAGAAAATTGGAAGAAAACACTAGTATCTATTTTATACAATACATTGTAAATCAAATCCAGACAGTAAGGCAGCAGAGATATTATCGCTGAGTTTGCACATTCTCCATGTTACAGCTAGATTGGCAAAGACAAATTAATTCTATTTTACTGCTAACTAAAGAAAGATAATAAAGCCTGATATTGTTAAATTAACTGAAAATTAGATCTAGATGTCATGCAGCAAGTTGCACAATGAATGGAATGGTGACAAATGGAGAAGCTGAGAATCAGTGACAATGCAGACATGTTCTCAGAGAGGTTGTTAGATGTAATGTGAGCAGAAACCTGTGATAGCAGCAGGGAGGAAAGTAATAACAGGCAACTGGTGTGGGCCTCTTGGGCAAAGTTGTCAGATTGATGCAGAATTGTTTCAGCGAATTAAAGGGACTTCTACAAAAGGCTGGAAAGTGATATCAATTGAGGGAAAATGGGGATTTTTAGCATGTGAGGGCGTAAAATGCCACTTGATAGGACATTTCAGTGTATAGTGTGGAGCAGAAGCTTCCCTGTCACTGACATTCAGCAGCACAGCTGAGTTAGCTTGCATGAGGAACCTTAATGATGTCCCTATAATTGAACTTGATGGGATGGTTCAGGAAACAACAATTAATGGGAGACATATACCTTCTTTTCAATTTAACAATAATTGAGCCAATTTTACAGTCATGAAAGAAAAATGAAAGAGAGGAAAATAAGATTTGTATTTCTATAATAACTTTCATGACCACCAGAAATCTGAAATTGTTTTGTAAACAATAAAATATCTTCAAGGTATAATCACTGCAGGAAAGAGGTTTAATTGGGAAAATGTATGTAGGAAGCCCTGCCCCATGTGCCCAAAGATCTGTGGTTTGAGAATTGGTCTGTTCAATCACATGAAGATCTACACCAGAAACTCGGAACCCTGAGTGGAAACCATTCTCAAATCCAAGGACAGTTAATATCAATATGCAAGGAAGAACACACTGAGAAAGTGAAATACTTTAGAGGATAAATTTGGAACACTCTCAGCTAATCTGGATTTAACAGATCACTTGTCCATCTGTAGTTCCCCATTTAATGTAAGAAAATCACTGCTAAAGCTAATTTTTCCAAACCACACTGATCCCCCAACTCTCCCACCCTTCACCCCCAACCGTACTAAGTCCCAATCAATGATCACCTTGTGTTTATTGACCTGAATTGGCTCCTTGAATTGGCTTACTTTTTGTTTTCAAATTCCTCTGTGGCCTTGCCCTTCACCACCTTTGTAACATTCTCCAGGACTCTGCACTCCTGCATTTCTCTTCTTTCCTTTGCCTCCACGTTGGCATCTTCTCTGGGTCCTAAGCTCTGCAGTTCCCTGGTAAAGCTGTCCACTTACTGGTGCTCCTAAAAACATATCTCTTTGACCAGGCATTTATGATCACCTCACCTAATTTTTGTTTTAGTCATTCAGAACGTGGGTGACACTGGCAAAGTATTGTTGCCCATCCCTGATTTGAATTCAGCTGTTTGAACCATTAAAAATAAATAAAACAACCACATAGAAAAGGATTCTGGGTGATCCAAGATGGAGGACAGAGCTGCTCCTTTTTTGAGGTATTTACAGTGTTGGAGCTGATTTTGTTGAATTCTAGGAGCAGTAATTACTGTTTTGTAAGCTGTTGCATTGCTTTGGAACTTTGGGAAAAAAAAAGATCAAAACAACGGCACTTTTACAAAAAGAAGGATGGGAGACAAAGGCAGTGAAAGTAGGAAATGAAAAGAGACCTGGATGGGTACATGAATAAGAAGGGTTTAGAGGGATATGGGCCAAATGCTGTCAAATGGGACTAGATTTATTTAGGATATCTGATCGGCATGGACAAGTTGGACCGAAGGATCTGTTTCCATGCAGTATATCTGTATGACTCTATACTCTGTATGGATCTAGAATTACATGTTGGCAGCTTGACCAGGTAAGGATGGCAGCTGTCAGGGACCAGATGGGTTGTTTTTATGACAATTGGCAGTAGTTATATGATTGTCATGAGGCTTGCTTTTAATTCCAGATCCTTATTGAATTCACATATCACTCCATCTGCCACGGTGGGATTCAAGCTGATGTCCCCACAACATTAAGCTGGGGTTGGAGACTACTAATCAGTGACATTACCATTATGCCACCACTTATCTCTATATGAGCCATTAAGCTTCTGTGAAGCAGTTTGGGGTACTTTGCTAAATTAAAGGCACTACAGAAATGTAAGTTCTTGTTGTACCAGGGAAGGCTTCAACAAATGTACAAAAGTAAATGGAGTCATTGACAAAGGATACTGGGCCAATAGGTAAAATGAAAGAAAGCTTGCACTATTCATCAGGAAACATCAGGTTCATTGGGTCCATTCAAGACAGTGAAAGAACTAAAGAAATGTGGCTTTTAAGAGGTGAGAGTGATAGAGAGAGACCAACAGCTATGTATCAAGCCTTTGAAGCAAGCACTCACTAGTATTCACAATAGATGGGGGTATTGGTGTTGGCAAGGCTTATCAGGGGATGCGTTAAGGTAAGTAACAGAGAAATGTCTCAAAGAACACTAAAATCATGGCCATTAATAGTTCACACTGTTTCTTAACCAATTGGAACAAATCCTATAAAATGAGAGTGTCAGAAGAAGGTAAATTTTAACCTTTTAAATTTAAATTATTTTAAAATTATTTTTAAATTTGTGGCAAATCCTGAGCAAGGCCTTCTTGTGGGAACTGTGAAGCCATTAACAACAAACATAAAAACAGAAATTGCTGGAGAAACTCAGCAGGTCTGATAGCATCTGTGGGCAGAAAGCAGAGCCGACATGTCGAGTCTGGTGACTCGCTGGACTTGACACGTTAACTCTGCTTTCTCCTTCCAGATGATGTCAGACCACCTGAGTTTCTCCAGCAATTTCTGTTTTGTTTCAGCTCTCCAGCATTTGCCATTCGTTGTTTTATTCTCCTACCAAAGACAATGCCACTTGTCAGGCAGCAACTCTTTATTTAAGATGAGACTTGATATCCCCACCCCTGCCCTCCACAATTCCAGGCATGTCAACAGATGCCTCAGACAACATAGCCATCAAGTATTAAGCAGATAACTTTGAGAGAGAATTCTGTTCAATCAGAACTTCAAACTGGATCCCAGATTCCACATTGTGGTGCCTTGGAGACATTGGGTAAATGAATATTTAAAGTTTTTAAAGGTGTAGAACAGATATAATGTGATATATTATAAATTATGCCAACCAATTTCCTGTACTGTTGCTCATGAATGGGGCAATGGGGAACTGTAAGGTAGTGTTCAAACAAAGTGAGCTTATAGGGGAGGAAAGAATTGGACTAGGCAACAGATATAATTTAGTCCCCCATGTTAAAAACATATACCATATCCTTATTTTTATCTTTCAATTTTAAATTCCTGCCATTCACATTTTAATGTGAACTGTCTTTCAAATATATTGCGTTGAAGCCCATTAACTGTCTCACGTGAATGTAAAAGACTGTGCAGCAGTATTTGACGAAGAACAGGTCTGTTCTTCTAATGCCCTAACCAACATTTATTTATGAACCAGCACACCATAAAAGCATTGGACGTTTAGATCATTGCTGTGTCTGGGACATTGCTCTGTGCAAATTAGCTGCAATTCTTGCCTAAAAAAAAAGTGACTATACTTCAAAAATAATTCATTGGCCTCACAGCAACAGGGACTTGGGTTCAATTCCCCGCTCAAGCGAATGTCTGCGTGGGTTTCCTCCGAGTGCTCAGGTTTCTTCCCACAGTCCAAAGACTGTGCAGGTTAGGTGGATTGGCCATGGGAAATGCAGGTTACAGGGATAGAGTAGAGGGGTTGGGTCTGGATGGGATGTTGCTTGGAGGGTTGGTGTGGACTGGATGGGCTGAATGGCCTACTTCCACACTGTAGGGATTCTATGAACTAGGGATAGGCAGTATATGCCAGCATTGCCAATGGTGCCCACTGCTTAAAAACATGAAATGTTTTTTTATATGAATACAAATTCTTATCTTTTGACTTACACATGATTACTTAATCTCAGGGCGATATATAATTTTAGTACTGCAACGTGCCTCCCATATGTAACAGCTAAAAAGTTTGACTGAACCTTTACAATTTAAGCAGATCGGTATGGTCAATCCCTTCTCACACAGCCTAATTGGAAAGTTAATTTCATGCCCCCTTGAAGATGCATTTTTCTTTTGGCCAGCTGGTTAAGTTGCATTTTGAAAAAGAAAATTTCAGGAATGTGATTGAAATTTCAGATGAAGATCGGTGCAATTTACATTGTGAGAAAAGTCCTACGGTTTCTTCATGTGTGACATATGGCAACAGTGGTCTGCAGTCACATCCAAGTCTCTGTGTGGCCTTGAGAGGTGAACTTTTAAGCTTACCTACCATGCATTTTAATTAATTGCTTTTCTAGCTGGAGCAGCTCTGGTAAAATGTAATGAGAGGAACGTTACAGCCCCATGGGTCACTTCTCATCCTGCTCACAGCAGAGAGGAGCCAGAGATTATTTTTCTGTTTAACCATTTGTCACTGTCTCTAGTGATGTGCAACAGAGATGCTGAAAGTGTAGCTTCTGTGGAAGGAAGCTGCAGCACCCGAATTAAAATACTGGACAGTCATTGCTAATTTGTCCTCGCTTCCACATCTTTTTGTATGGATTAGTAGATATAGGTATAGGAGGATTCTCTACATAGAGAAGGATTATGAGGGAAATGTATATGGGATTATATGGGAAATGGAAATGATGGGCAGGAAAAGAATAGCTGCTCCAACAAGTCAGCCCTGCACTGACAGTGACTTCAGTATCGTGACTAGACACTTCTTATCCCAGCCCCTGCTCCCCATCTCCATCCCCACCACTACCCACAGCATGTAATTCCCTTAGAGATGCCCTTGAGTCAATAAGGGAAGAAATATTCTCTGTTGGGTACGTTGTGAAGGATTGCGCTGAAGTCCAACTGTTTCACCCATGCTCTTTAAGGGTGGTGACATGCTGTTCATACTCGGTCTTGCCTATATGTGACTCCAGCCCCAGTCAGGTGGCTGGATATCCAATTTTGCACTGGACAATCCAGATTTTAGCCTGTCTGGCAGTAGGTGCCAGTATTTCATGCCTTATTACATTTCCTCTATGAAGCAATGGCCTGCACTGATTCCTTTCTCCATACACCACAACTTCAGAACAAGTAGAACACTGAAAACCACTTGCTTCAACATTTTATCCAAGCCCCTGGCCCTTATTGACTCCTGAACATTGATAGATCTCCAAACCTGATTACATCATCACCTTGCAGCACAATGATTGCAAGTTGCAAGTATTAAAGGCCTCGAGCATTGGCTACCTCTGCCCATATGAGTGACCCTTACCCTCCTTCAGAAGTGGTCTGGAAAGCTGCAGAGTCATATAAAACTGCAGTAATTCAAGAAGGAGCACCTTCTCAGGGCAGCTAAGGATGAACCATGAAGGTCAGACACTAAAAAGGATAAAAGATTATGGAAAATTCTTCACGGATCACATTTAGGCAATCAGAGGATCATTTGGAGTATGAACAACCATAAAGTAATCCATGAGATTAGTACAGGAAAGCCACTGTGTTCAATTTATTGAGAAGTAAATTCACTCCTGATATTACTAAGTTCCTGTTCATACACAAAGTAGTCAGAATTCAGTGGCAGTAACTATTGGGTTGTGTATTTCTGTATGAAAAATAATAATTACACTTTGACTGAAAGCTAGGTGTGGATAGTGTGGAAAAGCGATATGATTTGACGGTGAAGGGTTTATAAAGCATAAAGTGACACTTCAAGTCGATAAATTTATTGGAAAGAAATTATCGAAATACTAGAACTTGTGGCAACCTAGACATGGCAGAACTGTCACCTAGGCCGGTGTAATTCTTGATCTTGCTGTTATCAGAGCAATTTGATGTTACCTATCTCAGTCAGGAAAGCCTTATCTTCTTCTTCATAAGCAACAAGCAATAGCAGGAGAAGACAAGAAACTTCCCTCAGGTGTCAGCCATCGTTCTAGTAGTAGCTATCTCGCCTCTGAGTCAGAAGCATTTTAAGAGAATTGCAGATATAAACTAGGCTGGTAGTCCTGCACAGTACTGAGGGAGTGCTGCACTCAGGAGGTGTCATCTTCCAGCTAAAATGTTAAACTGAATCCCCAGAGATAGTAGGAACTGCCGATGCTGGAGTCAGAGATAACACAGTGTGGAGCTGGAGGAACACAACAGGCCAGGCAGCATCAGAGGAACAGGATAGTTGACATTTTGGGTCGGGACCCTTTCTGAAGAAGGCCCGAAACTGATTCCCTATCTTTGCCCTCAATTGGATGTAATAATTTCTGGGACATTACTTCTTAAAGAAAGGTTCGGCCTGGTGTCATGGACATTATCTATCTATCAACAGCTATCACTCAATTAAACTATTTGTCATCACTGTTGTGGGAACTCGCAGTGTGCTATTTGGTGCTGTGTTTCTTAAGACAGTGACTGCATTTCAGAAATAAATCATTGACTGTTAAGTGCTTTGGGACGTGGTGAGATCGTGAAAGATCTGCACAAATACAAGTCTTCCTTTCTGTCTCCCCCTGTGACTCCCTTGATCGAGCAGTTTTGCATTGCCTGTCCCTTATACCACTGACCCCATGAGGAAAGCCTTATTATCCTGTAGTCAGTCTTTGATTAGCAATGGCAAAGTGAAGATGTAAGGACTTGCTTAGCTGCATTATATTGGAGCACTATTCTTATTCTCTGAGTTCTCTGTCTGAATAAAGTCTCTTTTTGATACATCACCTATTGTCTACAGAGACAGGAAGATAAAGACACACCAGAATGTAGAATGCTGATAACTTTATCAATGAAAATGTTTCTGTAAAGTAAATCCCCATCACGTTAAAAACGTGGAAGATACTCTCTGCTTCTTTGAGAAATGTGCTGATTGTTTCTGCAAGGAAGGTTTTTGAGATAACTCACAGATGAAGTAGTTATTGGTGAGTTATTGTCTATTTCACAAGTGAATGTATAAATCACATTGTAGGGGAAGATGCTGAGCATGCTGATTATCACAGACACTTTAGATAGGTGTAGACTTAGCCTGATGGTGTAAAATGAATGATAGTGAAAAGACAGCAGGTTATACACCTCCCAAGGGGAGTTCAGTTAGAGCAAGGCTGTTTAGGAGTGATGTCAGGGAAGACTTCCTTACACGACAAGCAGCAAAAATATTTGGGATCATTGTCCTTCTATTCCATGTGAGTTGCAGCTGACTAGATTACACCTATTATTTCTTCATACTCTTGGACATAGTCTATCGCGAAATTTTCTTTATATATTTTATTTACAGTTATTACAACCAAGACCTCATGGTGAGCAAAATGTCTCTTCCTTTTTGACATAACTGTTCATCTGTTCAAATCCTACTGTGGTAGCTGGTAGATTGTAAATTCAATAAATATGGATTATGATAATAAAAAACTAATCTTAATAATAGTAACCATTGAACTATCATCAACTGGGAGGCAATGGCCTAGTGGTATTATCACTGGATTGTTAATCCATGAGACCTGGGTTCGAATCCTGCCACAGCAGATGGTGGAATTTGAATTCAATTAAAAAAAACAAATTGGGAATTAAGAGTCATCTAATGATGACCATGAGTCTATTGCCAATTGTCGGGGAAAAACCCATCTGGACCACTAATATCCTTTAGGGAAGGAAACTGCCATCCTTTCCTGGTCTGGCCTACATGTGACTCCTAACTGCCCTCTGGGCAATTAGGGATGAGCAATAAATGCAGCCTGGCCATCAATGCCCTCATCCCATGAATGAATAAAAACAAAATTAGTGGTATTATTGCTGGACTGTTAATCCAAGAGACCCTGGGTTCTTCTGGGGACTAAGGTTCAAATCCTGCCATGGCGGATGGCAGAATTTCAATTCAATTAAAAATCTGGAATTAGGAGTCTAATGACATGAAACCATTGTTTATTTATCTGGTTCATTAATTTCCTTCAGGTAAGGAAACTGCCATCTTTACCTGCTCTGGCCTACATATGACTCCAGACCCACAACAATGTGGTTGATATTTAATTGCCCTCTGGGCAATTAGGAATACACAATAAGTGCTGGCCGAGCCTGTGATGGCCTAATGAATTTTTTAAAAATTGTTGTAAAAATTCATCTGGTTCACAAATGTCTTTTAGGAAGAAAATCTGTCATCTTCATCTGGTCTAAATCTACATGATATTTCGAGCCCACAGGAATGGAGTTGACTTTTAACTGCCTTCTGAATTGGCCTACCAAGCCACACAGCTAAAGGCCAGTTAGAGATGGGTGACAAATGTTGGCCTTACCTGCAGCACCCACATCTCGTGAAAGCATAAAGATAAGTTACCCAGACAGATAACTGGAGTTAAGCTACAGATCAGAGAAGATCTAATTGAATAGCAGAATGGGCTTGATGGTTTAAACAGTTCACTCCTGTTCTTGTACTTATTCCCACATTCATAATTTCTTATTTTGTTTGAAGTCAGTGGAAATTTGTATGTATTTTATCTGCACCAGTGCTGTTAATGGTGGCAAAAGAGACATCAGTTTGGTAACAATGGGCAACGTGGTCGGTGGGTTTGAAAGAGTGACTCAAACACAAAAGGGAGGTCTGGTTATGGGCCTAGCTCAGGAGGTTCAAAGATTGATAAATCTTCTGAACTTGGGAGGAAGCCAGTAACTTGAAAATCAGATTAAGATATTTATTAATGTATGTCTTTTTTCATTCCAGTTGGGTGTTGAGGTCAAATAGATGTTCTTGATTGAGATGCTAAAAGCCACGTGGATCCGTCTTCGGTGTGAACTTGGAAAGTGTTGCAAAACAGATGTGAAAGTTTGTCTTTCATAACGTGGAAGTGGTCTTCATCCCCTTTCCTCTGGGTCTTTTCATGAAGTATTTTGAAGAAGTTAGGCAGACAGGATTTTTACATCCAAATTTCCCTTTCTCCCCAATGGGAAATCACTGCACATTTTATCTCTTCTCCACTCCTAGATTGTCTTTGTAACTGAATACTCAGCTCCCGGAGAGCTGTGGT
The DNA here is from genome assembly GCF_021869965.1 of Rhincodon typus. Taxonomy (NCBI): domain Eukaryota; kingdom Metazoa; phylum Chordata; class Chondrichthyes; order Orectolobiformes; family Rhincodontidae; genus Rhincodon; species Rhincodon typus. The sequence goes on from NC_063333.1 coordinate 127,311,607, forward strand.
CCAAAACAGTGGTCTGTCACCCGTGGGTTTTGTACAGTGGCATGGCCAACATTCTGTGCTGGGTAAAGAAATTATTGCCACAACGCATCATGAAGATTTAATTTGTTTTCCCTCTTTGTTTCTCAGTGGGATGGTGTTGGACCTCTTCCAGAAGCAACAGACCCACCAAAGGGCATACAGCTCCTGTGGCATCCCTCAATAGTCAAACCCTACCTCACACTTTTGTCAGAATGCTCAAATCCAGATACCCTTGAGGGGGCAGCAGGAGCCTTACAGAATTTGGCTGCGGGGAGCTGGAAGGTAAGCCATTTAAAATTATGCTTGCAAACTTTATGTGCAGTTTTTCCTGCCTTTAAAATTCTTATTGTGGTTATCAAGTCCTTGCATAACTTCGGTACTCGCTATCACTACAACCTTCACCAGCCAACCCTCCAAAATTTTTGGTCTGTACCAATTCTGGTATCTTGTGCATCATCGAATTTCTGCACTCCACCAGGACTTAATGTGCCTTGCCCTTAATTCCTGTAAACCCTTTCCCGAACTATTCCGTCTCACTAGCTCAACCTCTTCCTTTCAAATATTCCACAACTTTGCTGTCCTCATATCAATCCATATGTGGTTCAGTTTCATTTTTTTTTGTTTGCACTCCTGAAAAGTGCATTGAAACATTTTGATAAGTTACTTGAGCTGTACAATTGAAATTTCATGTTGCTGTGCTAGCTACAATAAGGGGTTAGGAATTAGTAGAATCTTTTAGCCAGCAGAATTCGTGACCCTTCTAAATTATGTCCTGCTATGAGAGTATTCACTTTTGTTTCAAATCACCATTGAGATTAACCTGTATCCATTAAACTTTCTTAACTCAGTTTTGTTTCTGCTGTGTTGGGTGCTGTTGTATTATAATCTCCATAAAGGTTCACGTCGTGATATTTATTCAAAGAGAAGAAATTGATGCCATCAATTTACACAGACTAAACATGATTCTTACTTTGTAGACAATGCTCACCATCATCAGATTCCTGCTTGTTGTAGACAAGAAATTTTCCCTTGATCAGTGCAAGAGTCGGGCATGTAGTAGAGGATAAATCTGGGGTGGGAAAATCAATTTGTCAAATACATCCTAAAAGCCTGTAGCTAATCAAGGTACACCTCAGTTTAGGAATAACGCCAAACGTGACAGACCAGATTTTTTTTTGGGTGTGGAAAAACCAGACCACTGCACTTTCATGACTCACACTGCGCACTTGAGCTGAGTGTTACTTCACACACTATTTTTGCTCTTGCATACCAGAGAGAGATACTTAGCATAGTTTGAAATTCACACTGCAATGCATGAAAAGTGGGCTGTCTAGAAGACCCGCCTCAATTCTCCAACACAGTATCTCAGGTCCCAACATTGATCAACGGTCCCTTGTACCTCAGCCTACCTTGCATCAGCCCTTCATCTACATGCCATACCAGCCTATGCCCCTTCAAATCACTCATGTGACCTGTATGCTCCCCACACCCCCCCGGGAATCCACCATCACGGCTCATCAACTATGTACTATATACAGTTCTCAGATTTGCGAATGGAAATTGCTTTACTTTCCTTAGGGGAAAAGAATAAACCTCTCACCATCTGATAAATGCTTTCCTTTCAATAATATAAAAATTGCATTCTTCCATGTGGAAGAAACCTTGCAAAACTTGTAATCCTATTAGTTTGTGTTATGTCAAAGGAACAATCTGATATTACAACTTTTGAAACTGACATTCTTTCTCAAACTAATGGAACAGCAACTGCGTTGAAACCTATTAGGACTTGAAACTCAGCCAAGCATTAATAATGTCCACCAGTATATAAGAAGCAGATTATTGTTAATGTCATTTCTCAGCAGAAAGCCTATCAATCGATGTAAGGGAACAGGTGGCTATATTTTCACTCGTGGGGACTTTTTTTAAAAAAGTATCAGAAGCATTAAGTAACTGGTCAAATGGTTAGATCTTTTTAAATATTAAACCTTAAATTTAATCAGCCAGAGCCATTTACTATATAGTAGAAAAGCTGGCAACATAGGCTGAGAGGACATTTTGCTACAATTTCCACTGCATAATGCTGCTTTCTGACTTTGAAAAAATAATGTAATGCATGTGAACAAATACATGCGACTGGGAAATGTAAAGATCAATGTAACTTCTCAGGATAGAAACCTACAATGAATCATTCCACCAAAGACACAAATACATTATAATGCAACACCAATAGAGACATTTGAATATGTGAAAACACTTCACACTCAGCTTTTAGTAGGTTCCAAACTCTTTAGCAGGATATACACATTCTTCATAAACTCTCAAACTAACATGCTTTTAAGGAGCTTCAAAAGCCCTGCACCACCAGGTGAAATTGTTAAGCAACAGAAGAACCTATCTCTGTGAGAATTAAAAATGGGTAACCAGAACTCAGCCAGGGCATTTTGTACATGAGGCACTCCCAACCCACAAAGAGACCAAAGGAAAATGGCGCCAAATCAGAAATGCAAAGGAAAATCGTATTTCTTCTAAAATATCTTGATCAGATGGGCCAGTGGGCTGAGGAATGGCAGATGGAGTTTAATTTAGATACATGTGAGGTGCTGCATTGTAGAAAGGCAAATCGGGGCAGGACTTATACACTTAATGGTAAGGTCCTGGGGAGTGTTGCTGAACAAAGAGACCTTGGAGTGCAGGTTCATAATTCCTTGAAAGTGGAATCACAGGTACATTGGAAGGTGAAGAAGGCATTGGGATGCTTGCCTTTATTTGTCAGTGCATTGAGTATAGGAGTTGGGAGGTCATTTTGCACTATACAGGACATTGGTTTGGCCACTTTTGGAAAACTGTGTGCAGTTCTGGGCTCCTTGCTTTGGGAAAGAGGTTGTGAAACTTGAAAGGGTTCAGAAAAGATTTACAAGGACCTTGCGAGGGCTGGAGGGTTTCAGCTATAGGGAGAGGCTGAATAGGCTGGGGCTAATTTCTCTGCAGTATCGGAGGTTGAGGGGTGACCTTTTGAGGTTTATAAAATCACGAAGGGCATGGATAGGATAAATAGACAAGGTCTTTTCCCTGAGATGGGGGTGTCCAAACTAGAGGGCATAAGTTTAAGGTGAGAAGGGAAAGATTTAAAAGGGATCTTAGGGGCAACTTTTTCATGCAGCAAGTGGTCCATATATGGAATGAGCTGCCAGAGGAAGTGGTGGAGGCGGGTACAATTACAACATCTAAAAGGTATCTGGATGGGTATATGAATAGGAAGGGTTTAGAGGGATATGGGTCAAATGCTGGCAAATGGAACTAGATTTATTTACAATATCTGGTCAGCATGGACAAGTTGGACCAAAGGGTCTGTTTCTGTGCTGTACATCTCTGTGACTCTATAACAATCAATAAAAACTTGGACAAAAAATGAGCCCAGAGCAACTAAAGAAGATGAAAGGAGCAGCATAGATTCACCAGCATAGTGCTGGGCTAAAGTGATTAAATTATGATGACAGGTTGCATGCACCAGGCTTTGAATCCTTACAGCATAGAAAATGAGTAAGTGATCTAATTAAGGTGTTATAATATTATTAAAGGAATTGATACACGGACACATATAAACTTTTCCCTTCAGTAAGGGATCTAGAACAAAGAGCATAATGTTAAAATTACAGTTAGACCACGCTGCAGTGATATCTGTGCTCATTGGAGTCTAGGTAAATGAGAAACATAGAAGATTTTTCAGGACTTGTCTGGGTAGATGCAAAGTGTTTGTTTCCCCTTGTGGGAGCGTCTAGGACCAGAGGACATAATCACAGAGTGAGGAAGTCAGGGATCACCCATTTAAGACAGAGATGAGAAGGAATTTCGTCTCTCAGAAGATAGTGAATCTGTGGAATTTAACCACAGAGAACTGTAGTGGTTGGGTCTTCTAATATATTCAAGACTGAGGTAGACAAATTTTTAATCAGTAAGGGAGTCTTGGTTTATGGGGAAAAGGCAGGAAAGTGGATTTAGGGGTTATCAGATTTGCCATGATCTCACTGAATGGTAGAGCACACTCAGAGGCATGAATGGCCTACTTCTGCTCCTGTGGTCTTAGGGCCATATAATCAGAAGCATTTCTTCTGTCAGAGAGGAGTGGAATCTGTACTGATTCTTTCTCTCCAAAAGCTGGTGAGACTAGGTCAATTGAAAATTTCAGGACTGATTTAATTGATTTTTGCTGAGCAAGGGTATTAATGTGGCAAAACCTAAGTGGGTAAATGGAATTAAGATACAGATCAGCCACAATTTAATTAAATGGAAGAACAGGCTTAAGGTGCTGATTGTCTGAATTCTCTTCCCACATGCCTAAATATAAATGATTAAATAAAGCAATCGAAATGTAATGATTTTATAAGTAAGAAATTATTGACTAGTCCCTTAGCCTTTTAAATTCTCTGCTATTCTTTTCTTCTCTATTATTTTGTTTTTATTCCTCTCTATATCAGAAGGATTGGATACCTCTAAATGCCACGGCTGGCCATTTTACACAAAGAGAATTCACAAACAGTGATGTGATAATGACATGACAATCTGTTATAGTGTTGTTGACTGAGGAGAAAACATTGGTCAGCGAGTCATAGAGTCATTCAGCATGGAAACAGACTCTTCAGTCCAACTCGTCTGCGCCAACCAGACATCCCAATTTGACCTTGTCCCATTTGCCAGCATTTGCCCCATATCCTTCTAAACCCTTCCTATTCATATACCCATCCATTATCTTGTTAATGTTGTAATTGTATCAGCTTCCACCACTTCCTCTGGCAACTCATTCCATACACGCACCACACTCCGCATGAACAAGTTACCCCTGAGGTCCTTTTTAAATCTTTCCCCTTTCACCTTAAATGTATGCCCTCCAGTTTTGAACTCCCCAGCCCTAGGAAAATGCCCTTGAATATTCACCCTATCCATGCCCCTCATGAATTCACAAATCTCTGTAAGGTCACTCCTCAGCCTCCAACACTCCAGAGAAAAATGCGCCAGGTATTTCTGCTATAACGCGTGTTTCGTTAAAGCGAATTTGCTGTAACAAGATTGAAGAAGAGTGGACACAGTTTGGTTAACGCAAACTTTCCACTGTACAGTATAGCGATTTTCTACGGTGATTTCCCTATAATGCGATATTGTATGGTGATTTTCTATAGCTCGATATTGTATAGCACAAAGTTGCACAAGAATGCAACTATCGTGTATCAGAAAAATACCTGTACCTATTCAGCCTTTCCCTATATCGCAAACCCTCCAATTCTGGCAACATCCTTGCTTTTTTTTTGCACCCTGTCAAGTTTAACAGCATCCTTCCCATAGAAGGGTGACCAGAATTGCATGCAATATTCTAAGAGTGGCCTTACCAATGTCCTGTACAGCCACAACATGACGTCCCAACTCCTTTGTTTAATGTTCTGACCAGACCAAACGCCTTCTTCACCACCCTGTGACTCCACTTTCAAGGAACTATGTACCTGCTCCCCTAGGTCTCAGTAACACTCCCCAGGGCCCTACAATTAACTGTACAAGTTCTGGCCTTACCAAAATGCAACACCTCACAATAATCTAAATTAAACTCCATCTGCCACGCATCAGTTTGATGGTCAGATTCTGCCGTCATTGGCCTGTTTTAATAATAATCCTCAATAGGCATTGGCAAGGGCAGTGAAAAATCAGAGCCTCATTCCTGACCCTGGCCATTAAGCAGTGGAAGATCTTGACCTTTATCAATTGATTACTAAATCAATTGATTACTGATCAATTACTAAAGGGGATTGCCAGTGACTCTTTAAAGATCCTCTGTATCTCAAAGATCTCTGTACGCCAAAAATCTCTGTACGCTCCTTTCTTGCAATCATATACAGAGGGCTGTGTTGGTGTAGTGGTGGTGTCCCTACCTCTGAGCCAGGAAGCCTGAGCTCAAGTCCCACCTGTTCCGGACATGTGCAATAACATCTCTGAACGGGTTTGATACAGAAAATGTTTCCGATCAAACAATGCAGAAAGACACCATTCACCCAAAACCTGTGCTTGCTCTTTGAAGAAATTGTCCTTTTATCTTGCACTTGCTCCAAAACCATGCATTTGTAAGTATTTATCCAATTGCGTCTTGAAATTTGTTGCTTGCTTTCTGCTTCCACCACGTTAGAAGCAATATATTCCAGACTGTGGTTTTAAATAAATCTCCTTATCTCCCCTCAATATCTTTTGCCAGTTATCTGAGATCTATCTACAATAAAAACTCTGCCAATAAAAATAGCTTTCCTGTGTATATCAAAACAGTTCCTAATTTTCAATATGGGTTCATAATTTTCTCTGAAAATCCCAGAAATGTTCGCAATGTGCATAGTAAGGGGCTTAGATTCAGGTTCTAAATTCATCCTTTAAAAAGACATCAGCAGGATGCCCTATTTTGAGGATTGATGGCATCTGATTTGATAGCTTCAAAATATCGACTAAAAAATTGGAGAAGACTGCAGGGTTACATCCACACAGTTCTGATTGTGACATACACATCAATGAAACCAAAAGATTTTCACCTGGGGAGTTAATGGAAAGGGCTTTAAGGTGAGTACCTACTGTAGTAATCAAAGGATGAGAGATAACAAGGTGTAGAGCTGGATGAACACAGCAGGCCAAGCAGCATCAGAGGAGCAAGAAGGCTGATGTTTTGGGCCTAGACCTTTCTTCAGAATTTATCTCAGATTCTCCAGCATCTGCAGTTCCTACTATCTCTGTAATAATCAAAGGGCTTTTTTCTGTTGGACTGCTGCAGCAAATGCTCTGGTTATGAATATCAATAAGAAAAGTGGTGCATGCAATTTTCTTTGTGTTACATTCCAACTGTGCCAACTAACACAGGCAAATAAGGCTACAGCGCTGAATTTAGTGCACTTTTAATATGTGCTGATCAAGGGCTCCCCCAGACAACTTCTGCGCATACTTGGAAAATTTACCAGAGGAATTCAACAGGTAATTTCAGGAAGTAGATGTGATGGAACAAATCATCATGTTTGTCTCAAATCCTTTCCTTCAAGCAGATATTGGTGGATTGACTACTGAATCCCATCAGATATTTAATTTAACAAGCAGTGGAGGAGTTAATATGGAGATAAATATTGTGCAAAATGATATTAAACTGAGAGTCAGAACAAGGCTCAGTAATTTTTTTGGTAAACAGAGGAAAATTCCCAGTGCATCTCCTGTGCTTTTAAAGTGAAACTTAAATTTGACTCCACATACCTCTGTGAGGCAGCATTCTCCTAATTTAAGATTAGCAAAGTCAAATATCACAGCCATCTCGCAGACACCCAGTTAATGGGCTGTATATTTGTAACAATCTCAAAATCCAACCCTGCCTTCAAGGCACTGGCAGACAATCTACAGTGTCCCACTGAGACTTGGTGAGTAGAGAACAAAATGAATAAGTATATGTATATTTGGTTATAGATTTATAGAGCACTAAAACATGCTATTAATTCCATATTTTCTTAGGGATAGATCCTGGGTTGCTTTTAAATTCAAATAAACTATTTAAAATGTTTGGAGACAACTAGTTAACGTGACAATGTGTCAGGACTTTGAGGGTTCTTTAACTGCAAACCTTTGTTTTCCCTCTCTGTACTAAATATTACCCCTTTTAACTTTATTACCTCTGCTGATGTGTGTGTTTGACATCATGATTTTTATGATTTTTTCTGTTTTAGCAGGTAACAAAATTTCTCTTTCTTTCACTCAAGTAAACTTTGGTAATTGCTACTTCACTTTCTAGTAAACTATATTTTAACTCATGATAAAAATAAAACAAAAATATTAGTTGAGACCAATCAAGAGGAAGTTAAAAAGCGAGAAGTTAATTCTCCCTCCTCACCTGGTTTTCTCACATTATACAGCTTAAGGGCAGTGGCATTGCTAAAAATAAATTGCCTTCTGTTCAATGCAAGGCATTAATGTAATCGTCATGTCACTAGAGTTAATCTAGGCTAATGCTGTGGGACCATTTCCCATTTCATTTCCCTTTTCATTCCCATTTCATTTCCCATCATAGCAGATGTTGAAGTTTGGATTACATTTAAAAATAATGAATTAAAAACTCACCTAATTGTGATCATGTGGATATTGTTGTTTGTCATAAATACCCATCTGCTTCAATACTGCCCTTGAGGGAAGGAAATTTGCCATCCTAACCTGATCTGGTCCACATGTGACTCCAGACACACAGCGCTGGTTGACTTTTAACCGCCCCTCTGAAATAGCTCTTGGAAGTCAATGGCAATTAGGGATGGGTAATAAATGTTGGCTGAGCAAGTGACACTGACATTCCATGGACAAGTAAAAAAATGATAAGTTAATTTTATGTTCAGAACAATACATTTAAAGGAAAAGAAATAATTGAGCATACTGTAATAATTGCCATCCAAAGAAGGAAAAGTTGACTGTAGTACACTTCCTCTCAACGTTTTGCATTATCAGTTCTTCACAATAAGACATACCCATGTGAACATGTCACACAGTAATTGAAACTTCTTGCCCGTGGAATTGTTGCAGTGTCACCAGTGATGGAAGTATTTAATTAGAATATGACAAGTTTACATTGGTAAATGCCTAATATGAAAGTCAACATCAGAGTCTATATTGATAGAAAAAAATGCCAAAATTTTAGCCCCTAATGTATGCCTTTGTCCAGTCGGATGAAGACTACACCAGTTTTGACTCACTGGGTGTAATTCTGACTTTGGGATATTGAAATTAATGTAAAAATGAAAATCAAGTGATTGGGGATGATTGATCATTTATCAGCTTTATTTCTGTCCTCTCATCATTTTTCTGAGACTTGTATTCTGTAAAACCTCTAGAATGCAGATGTATAATTGCAATAACACAAGCCTGCGGCAAATATAAGCTTCAGAATTCACCAGGAACTTGGAAATCAGGCTAATCTTCAGCATCGTAATTAATTGTGGCCAAAAGGCACCTCTAACGTGCAAGTGGTTGTCCAGAGCTGTGAAAAATTATCCTGAGAGAGATGATCCACACAGCCAACAGACAGGACTTGTCCTTCAGCATTAGACCATGGAGTACGATTTTGGCAGGTGTTCACAGTTCCACGAGAGTCTATAGTTTACGTTGTCACAGTGTAGTCATTGAGCATTCAAGTATTCAACAGTTCTGGCTGCCCTGCTCATCAGGTAAAATCTTTAAATTACAGGTTGTGTTTCTTGCATTCCTAGTGCCTTTTGTTTAATCCTGGGATTACAGGTATCACCAGTTACCTATCCCGAGCTGCCTTGCTGACCAACTGCATTTGTGTGATGTATGCATTCCTAAAGTGCAGATGGATAAGAAGTTCCAGGATCTTGACACAGCAACAACAAAAACAAAGGAATAGCATCAATATGTTTCCAAGTATGTGTGCTAAGTGCTTTGGAGGGAAGCTTGGAGGTGATGATATTTTCACCCTTCCGCTGCCCTTTTCCATCTGGATAGTGGAGGCCAGCCATGGATTTGGGAAGTGCTGCTGAAATCTAGACAAGCTGTAATGCATCCTGTGGATGGTACACACTACATGCATAGATCACAATGGTGGAAGTAATAAATGTTACGTTGTGCTCCATGCAAGATTCCTTGTTGATGACCAGAGATACTTGACATAGTAAGTCAAAGTGACAGTTTAAACAATGCCATGAAAATAGCATCTGCTAAATTAAAGTAGGAGGTGGAAACAGTGAAAAATAATGTTGCAATAAAACACTGGGACATGCTAATGCCTTACCGTAGTCTTTAATAAACTGCAGTGCTACATCTATTGATTTCTAAATAGAATATATTAATGGGTGCTATGATATTTTAATAAATTAAAGCCCTGTTGCAGCAAAATAACTTATCATTATAATAATATACTTTGGAGTGCACAAATACAATACCATTCCTTTTCTGAAGACATATCATCTGTCTTTTTTCATATCTCCATTATAAATTCTATATCTCTACATTTACAATGGAAAAAAATCTTGTCACGCTGCATTTATATCTTGTCATCAGCAGTAGAGCTGTGTACTGAAGGGCAGTCGCAGTCACAACATGGCAAGTTTACACTGACAATTTCCATTATAATACGGACATTAAATTTGATAATGGAAATATAAAAATGACAGATGGCTTTAAAATGAGGCTTCAATCACATCTGTATGCTTTGATCCAAATTTTATTTCAGTCCTAACTCTGTGGTACTTAAAGATTGCATAGAGCCTGTTTTTCTGAGGCTAAGTGTGGAGGCGGGACTAAAAACAGGAGCTCGGGGGAAGGGTCAGGTTTTCTCATGCTATTACCTTTTTCTTAGCTCATTGAAGATGCATGAATGGGTAAAACAGCAAGTTTATGGGTAGATCCACAGGAAATTCCGACTCCGCCTGACCTAGAGAGCTCCAACTTGCAGGTGCCATTATAAAAGTCACACAGCCAACACTTCACTTCACTTAGAGTTTCTCCTCAAGCCTGCCCAGAAGGAAAGGGAGGTTCTTTCCATTATGAATGGGAAGAGGAGGCCATCCCAACTGGCAATGACATGTGTGGAGTGAACTGCCAGAGGAAATGGTAGATGCAGGTACAGTTACAAAATTTTAAAGACATTTGGGCAGGTACATGAATAGGAAAGGTTTAGAGGGATATGGGCCAAACACAGGAAAGTGAGATTCATTTCAGCTTGGCAAACTTGATAGCATGATAGAGTTGGACCGAAGGGTCTGTTGCGTGCTGTATGACTTTATGACTCTATGGCAGCAGAGGAGACTCAAGAACCTGGCTCTAGTGTCATGTGAGGATGAATGATCTGCTGTACTCTGCCAGGGTGTGTGCCATTGATAACTGAATACTTCACGCCTCTGTGAGTGTGAGTGAGTGCGTGTTGTAAGGTTGCACTAGCAGAGGACTGTTACACATGAGATTTGGTGCCAGGCACTCCATCAGATACTCAACGAGTGAATCTCTGTCGCTCCATTGCAGCTACTATTGTAGCAGTACTGGCACCACAGCAGTACCGCCTCTCACCCATCTGCTAGCATTCACACTCAAAGCAAAAGAGAAGCTACAACACTTAGTGGCTAACTGACCTTGCCTCACAACTAGATGAACATACACATAACGTTCACCAAAATGTTTGGTGTGAGACAAGGGCACAAACACAAAAGATGGCTTCGGATGAACTCACAGGTATCACAGTCACATGAATTATATAATGCTTTATTGGTTTTCATCAACTGTACTTTTTGACAATACTGAGCTACCTCACATTCAGAACTTCTAACACCCAACATCCTCTAGGCCACATTCTTCCTATTGGCAAAGCACTCAGTCAATCACAGGTCTAGGGATTGACATCTCATACTGTAACTTTCGATGCAGACATGGTGCTCATGTACCTGTGCTGATATCTCTTAATGCTCCTCTCCTTCTGCAGCAGAGGAATGCGTGTAATCAGCAGGAAAGTGCCCAGAGAATAGTTGGTGGGGTATACCTGACAGAAGAAGTAGACTGCAGGACAACAAGAAGAGTATGCCTGTGCTAAAGGAGAGAATGGATATCTACAACCACTGAGTGAAAAAGCCTCCCAATCTTCTCTTCTCAACCGCACATGATGCACCAGTAAAGCCAAATTATACAGCCACCACCCTTCCTGGTGCCTCTTGCCCTTATTACTGTGATTCTCCCCTCATCAACCCAATCTCCGTCATCCATGCCCCAGGATCTTTCTATGCTCCCAACAAGTACAACCTTTAAGTTTCCACAGGAACACAGCACATAGGAGCAAAAATTGGCCATTTGGTCCATCAAGTCTGCAACTGCCATTTGATGAAACCATGGCTAATCTGATAATCCTCAACTCCTCTTTCCTGCCTTTTTCCTCATAACCCTAATGCTAATGAATGTTTTGTCAGGAATGCCAAAACTTTAAGCAGAACTTTTACTTGCCATCAGGAAAGCTCCATAGAGTCAAACGACACAGAAACAGATCCTTTGGTCCAACTCGTCAATGCCCTTCAGGTCTCCCAAACTGAACCAATCCCATTTGCCAGTGTTTGGCCCATATCCCTCTAAACCTTTCCTGTCCATGCACCTGTCCAAATGGCTTTTAAATGTCGCAATTGTACTCACCTCTATCACTTCATCTGGCAGTTTATTCCATATACGCACCAATCCCTGTGTGAAAAAGTTGCCCCTCAGGTTCCTTTTAAATCCCCTTTCAGCTGAAGCCTATGCCCTGTAGTTTTGAACTTCCCCCTCCCCCACCCTGGGGAAAAGATCTTGGCTGTTCATCCTATCTCTGCCTGTCATGATTTTATAAACCTCTATAAGATCACTCTCAGCCTCCTACACTTCAGGGAAAAAAAGTCCAGCTATCCAACCTCTCCTTGTAACTTGAACCCTTCAGTCCACTCATGTAAAAGCTCCCAAGACAAGTTGGTCAGTAGTTTTGACCAAATTTGAGGTCGTAGCTGGAATAGTTCCAGTCCAGACTTGGGACTCAGGCAAGCAATAAGAGAGTGGATCAATACTAAACCAAATCCCTCTGCTGCTCAGTGACTGCTTTCTTCCTGATTTCACTCCACAATGGCCTGGCTTAACTTTGAAGAATACACTCCCTCATTCTTGATTCCTTTGTCAGAGGAAGTTGTCACCCTATTGAATCTGTTAACATTACTAACATGTCTCTCAATACTCATGGAATCTGTGGAATTCTTTATCACAGGGGATCAATGCCTACATAGTACAAGGTCCTCTAGATTTGGTCTCCCCAAGAATATTTTCTTCACTTCTGGCATCTGGGCAATGCTGGCTGGGCCGGCTTTTATTGCCCACCCCTAGTTGTCCTTGAGAAGGCAGTAGTGAGCTACCTTCTTGAACCACTGCCATCAATTGCTGTCAGTAGACCCACAATGCCAGGGTGTTCCAGGATTTGTGACTGAATGACACTGAAGGCACAGTGATATATTTCCACATATTTCAGTGTGGTGAGTGGCTTAGAGGAAAACTTGCAGGTGATGATGTTGCCATATAGCTGCTGCCTTTGTCCTTCGAGATGGTACTTGAAAGGTGCTGTCTAAGGAACCTTGGGGAATTTCAGCAATTCACCTTATAGATGGTCACGCTGCTGCTACTAAGTGGTGGAGGGATATTATGAATATTGTGAATGTAATGCCAATCAAGCAAGCTGCTTTGTCCTTAATGGTGACAAGCACCTTCAGTGTCTTTGGCATTGCATTTGTTCATTCAAGTGGGGCATTCCATCAAATCCCTGACTTGCATCTTGTAGATGGTTGTCAGACTTTGAAGTGTAGGGAGGTGAGTTTCTTGCTGCAAAATTCCTAGTCTGTGACCTGTTGCAGTCACAGTATTTATATCGCTAGTTCTAATCAGTTTGTGGCCAACGGTAACCAAGTGAGGGATTCAGTAGTGGTTATACCATGTCAAGGAATGATGGTTAGACTCCCTTTCATTGAAGATAGTCACTGGATGGAATTATGTGGCTGGGATGTTACTTGCCACTTGTCAATTCGCTTCACGTGATATCAAGAAACAATTGGAGACATTGGATACTGCAAAGGCTATGGGCCCTGACAACATTCCGTCAATAGTACTGAAGACTTGTGCTCCAAAACTTGCCGCTCCCCTAGCCAAGCTGTTCCAGTACAGTTACAACACTGGTATCTACCCGACAATGTGAAAAATTGCCCAAGTATGGTCCTGTACACAAAATGCAGGACAAATCCAACCTGGACAATTACCGCCCCATCAGTCTACTCTCGATCATCAGTAAAGTGATAGAAGAAGATGTCATCAACAGTGCTATCAAGCAGCACCTGCTCAGCAATAACCTGCTCAGTGACGCCCAGTTTGGGTTCCGCCAGGGCCACTCAGCTCCTGTTATATATCTAAAGACAGGGAGAGAACTTTATTATAGCACAAACAGTAGCCCAAAATTAGTTTATCAAGCCAGCTCCCTAAAATGGTACAGTTCATTACATCACCAAGCAACATTGCACAGAATTTGACTCTCCAGTCAGCCACGAAAGTGATGTTCCTTCCTCCGTGGTGTTCAGTAGTTGATTAGTCCACTTAACAGCAATGCTGGATGGTGTCCCCGTTCAAGTCCAATATCTGGCTCCATTCCAGACTTTTGAGCCCTCCATCAAAACTTTCTCACAATGAGAATCTAACAACCACGAGTCCTTATCAAATTCTTCACACATGCACCACAAGACTTCCAAACTCTGCAGGGCTTGATTGCCAAGATGGTAAGCAGGTAGTGAGATGACACAAAGAATCTTCAGAGTTTGGGCATAAACTTGGCAGATGGAGTATAACATTGGAAAATGTGAGTTTATAAACTTTGACAAGAAAAAGTGCGCTGAATATTACTTAAATGGAGAAAGACTGCAGAAAGCTGTCAAGTGCTTTTGTGTAAATCAGAAAAAGCCAGCATACATTCTCAGCAGGTAATAGGGAGGAAAGCAGATGGAATTGAGCCGTTGTTTCAAAAGGAACAGAGTATAAGAGTAGAGAGTCCTGCTAAAGCTGTACAAGACAGTACTCAGATCATATCTTGAATACTGTGAATAATTTTGAGCTGCTTTTCTAATGAAAAATATACTAGCACTGGAGGCAGTCCAGAGAAGGTTCACTGGGTTGATTGCAGATATGGAGGGATTTTCTTATGAACAGAAGTTGGGTAGGTTCAGCTTGTACTCCTTAGAGTTTAGGAGAATAAGAGGAAACCTTATTGAAGCATATTTATTCTTACAGGGTTTAACAGCATAGATGTGGAGAGGCTATTTTCCTTGTGGGAAAGTTTAGGATCATGGCACAATCATAGAGTGAGAAATCGTGCATTTAGAATTTTTTTTTCTATGAGGGGGTAGTAAATCTGTAGAAATCTTTACCATAGAGGGCCGTCGAGGCTGGATCCTTAAGTCCATTCAAGGCTGAGATAGACTTGGTTCTCATCATTAAGGGAATCCAGGCTTACGTGTATAAGGCAGGACAGTGGACTTGAGTGGAGATCAGCCACGATCTCATCAAATGGTGGTGCAGTCTCAATAGGCCATATGGCCTACTTCTGCTCTACTTTTTATGGACTTATGGACATTGGCTGTTTACACATCCTTTCGAAGGTGTCTCCTATTTGCTATCAATCAGGTTTACTGTCCACCAACCAAACTCCATGTCCTGGCTCCACACCAAAATTGATCTTTCCATGTGCAAGATTATCCATTGTGCTGGCTTGTAATTGAACTTTTAATATTGGTTCAGACAAAAGACCAGCTCCCAAAAATGAACAAATAAAAGTAAAATTCTATGGATGCTGTAAATCTGAAGTGAGAAAAGAGGATGCTGGAAAAACTCAGCAGATCCGGCAACATCTGAGAAGAAAGAAGCAAAGTTAGCATTTCAAGTCTGATATGATTTTCTTTTTCAGAACTGAAAAAGTGGATGCTGAAGAAGTGCGATATGTTAACTTTGTTTCTCTCTCCACAGATGCTGCTCAACTTGCTGAATTTCTCAACACTGTCTGATTTTGTTTCTTAAAATGACCTGTTTTGATCACCAGGGAAACCAAGTAAAAGAGTCCATTGGGAAATAAATAAATCCACTGTTAATAACATTACAACAGATTACTGTTACATATTTGATTAGTTATTTGACTTAATCAAAGCTCAGTCACACTCAGCCTTAAATCAAGATCTGCAACATACCTTTTAATAATTGAATTAAAAGAAAGCACTGTGGATACTGGAGATCTGAAATAAAAACAGTACGTGTGAGAGAAGCTCAGCAGGTTTGGCAACATTTATGGAGAGTTAATGTTTCAAGTCCATGCATACTCTTGATATAATATGAAAATTAATTTTGGGCTCAAAACATTAACTTTATTTCTCTCCAGCATTTTCGGTTTTTATTTTAGAAGTTCAGAATTAATACAGATTCTATTAAAATCAAGAGCAAAGCATAAATTAAATTTGTCAGATACATTAGGGACATTCAGGCGACTCTTGGATAGGCACATGGATGATAGTAAAATGTAGGGTATGCAGGGTCGTTTGATCTTAGAGTAGGATAACAGGTCGGCAGAACATTGTGGGATGAAGGGCCTGTACTGTGCTGTGTGTTCTATGTTCCTAAATGCGAGAATAAAATAGACTGATAAAATTAAGGGCTGCAGGCCTCAAGCCTATACCTTTGCAGCTAAATAGCAGTTGTTGGCCAGTCTTTAACAACAGTTCTGATTTTAGTTGCCAATGTGTTGCTGTTTACATTCACAGTGGTCTATATACATCCGTGCTGCAGTTCGGAAGGAGAAGGGTTTGCCCATTCTTGTGGAGTTGCTGCGAATAGACAATGACCGTGTGGTGTGTGCTGTTGCCACAGCGTTACGAAATATGGCCTTGGACGTCAGAAACAAGGAGCTCATTGGTGGGTGGAAGAACGAATCCCTTTATGTTTCTGTGGCAACTAAATGAGAAATACATGCTGTCATAATTTGGAAGAGTGGTGTTGACAATTATATGCCTGTAATCTGGAAGAAAAGCCCTTTATCTCATCTGTACCTGTCACTTTGAGACCCGACTAGTTAAAAGTTCAAGTTGGTCTCCCACCTTACGCTCTTTATAAACGTAAGCTTATGCAAAACTCTGGTGCCTAAAACATAACCCAAACTAATTAAATCATCACCTTACCCACTTACTCTGGCTGCCATTTCTTCACTTGCGTAGTTTTAAAACCTTTTTTTTCAAACAAATTCCTTAATGGCTTCACCCTTCTGGCCACAAGTGAAAACCGCCTCCCTGGCAATACTCTGAGACCTCTGCAGTCCTCTAATTCTAGCCTCTCTGATATTCATCACTCCGCCATTAAAGGCCATGCTGTCAGTTGCTTTTAGCTGTAAACTCTGAACTTCCCTCGCTCATGCTTTGCTTTTCTCTCTCCTCCTTTAAGACGCTTTTACAAACTAACTCTTCCACCAATCTTTTGGTCACCTGTCCTAATGTCTCCTAAGTGCTTCACATCAAACTTTGTTCACACTCCTATGAGGCACTTTATGACATTTAGCTGCATTACCAGTGCTACGTAAATGCAGGTTTATCAGGCAAATCCTCACTAGAACCATTAATTAATCACTTTGGCTGAAACCTTACTCTTCAACCTGTTTTTATAACACCCATTATCAATGACTAGCACAAAGCTTGAAAGAAATCTTTGCTGGAGATGTTAAAGTCTGCTATCAGCATTTTTGGGTCTGCCAAGTGCTATTTCAGCTTGCTGAAGGAGATTTAAAAAGAACTTCAAATTACACTGCTGTACCCATGACCTCAGGATGCTGAAAATGCTTTACTGCCAATGAATGACTTCTGAAATTTCTTGTATTCTGTCGGTAAATGTGACAGATTGCTCACAGCAAGGTCCCACAAGCACCAAATATGAGAATAAAAATAAATATCAGTCTATTTTAGTGATTTGGATTTAGTTTCAATGATTTGAATTGGTTCAAAGACAACAAAAGAGTTTTTGAAAGTAATTTAGGGTGAATTTGCTGTTATATTGTGCCATTCATGAGTCTCAGTACATCCTTATGCACTTTACAATCAATAAGGTATTTTTAAAGTGTTCTTTTGTAGTAAATCTTGTGCGTTAGGTGAAGCATGGCAGACATCTAATTATTTTAGAGAATAATAGAGGATTGGCCATTAAGTGGGGTCTTTAGCTTGATTTTAACAAATAAAGGTAAATTTGTGAACATATTAATGTAACGTAGGGCTGGAGTTATATTGATTGGGATCCAGCCCGTAGAAATGCAGCTATCCTTGCCGTCTTACACCAGTGAGATGTTCATTGGCTCAGGGTGAGACTTCCACTGGGGGGCAAGTTCCACTTGAGAGAGATGCTGACCAATCAGACTGTTCTGTAGTCCCTCCAGTGCGAGGTTCAAATGGTGGCCATTTCAGGGACTGCAGTAAGTCCCCAGAGTGGAAAAGAACAGCAGACCATGTGAGGGGGACCCTGTAGCCTTCTGGACTCAGTATCGAGCTCAATAACTCTCCTATGTCTTAGCCCTCACCCCCACACACCAGGCGTTGTGATCGCATAGTCTGCTATTACACACAATCCGTTGTTAACCCCTAACAGTCCCTATTAACAACTATTCACCCTCCTAGCCAGATCGTTATCCACTCCTTGTCTGTCCAACTGTTCTTCTCTCTCCTTGGGCTCTATCCCCAGTCACCTATCACCACTCCTTACTCCCTCCCACCACCCTTTCTTCTGCATAAAAACCAACTTTTCCCTAGCTACCATCAGTTCTGACGAAGGGTCACCAGACTTGAAAATTTAACTCTGATTTCTCTTCACAGATGTTCTCAGATCTGCTGAGCTTTTCCAGCAATTTCTGTTTTTGTTTCTGAATTTCTGAATCCACAGTTCTTATTTCAGGTTTTATGAAGGTTATGGAAGCTCGAATAAATCTAAACCTAGGGGTATCTGCAGTGTCCTGCTGATAGCTCCCACTGATTCGGTTGGGGAGCCACATCTGAGATGTCAAGTGGAAAGTTTTAAAGCAGTAGTGCATATGACCAAGTGGGGGACAGATGCTTCTAATGGGAATACCCCAGTTGAAATCCCACCATCCTTTTGCCTGTAATCACCCCACCTAATGAAAGCTGCCAGGTTGTCCATTTGACTTGATCCACCGTAGTGTTCTGATGGGGCATTTAAGGACCTCAATAGGCACAGGAGTGAGTGGCCCACCCAATAACCTCAACTATCCCCCCTAAAATGAGAGTCAAATCTTGGGTGGCCAGGAGGCAGCAGCAAATATGCCATGCTTTGCATTTTACAAGCCACCACCCTTCAGCCTTATTTAGATGCACAGCAGCATCAGTCATTCTAACCCTCATGTTAATTTCAAACCCACATTTCTATCATTGGTCTTGTCCACACAAGAAAAGAGCCCCAGTCTGCTCTGTATTTCCTGAGAGATATTGCCTTCTGTTTCTGAGTACCTTCTGGATTACGTATGTACCATCTCCAGTACGTCCGTGTTCTTTATTTGTTGCTATGTGGAGACACTGAACAGTGCTCTATACTTCCAAATGTGATCGATCATGTTTCTCTCTTTCTCTGTCTCTTTTCTTTCTCACCAAGGTAAATATGCCATGAGAGATCTTGTCCACCGTCTTCCTGGAGGCAGTGGCAGCACTGGCACTGGCACTGGCACCACTGCAATCAGCAAAACCATTTCGGATGAGACAATAACTGCCATTTGCTGTGCTTTGCATGAAGTGATCACTAAAAACATGGAAAATGCCAAGGCCTTGCGAGATTCAGGAGGAATCGAGAAGCTTATCAGCATCGCCAAGAGTAAAGGAGACAAGTATGTAAACTGGGCATGGTTTTCCTGAGCTCCAGGTGATGCCATTGTGTCTGAGGTTCTCATTGTATCAATGCACAGAGGCCAAAGGATTGATAGGCATTGTCTGGGTAGGGTTGACAACTATGGTTCGATATATTAATCATAGAGTTATACAGCATGGAAACAAACCCTTCAATCCAACCAATCCATGCCGACCATAGTCCCAAACTAAACTAGTCTCACCTGCCTGTGTTTGGTCCATATTCCTCCAAACATTTCTGATTCATGTAGTTAACTAATTGTCTTTTAAACGTTGTAACTGTACCCAAATCCACCACTTCCTCTGGAAATTCATTCCACACACGAACCATTCTCTGTGTAAAAAAATGCCCGTCATGTCTTTCTAAATCTTTCGCTGCTCACCTTAAAAATATGCCCCTGGTCTTGAAATCCCCCACCCTAGGGAAAAGACACCTGCGATTCATCTTCTGTACACCCCTCATTATTTTATAAACCTCCATAAGGTCCCCTTTCATCCTCTTACGCTCCAGTCAAAAATGTCCCAGCCTATCCAGCCTCTCCATATAACTTAAACCCTCCATTCCCAGCAACATCCTGGTAAATCTCTTCTGAATCCTGTCCAGCTTAATGCTATCCTTCCTGTAACAGGGAGTCTAGAACTGGGCAAAGTATTCCAGAAGAAGCCTCACCAATGTCCTGTATAACCTCAACATAACTTCCCAACTCCCATACTCAAAGATCTGAGCAATGAAGGCAAGCATGCTAAACCACCCTATCAAAATGTGATGCAAACTTCAAAGAATTATGCACCCAATGGGGAAGTGTATTGAGATCGATAGGAAACTAGTTGGCAGAGAGGAAACAAAGAGTAGGAATTAATGGGTCCTTTTCAAATTGGCAGGCATTAACTAGTCGGGTGCGACAGAGATCAGTGCTGGGACCCCAGCTATTCACAACATATATTAATGATTTGGATGAGGGAACAAAATGTAACATCTCCAAGTTTGCAGATGATACCAAGTTGGGTGGGAGGGTGAACTGTGACGAGGATGCAGAGATCCTTCAGCATGATCTGGACAAGTTGGGTAAGTGGGCAAATCAATGGCAGATGCAGTATAATTTGGATAAATGTGAGGTTACTCACTTTGGAAGCAAAAACAAGAAGGCAGATTGCTACCTGAATGGCTGTAAATTGGGAGAGGGGAGTGGGCAGTGAGACCTGGGTGTCCTTATGCACCAGTCGCTGAAGGTAAACATGCAGGTGCAGCAGGCGGTAAAGAAGGTAAATGGTATGTTGGCCTTCATTGCGAGAGGTTTCGAGTACAGGAGTAGGGATGTGTTGTTGCAGTTAGACAGGGCCTTGGTGAGACCACACCTGGAATATTGTGTGCAATTTTGGTCTCCTTTTCTGAGGAAGGAGGCTCTTGCTCTCGAGGGAGTACAGTGAGGATTCATCAGGCTGATTCCCGGGATGGCAGGTCTGACATATGAGGAGAGATTGGCTAGGTTAGGATTGTTTTCGTTGAGGTTCAGATGAATGAGGGGGGGATCTCATAAAGACTTATAAAATTCCGACAGGACTGGAAAGGGTAGATGCAAGGAGGATTTTCCCGATGGTGGGTGTGTCCGGAACCAGGGGTCACAGTATGAGGATTCAGGGTAGACGATTTAGGACGGAGATGAGGAGACATTTCTTCACCCAAAGAGTGGTGAACCTGTGGAATTCATTACCACAGGAAGTAGTTGATGTTGAAACATTGAATGTATTCAAGAGGCAACTAGATATAGCAGTTGGGGTGAATAGGATCAAAGATTATGGGGAGAAAGCAGGATTAGGCTAATGAGTTGGACAATCAGCCATGATCGTGATGAATGGCAGAGCAGGCTCGAAGGGCCAAATAGCCTCCTCCTGCTCCTATCTTCGATGTTTCCATGAATCCCTAGGTCTCTCTTCTATAATACTGTCCGAGGCCCTACTTTTGAATGTCTAAGTCGTGCCTTTGTTTGTTTTATCAAAATATTCCTAGAGATTTTATTCACGTGACAACAGACCTCGAACCGCGCCATGAACCTCTGTTCCTCAAAACAGGACAGTCACTTGTGAGCCAACTAGACTAATTTGAACTGTTGATGAAGAAAACTCTTCCCCACGCCTCAACTCCAAAATTTTATAACTGATAAATGAAAGTTTTTTTTAAGAAATGCAATCTTTCTCTAGTTGCTGACCCAGAGATTTATCTTCAATTCCCAGAGAGTCCAGGACATCAATGTACAGTTGGCAATCCTGTTGCGGGTGAAAAAGTTTAATCCTGGGTCCTTCAATCGGGCTCGGAATACCATTGAATCAGGTATTCGCCTGGGAGTCCACTTCCAAACATGTCTAGGTTTACGTTTCGGGCTTTCTTCTTTGCCTCCGCCCTGTCCCCTGCTGGTTGAATTTT
The DNA here is from genome assembly GCF_021869965.1 of Rhincodon typus. Lineage (NCBI taxonomy): Eukaryota > Metazoa > Chordata > Chondrichthyes > Orectolobiformes > Rhincodontidae > Rhincodon > Rhincodon typus. The sequence continues at coordinate 127,333,504 of NC_063333.1, forward strand.
AGCAGGATGATGACCTATAATGGCCATTAACTACGCATCTAAGAGCCTCAATTGATCCTGATATAACCATGAGCTTCCCTTTACAGACTTAAACAATGAGGAGCAGCTCAGGAATAGTGGTAGTGCTGTAAGGTTTGCATCAATAATGAAGATGGTTAAGGAGCAACAATGTGTAAAATAATTAACTGGACGTGGGCTAATTGAGGAGCAATCTGGCCTTGATGAATTCAAGTCAAAGCCTGTAACACAGAAATATAATGGGGTAAGTTGCAGTCTTTAAAGCAGTCATTTTGGTTCAGTCTAGATACATTCATTCCCATGAGGAGAAAATAGAGGGCAAGCTAAGTCAGAGTATTCTTGTTGAGGAAGACGTTAAGAGTGTAAAATGAATCAGAAAAAGTAGGAGTGTAGCAGATACAAGAAAGAATCACACTGAATGTCAAAAAATACAAAAGTAGAGTGAAAAATGAAATGAGAAGCAATGAGAATAGATCAGTGGTTAAGATTAAAGGGGATATTAGTAGAAATAGATTTGCCAAGGAGCCTGTTAGCAACCAAATGAGGATCTGTTCATGGAAGCAGAGGCATGCTGGAGATAAGAATTTGGGTTCTTTGCACCAATCTTTAGCAAAGAAGATGATTTTGCCAAAACAGTAGGAGGTTAGGAGATTGTATGGATAATGAATGAGATAAAGATAGATGAAGGAAGTTCCAGGGAGGCTGGCATTATTTAAACTGGATAAGTCACCCATCCATCATAAGTTGCTCAAGGAAGTAAAGGTAGCAATTATGAAAGTGTTAGTCACATTCTTCCCATCCTCCTCAGAGGAGACTGGCCCAAGTGGACTGGAGAATTACAAATATCATACCCTTGTTCAAAAAGGAGAGAAGGATAAACACTGCAATGTCAGGACTGTAAGTTAAGTTTTGGCGGTGGGAAAGCTTTCAGCAACAATAATTATAGAGAAGATAAGCAACCACTTGCATAAACGTGAACTAGAAAAGGAGAGCTGCACAGCCATGTTAAGAGAAAATTATGTTTGTTCATTTCATCTACATCCTCGGTTGGTTAATTTATGAAGGATCCCTTCTCTGGGTTATGCCTTCAACCCAGACTAAAGGAACTTTAAAAGGAGCCAATTTAATCAGGCTTTCCTGAGCTAACATAAGAGTGAGTTTATTTGTTATTAAACACCAGAAGAAATGGTAATGCAAAACACATACACATGGATTATAAATAAGAAGTGAGTCCAAGCAAGATAAAAAAATTAAAGAGATACACGGATCACAAAAGAATGTTACAAAAGAATTCCAACCAACCCATAAAGTTAACACAACAACAAAAACAAAGTTGCTGGAAAAGCTCAGCAGGTGTGGCAGCATCTGTGAAGGAGAAAACAGAGTTAACGTTTCGGGTTCGGTGACCCTTCCTCAGAAAACCAGACCCAAAATGTTAACTCTGTTTTCTCCTTCACAGATGCTGCCAGACCTGCTCAGCTTTTCCAGCAACTTTGTTTTTGTTCCTGATTTACAGCATCTGCAGTTCTTTCGGTTTTTAACCCATACAGTCATGTGTAGCCATAAATTTATGTGATATAGAGTTTGCAGTTTAGCTGGAATTCTTTTCTGCTGCTTCTGTTTGACAGAAACTGGCTTGCAGCACATGGAGCAGAAAGTATCTTCTTCATTTTAGCTGTAGTGCAGATGTGCTTAATGGCCATCGTCAAGTTGTGGCCTACACACTATTCCAAACACTAGCACATCAGGCCATTAACACACACTGATTATGGGTTTGAAGTTTGTTTTTAATCGTTTTTCTTAATAATTCTGGAAGGAGAAAATACAAGTATAACTTCCAATTTATGTCCTCGGTCTGAAATATATTGCACAGAAGATGCTTTTCTGCTGAGAGATGAGAATTAAGTTGCCTTAAACTTCTAACTTTGAAAAAGCTGACGCAGACTTCATGAGCTGAATGGCTTCTTTCTAAACTATGCTTATCTATGATTCTATGATAATGAAGAAATCTTTGACTGAAAGACCTGAATGTTATGAGCATTCATCTGCACAACTGTGATTAGATTTTTATTTCTAGGAGATTAATTATAAAAATTGAAAAACCACTGACTAGCTTCCATTCTGCAACTAGCTTTAATTCAGGGTATTTGCAGCACAGCCTGTTTCTCCTGTCCAATAAGAATGCACTGCACTGCCATTTAACCTGGGATTAGGTGACTGGTTCTGAACTTAGCATGCCAACAGCTCCAAGCTATCACCATTTGACTTTGTTAAAAGTGTTAGAGATATGAAAAAGCTCACAGACGGAGAAATCATTCAAGATATGGCTAGCTTTGATCTTGAGCAGAAGTGTTAAGTTTGCCAGTCTTCACCCAATTATTATTTTATTGTAAATGTACCCACATCCACCACTTCTCCTGTAAGTTCATTCCACACACGAACTACTCTCTGTATAAAAAAGTTGCCCCTCATGTCTTTTTTAAAACTTTCTCCTCTAACCTTAAAAATATGCCCCCTAGACTTGAAATCCCCCACCCTAGGGAAAAGATATCTGCTATTCACCTTATCTATACCCCTCATGATTTTATAAACACTTATAAGGTCACCCCTCAACCTCCTACACTCCAGTGAAAAAAAGTCCCAGCCTATCCAGCCTCTCTTTGTAAGTCAAACCTTTATTCCCAGCAACGTCCTGGTAAATCTCTTCTGAACCCTCTCCAGCTTAATAATATCCTTCCAATAACAGGGCGATCAGAACTGGACACAGTACTCCAAAAAAGGCCTCACCAACATCCTGTATAACCTCAACATGACATCCCAACTCCTATACTCAAAGGAATTCATAGATTTTTTTTACATCAAGCTGTTCAGATATATTTTACCACACACCTGGAACAGGTGATACTGGAACCAAAGGCTCCTGGCTCCAGAGCTAGGGACATTGCCATTGCACCACAAGAACTTTCAAAATGAATTTATATACCCATGATAAATCCAGGTCAATAATCTCCTTAGTTGGATATCTGTTTAATGACAGAGATTTATCTGTCCTCTATTTCTGTCTCAAGCCCCTCTCCTTGGGGAGATTGTGACCCTGTGTTACAGTGTAAAATAACCAGTAATGAGTTAGAAGATAATGTAAGCTCTCTCCCCATTGAAATAAATGGAAATAAAAATTGTGTATCGTGACATAAGCTGTCCATTGACTAGTGTCTATTCCACACACATGGTGAGGCAGTGGCGTGGTAGTAATATCACCAGCCTAATAATCCAGAATCTCAGCCTGATGTTCTGAGGACATGGGTTTGAATCCCACCATGATAAAATGGTGCAATGTGAATTCAGTCATTAAAAGAAATCAGGAATTAAAAGCTGGCCTAATGGAAACCATGTAACCATGTTCAACTGATGTTAAAAATCCATCTGGTTCATTAATGTTGTTTAGGGAAGGAAATCTACCTTCCTTACCTGGTCAGACCTATGTATATTTCCAAACTGATAGCAATGTGGTTCACTCTTAACTCTTAACTTCCATCTAGGCAATAAATGCTGGCCTAATCAGTGATGCACACATCCTGTTAACAAATGGAAACTCCTCTTTGCCTCTTTACATGCTTTAGACATTTTGAGGCAGTTTTGAATTTACCCTTGCAAAATTTCCCCTGTACAGTATATCCTCAGGGCCACAACAACTCCACGCATTAGAAGAGAATAGAATCCCTACAGTGTGGGCCACTCAACCCATCAAGTCTGCACCGACCCTCCAAAGAGCATCCCACCCCCGACCCCATCCCAGCTCTGTAACCCCACATTTGCCATGCCTAATCCACCTACCCTGCACATCCTTGGACGCTATGGGCAATTTAGCATGGCCAATCCACCTAACCTGCACATTTTTGGACTGTGGGAAGAAACCACAGCACCCGGAGGAAACCCATGCAAACTCCACACAGACAGTTGCCCGAGGGTGGAACCTGGGCACTGTGAGGCAGTAGTGCTGACCACTGAGCCACCATGCTGCATAATAGGCACTTACTTAGGATAAGGTGACAAAATTTGGAGAGGTTATGTTGGTGGGTTAGGGGGGACCGATGCAGCAAACAATGGAATGAACTATTCATAACTATTCATAGACAAGGAAACAAACAACAAATCACTACTGGGAAGTTAAAAGCTCTAGATCTGACAATATGCATTCACATAGACTGACTTACATATAGATTTCCATGTACTTATATTGCAGGCTTTCCTAAAATTTTATGACCCTCATTCAGCTTCTTAAGTAACAGTTTTGCAAATTTGTACATGTATGTGACTATTCCAAAACTGTGAACCAGTGAATAAATCAAGCAATGTAACTTAGTCTGTCATAATGATTATTGATTGCGTAAATTGTGCATGAAATCAGCTAGTAACTGTTGGAGCAGTTCTTAGTGTTAGATCATGTGAACCATACTATACATATAGAATGTCCATTTCCTCCAGCACAAATCCTGTGAAAAGTGTGGAACAATGAGAATGTGTAAGCAGTTTTGTAATATTCTCCTTCATCATGTAAAATAAATCTGTAAATATAATGCAGAATTTTTATTCATGCTGATGCGTAATTTATATTTCAAAAGTTAATTGCAGAAGAAAGGTGACATATATAGTTTACCCAGGGTACCTGTACATCTTGGTGCCAAGAGAGGTTTCCCCATCTCCACAAAATCCCTCACCACTTTCTCCAACATCAAATTTACTCAAATAATTAGCCTTTTTGTGTAGAATTATTCCCTTTCACAAATTTCAACCAAAGAAGCAAGTATGTCATTCTTCATTAACAACTCCTTTTTATTGTCATAAAATCTAACCTGAGATTTACCACCTCCAAACACCACACTGACCAGAAGATGGAAAACAATATTTTATGCCTCTTGAGACATTCAGATAAAAATGCAAAACTTATCAGCAATGTAATGCTTGAGATTGATTTCATTTGTAATGCTATTGTATTTGGCGTTCGGCAGTTACATTTCACACGAATATCTTGCAAGTATTTATGTTAGCGGTGATTTGATATGAAGGAACAAGAAGAAAATTAGGAATTAAACATCAAGAACATTAGGGTGCCCTGCATGTGACTACTTTTCCTCAATACAGAAGAGGCAACTAACATTTCACCTAAATACTTCAGCATTGTTAACATAATTTATTTGACCACAAACTGCTCTGTACTTCTGTAACAGCACTCAAATTTCAAAAGCATCCAGCACACAGAAAGCCTGCCAGAAATTTTAGATTCAGTCAATAAATGTCTCTGCATGACTCAACTTTGCTCAGCGATTCATTTTTATTAACAAATTAAAATCAAGAGTACCAATTTGTTCCATTTGTGAGTCTGCAACTTTGTGCCAATGTATCCATTTCAGAATAATGTGGTAACATGATTGATTCAATCATTGAAGGTACTGGGATGGGAACTGCAGCCATTTTTCTACAGTCAGAGAAAGGAGGCAAGGAATCGATCCTGCGACAGATACCTTCACATTGTAATCCATTGAAGGAAATGGGTATAAAGACTTTATTTAGATAGCACTTTTTGCCACCTCAGCAACTGAAGTGTAACACCATAACGCAGTATCATGACTACATGGGTTATGCAGAAAAGAAGGCAATCTATCTGTGCACATTCAGGCCCTACAAGCAGAAATGCAATCAGGACTGAAAAATCTGTTTTGGTGATGATTGAGGGGTAAATATTGACGAGGACTCCAAGGAAAATCTTCGCTGGTCTTTGAAATAATGTCTCAGGATTATCAACTCGAGAGGTCCGATGGGTCATTGGTTTAATGTTTCCTCCAAGGAACAGCACTTTAGATGGTGCAGCATTCTCTCAGCACTGCATTCGAGTGGCTGCCTAGAATATGTGCTTGAGTCCCAACAGTGAAATTTCAAGTCCCAACATTCTGGCTCAAAGGTGAGAGTGTAAACACTAAACTATATGTGATACCTGAGAGTAAATTGTCACGTCGCATGTCAAAAACAAAGCTTGGACGTTTTGCGCCAGACTTATGTTCAGAAATTTCCAACCAACTGTGGTTCAAAATCTACTCTGCTTTCTCCCTTTAGCCTTGTGCCTAATGACTGTGAGTATCTTAAACTCTCACAACACATCAGTCATCTATACACTGGTATCTTGCCCATCAATTGCAGATTTATCCAAATTAGTCTGCTGCATTAAAAAGGAATAACAGTTCCACATTTTGCTTCTCGTCACGGCGAATAAATATGCAGACCTTCAAGTTCCAACTACTGAGTAAAATCAATCATACACTACATTAACCTTTAAAAACCATTTGTTCAGACTTATTTATTTCAAACCTAATTTGAAACAAAAAGCTTGCCAGATAATGATTGAGAAGGCTGATCCATACTAACTTAATATATCAGCTTCATTCCTTTCTTTTCCTTGAGAAGCAATTCTCAGTTTTTGTTTTCTTGACATTTTCAGTCATGTTAATTGTGCCAGCCAGAGGGTTAAAGTGGTTTCTAACCTGCGCTGTGATGTTTTGCACACAGACATTCACCGAAGGTGGTGAAGGCAGCATCTCAAGTTCTAAACAGTATGTGGCAGTATCGAGATCTGAGGAGCCTCTACAAGAAGGTAAAACATTTTGTTCTTCACTGTCCTATTCCCTTCATGTGGAACATAGATAAAGAATCTCGACTTGAGCGCAGCAGGTGCAGGTTTGCTGATAGCAGAAGCATTAGGGGCGTGGTTGACTTTGAGATGATCCTGAGTGATGTCAACAGGATTTGATTGGATCGCAGGAAACACCCAAGAAGTCAGACATTATCTGTGAAAGAGACACAGGGAGTAGAATTTAATGCCATCTCAGAGGTGATTTTGAAGATTGCAGGGCAGTTCGCTTGAACAGGAGATTGCGGTGGGAGACAACGTCATTTTCCTGCCTCCCCTTGATCAGGCTCAGGGCAGGAATAATGGAAGGAGAGGCATCCTTCTCTCCCATAGGGCAATTGAGACTGTTAAGTAGCCACTTAAGGATCTCATTCCACTGCCATTAAACAACAATTTTCACTGTATTTGTAATAAATACATGTGACAATAAATAAATCATATCAAATCAAATCAGATCAAATAGTTCCCTGAAAGTGGTGTCACAGGTAGACAAGGGTGCTGAAGAAGGCATTTGGCACGCTTGCTCTCATCTGTCAGAGCATTGAGTACAGGAGTTGTGGTGTCATGTTATGGTTGTACAAGATGCTGGTAAGGCTAAATTTGAAGTACTACGTACAATTCTGGTCACGCTGCTGTAGGAAGGATGTTATTAAACTGAAAAGGATGCAAAAGGGATTTACAAAGATGTTACCGAGAGGGTTTGCGTTATTAGGAGAGGCTGGACAGGTTGGGACTTATTTCCCTGAAACGTTGGAGGCCGAGGGGCAACCTTGTAGAGTTTTATAAAATCATGAAAGACATAGATGAGGTGAATAGCCATATCTTTTCCCCAGGGTAGGGGAGTCCAAAACTTTATATAAATGATTTGGATGAGAATATAGAAGGGTTGGTTAGTAGGTTTACAGATGACACCAAAAATTGTAAAAAATTGTAGACAGTGAAGAAGGTTTACTGAGCTTACAAAGGGATTTTGATCAAATGGGTCAATAGGCTGAAAAATTGCAGATGGAGTTCAATTTGGATAAATTGCATTTTGGTACAAAAACATAGGTAAGGGCTTATAGAATTAATGGTTGAGCCTTGGGTAGTGTTGGAGAACAGAGGGACCTTGGGGTGCAAGTACATAATTCTTTAAAGTTGGCATCACATATAGACTGGATGGTTAAAAGAGCATTTGGCATACTTGTCTTCATTGCTCAGTCCTTTGAGTATAGGAGTTGGGAAGTCATGTTGTAGTTGTGCAGGACTTGGTGAGGCCTCTTCTGGAATATAGTGTCCCATTCTGGTCGCCCAGTTATAGGAAGGATATTATCAAGCTGGAGAAGGTTCAGAAGAGATTTACCAGGATGTTGCCTGGTATGGAAGGTTTGAGTTAGGATTTTTTTCAGCTGGGATTTTTTTCACTGGTGCATAGGAGATTGAGAGGTGACCTGATAGAAGTTTATAAAATAACGAGAGGTATAGATAGAGTTGATGATAGTTGTCTTTTCCCTAAGATGGTGAATTTCAAGACTAGGGGGCACATTTATAAGATGAGAGGAGAGAGATTTAAAGAAGACACAAGGCAATTTTTTTTACACAGAGGGTGGTTCGTGTATGGAATGAACTTCCTGAGGAAGTGATGGATGCGGGTACAATTACAATGTTTAAAAGAATTTGGATGGATACATGAATAGGAAAGATTTGGACTGATATGGGCCTGGAGCAGGCAGGTGGGAATCATTCAATTTGGGATTATGTTCTGCATGGACTGGTTGGACCGAAAGTTTCCCTGCTGTATGACTCTATGATTGGAGGGCATAGGTTTAAGGTGAGAGGGGAAAGATTTAGAAGAGATCTGAGGGGCAGTTTCTGCACACAGAACGTGGCGCGTATATGGAATGAGCTGCCAGAGGAAGTGATAGAGGCGAGTACAATTACAACATTTGAAAGACATTTGCACAGCTACATGGATAGGAAAGGCTGAGAGGGAAATGGGCCAAATGCAGGCACGTGGGACTAGTTCAGTTTAGTAAACCTGGTCAACATGGATGAGTTGAGCCAAAGAGTCTGTTTCTGTGCTGTATGACTGTGAGAATGGAGCATATCATCTGAATGGTTCAGTCAGTTGGCACAAATGTGATGGCCTAATGCTGGAAAATTCTGTTTCCTAATGAATTACAGGACTACTCATTGCCTTATATTTCAGTGTTAAAGTAAAAAAAGTAATATATGAATTGCCTCTGTGTCTTTTTGGGCGCATGAATCAACAAAAAAAGCTGGCAATTTCTAGTGATGCCAAACTTTGGAACAAGGCAGTTCCGTAACAGCCAATCCAACAACCCACAAGCACTTTTCCTTGTACAAGATGCTTGCTTGATTGCCTAACTTTGTAGATCGCACAATCACCACTGATTTGTAGACATGGCCAGAAGCAAAGGGAGTTGAAATGCCCTTATTGGTAATAGGAACAATTCATTTGGTGCCTCGGGGTAAAAGCTGCAAAAGCTATCAGCTTACCTGGGATCACCTTCTGAGAGAAAGGCAACTAGATGAAGACTGATTGATTTCATTAATGTTGCTTGCAGGCAAAAATAAGCATGTCATTTTCAAAATACTTGTCCTGCCTGTCCCCTACTCTTAATACTTTCCACGTACTATTCTCTGCCTTTGAGTTTATTCCCTGCATTTTCCTCCTGCAAGGTTTTCATCCATTTTCTCTCATTGTATCTATAGAAGGAGCACCCACTGTCTTTCTGCATCTAGTGTACATTTATTTTTTCTCCCTGTTTCTGTAAGCTCCTTCTCCCTTCTATCTTACCTCTCTCTACCTTAAACTGTCCCTGTGATAGGCTTGTTCTTTTGCAGATTTGCTCTCAGTGTATCTTCAGTGCATGAGTTTTAAACTTGCACTGCAGCCTACATACACACTTTGCCCTGCAGTGTATTCAATATATCCACCAGGATCATCTGGAGCTATAGCATACCAGGCTAACCCAGAGTCTCCATGCCACAATTCATTAAAGACAAGTAATAATTGTATTGTGAGTGTGAAATGTTAAGTATATTTGCTCAATCCGGTCTCCGTTCAACATGCATCTAAAAGACAGCACCTCTGACAATATAGTACTCTCCCAGTACTGTCTAGCTGATACTCCATTGCAATGTACTCAAATCTGTAGAATGGGGTTTGTTTCCACAACCGCTGACTCAGAGATTAGACTGCTACCACTGAACCATGGCTTAAATACAAAAATAGATGAATGAATCAGTTGTGAAACAAAGTGATTATGGCACAAAAGCAGAAATTACATGGAAAAACCCAGCAGATCTGGCTGTATCTGTGGAGAAAAAGCAGAGTTAATGTTTCGGCTTCAGTGACCCTTCTTCAGAGCTGGCCCCGAAACATTTACTCAGCTTTTCCAGCAATTTCTGTTTTAGTTTCTGATTTCCAGCATCCACAGTTGTTTTGGTGTTTTGATAGTTGGACAATGCTGATTCCTAATAGAATGACTTCTAAATTTAGTTTGCATTTACTGTACATGTATAGAACGGATTCCCTGCAGCATTGCTAGTACTGTTCAGTGCTGCAGAATGCCAAGGAGTGACTATGCTTCACAGCCTTCTAGAGATTAGCAACACAAGGACTTCACAGCAGCGTGTGTTGAATCTTGAAGATTTTATGAAATTGAACAGTGTAATTTATTTTGAATTGTTCCTGTGTAACTGTTCGGCTGAAAAGGGAGGCAGGAGATAAGTTCCACTGACTATAACAAGGTCAGCCAGGTGGATCTCATAGAATATGAGTTCCCTGCTTGGGGCTATTAACTTGGTCCAATCAGGGAGCTCTGGCTGACGGACAGAAACAGGAGTGTCAGGGGTTCTGCTCACTCTAGGAGCCAGCGTTATGCTAGCTGGGTCAGTGTCATGTACTATGAACATGTTAATAAAGTGTGACTTGATGCCAGCCTTCGTGGAGCTATTTCAGTCCTGGTCGCATATTCAGATCTGAAATGTTCATTGTGCAGGTGCAGTGGGAAATTCCGTAGCTAATTCTGTTCAAAACAAAATCACACAATGTGAACAATGATGTCTTTTTGCCATGCTAAAGAGAAAGCTCATAACTCCCTGGGGCAAGTAGAGAAGATAAGGCTGCAGAAAGTTGCTACGGGAGATGACATAGAAACCTCTTGACTATCTGTTTTTCTTCTACCTTCCATGTTGCTTGGCCTTTGGCTGCCAAGATCCTAAGCTCTTGAATCTCTTCCCTAAACCTCTTCACCTCTCTCCGCTCCTCCTCCTCTAAGATGCTCTTCCAACCTATTTCCTCAACCAATCTTTTTGCCATCCTTCTGAATGTTCCTATTAGACTCAGTGCTTGTGTTTGATTTGTCATATTCTTGTGAGACACGTTGGGACATTTTCCTACTGTGGATTCAATCTTGTGATATAAGGTAAAGTGTGAATTAAATGGGCCAAAGGGTTTTTTTCTGTGCTGGAGATCTCCATGACTCTAAGGTAATGGCTATGGGAATGTTAATGTTGGAGTCTGAATTAGGCTGCACTTAATCTGCTTCTGTCGTAGGTCTTGGGTAGAGAGAGGCAGAACAGCTGAGAATCATGAGTGAGAACTTATCACCTCATAGTCTTAGTTAAAATGCATAACATACTCATGTAACTTGTACATGATTGTTGATCATGCAACAAATTACATCTTATTCAAGATTAGAACCCTTCTCATGAAAAATGGCTAGTAGTTTTTCTCTGCCACTGCAAACCAAATAGGCCCTCTGATCCAGTCGAAGAAAGGACGATGGTTGCAACACACTGCTGTACTATACCAAATCCAGTAACCAGATCAGTCCTTCTGACTGGTGCACCTACTGACTGACACCAATATTACCAGCTGCTAATGGGGGGCCTTACAGTGGCTCAGTGGTTAGCACTACTGCCTCATAGCGCCAGGGACCCAGGTTTGATTCCAGCCTCGGATCACTGGTTGTGTGTGAGGTTTGCACATTCTCCCCTTATCTGTGCGCGTTTCCTCCCACAGTCCAAAGATGTGTGGGTTAGCTGGATTGGCCATGCTATTGTGTCCAGGGATGTGCAGGCTAGGTGGATTAGCTATGGGAAATGCAGAGTTACAGGGAGAGGGATGGGGGGTGTGGGTCAGTTTGGGATGCTCTTCAGAGGGTCAGCATGGACTCAATGGGCCAAGTGACTGCTTCAACATTATAGGGATTCTATGATTGAACTCAATACACTAGGCAATGCTGTCTCTGTTGGATGTATTTTTGGTAGCTTTAGTACATGACCTCACACCTCCATCTGCCTACCATTATTACCCATTTCTAATTCTTTTCATAATGATCAAACAGGAATACTGAAAGAAAATGAAAGAGACACAATTCTAGTGCTGTAACCATCAGTCAAAGAGGGGAAGGAGCAGGGAAATGAGCCATGTGTACTTACCATAGAACTTCCCAATTGTCATCCTCCCAATTATTTTTGCTGGATCACTTTTTAAATGATTACAATATTCACTGCAGTACAGCATCTTAAATTGAACAATAGGTGTCCAGTGTTCAGCAAGATGCCCAGTTTTTGTCGTATGTGCCGTGTAATATGACATACACTTCTATCAAGCATATTTCAAAAGTTGAGCTGTAAAGATCCTTTCTGCCACCTGCAGGTAAAACTGAGTAATTCAGATTGTAACTGAACAGGACAATGAGATCTAGAAAAACTTTAACTTGTGAAATAAATGGTCAACTAATTTTTGTTTGCTTTGAAAAGCCAGTGCCTTAACTTACTCTTAAGTGTTAGTCGTTCCCTGCGAATTCCAGTTTAATGGAATGCTGTAAATATAATCAAAAAATTTGGTTTTGTCAGTACCATTTATTTTAATCATTCTCTTCAAAACCATGAGCCTGCACATGACAATATCTCATAATTGAAATTTTAATTCCTTTAGGCTTCTCAAGTTTTTCTTTCATGCTCAGTGCCGAAGGCCAGCCCTGTAAGGAGGGAGCACTCACACCCTACAGACAGGAGTATGAATTTAGACATAAAATGGAGATAATTGTGAAGGTTTGCTATTGTTTAATATAGACAACATTATTTCAGTCACTCATTGTGCATTGTGTATTGAATTTATTGAAGCATTGTCAATTTTAGACTATCTCCCAAAGTCAAAGCAACCTTGCAAATATGGCACTGTACAACTAAAGAAATGAAAGACTTACATTTGCATAATGCCTTTCAGTACCTCAGGACATCTCAGAGGATATTAAGGCCAATTAAGTGCCTTGAAATGCAGTAATGTAGGAAATGCAATGTCAAGTAGTGCAGAACAAAGAGTCTTGTGATAATATTCTGGTAATCTGTTTTAGTTATGCTCATTGAAGGATAAATATCGGATAAGGTATTAGGGAAAGCTCCTTGGTTTTTTTTCTTGGGATGATTTACATCCACCTAAGAAAGTAGATGGGACTTTGGTTGAATGCCTCACTGAAAAAAGAAACATCTTTGACAGTGTGGTAATTCCTCAGTACTACTGGAATGTCAACCTGGACTGTGTGTTCAATTGCCTGGAGAGGGACTTCTCGCTATGACCTACTCCCTCAGAGCTGATAGCTCTACCACTGATGGCTGACACTGGAGATGCAATATAAACCCTTTTAGAATTGTCACAACTACCATTGATTCAGATAACTTATAAGAATAAATTTGAATTCCTCATAGAATCCCTACAGTGTGGAAGCAAGTCCTCTAAAGAGCATCGTACCCAGACCAACCCTGTTCCTGCATTATGCGTGGCTAATCCACCTAGCCTGCATATCTTTGGACTGTGGGAAGAAACAAGAGCACTCAGAGGAAACTCACACAGACACAACACGCAAACAGTCACCCAAGGGTGGAATTGAGGCAGCAGTGCTAACCACTGAGCCACCATGCCCAACCGTTTGAGTTGCCAGTTATTTGCTGCAATTTCAGACATTTGCTTTAACAAGTAACGAAAACACTATTAATTCAACACTACCTTTACAGGCAATTTATGTTTTAAGCTGCAAAGTGAAATACTACCCCTTATTTTTAGCCCAAACAAAAAAAAAGTATATATTACAGAGAAAGTAGGAACTGCCGATGCTGGGGAATCTGAGATAACAAGGTGTAGAAAATTTTCTGAAGGAGGGTCGAGACCCGAAACGTCAGCTTTCCTGCTCCTCTGATGCTGCTTGGCCTGCTATGTTGATCCAGCTGTACACCTTGTTATCTCAAGTATATATTACACTGTGCTTTAAGTATGATTCAATGTTCCAGAATTTTCCCAAAGTGGTTCTTAGCTCCCAAGGGTTTGTTCCTGTTGATTTCTTCTCTCCACCTGGTGACTTAACTAGAACAGTCTTTCACAATGGGATTTTCCTTTCCTAGAGGTGCTTTCTGTTGCACAAGCTAGATGATTCTTCCAACCTTGTTTTAATTCCTGATGAACTTTAACTTTACAATCAAGGTGTGAGCTCCCACTTCAAGGCACAACATAAAGGCTTCCTTTGGCCTCTGGTTGCTTCGTCTTTTTCCAGATCCAGTCAGACCCATAACACTGTCCCTGACACCTTGTGATACTCTAGGAATGAGTGAAATCTGATCTTTGGGATGGCTTGCTCTGTATCCTTCCCCTGGCAATGTGAATCACACTAGGTCTTATATCTGGGTGGCAATACTAATTAACCATCTTTGAGAGCCCAACTCTTTCATTTTGAATTAATGGACATTTTAAAGCACAACTATTTACAACCCAACATTCTAAAGACTATTTTGGGACTTTGGGTTTCAACTGTTCAGACACGAGCTGATTCCATTGTCTCTAAGCACCTTCTTCACAGTAAAGGAATCTAAATCCTCCTTTGATCCCTAACAATCAAACCACCCAGGCTTACTGTCAGACAGACTACAGAAAAGGTCACATGACGCCCTACCTTTGACCTTAGATTTCAAGACACAGTCCCAAAATGTAACAGTCTTATTAACCTCAATTGTCACTGTCCAATAAATTTGCTGAATTGATGGGAGCTCTGTCATACTAAAATAGAGAAGACAAAAATTAATTTTCTAAATAACGACAATGTACTGATGTCTATACCTTAATTCATACCTGAGTTTTAGTCTACCAGCATTCACTCTTGATGGGTTCAGAAGGACTGCCAGAGGACTGAGTGAGGAGCTAATTAAAATATCAAAGTTGTTAATGTTGTGGTCTGGAGATATCAATTGACACCATGACCTAAATTTAACAGTGAGTGAAGGCAAGGACAAACTGTAATCCCAGTAAATGAACAGAGGCTATGTCACCCCAGGCTGAGTGGCTTCTTTAAAACTCCTCCTGGACCAAAAGATCAGACATGCTCCCCAGAGGCTGCTCAAGGAAGCTTTCTGTTAACTTCCAGTCATAAACGGCAAGATTCTTCCTTCCGCATAGAACTCCAGCCCCTAAGCTGGTCTTCTGATTGCAGAGATGGTAGGAACTGCAGATGCTGGAGAATCTGAGATAACAAGGTGTAGAGCTGGATGAACACAGCAGGCCAAGCAGCATCAGAGGAGCAGGAAGGCTGACCTTTTGG